>NC_141878.1:181781642-182084672 GCF_056163025.1 Triticum urartu | reverse complement strand
TAACAAGATGGGGTTTTCATCATATTGCATGAGTTTATCCCTCTACATCATGTCATCTTGCTTAAGGTGTTACTCTGTTTTCATTAACTTAATACTCTAGATGCATGCTGGATAGCGGTCGATGAGTGGAGTATAGTAGTAGATGCAGGCAGGAGTCGGTCTACTTGTCTCGGACGTGATGCCTATATACATGATCATGCCTAGATATTCTCATAACTATGCTCAATTCTGTCAATTGCTCAAGATTAATTTGTTCACCCACCGTAGAATACTTATGCTCTCGAGAGAAGCCACTAGTTAAACCTATGGCCCCCGGGTCTATCTTCATCATATTAATCTCCTACTACTTAGTTATTTCCTTTCCTTTGCATCTTTATCATAAAAATACCAAAAATATTATCTTATCATATCTATCAGATCTCACTCTCGTAAGTGGCCGTGTAGGGATTGACAACCCCTTATCGCGTTGGTTGCGGGGATTTATTTGTTTTGTGCAAGTACGAGGGACTGGCGCGTAGCCTCCTACTGGATTGATACCTTGTTTCTCAAAAACTGAGGGAAATACTTACGCTACTTTGCTGCATCATCCCTTCCTCTTCAGGGAAAACCAACGCAGCGCTCAAGAGGTAGCACCCCACCATGCTTCCGAACCCCGAGGTAGGACCTCGCAGGCTGCCGGGTCCGAGGGAGGACGGGGAAGTCCTCAAATCGGCGTAGGGGTGCGGCGGCGGGCGGATCGGGGGACCGGCGACGGCGGGTTGATAAAGAGCCCATGGAGGACAACAGGGAGACCTCGGCGGCCACCTTGCCGGCGTCGAGCAAAGAGGCCGCGATAAACTTCTTTTTGGCCATTGGCTCCTCGAGCTCCCCGGCACACATGGAGAGGTTGAGGATGGAGGCGGTGGCGATGGCGGCGACCTACCAATGGTTTCGGGGTGGTATGTGTCTGTGTGAGCGGAGGTTTGGGGGAGTGTGTGGTGTGTGTGGAGGGGGGCAAGGTGGTGTTTGAGGAAATACCACGACAACTAAAAAATTTACTAGGCGAGAGTAACAAGTCGGGGCTACTAAAAATTTGGATCAACGGCGAGCAGATATTTTTGAGATTACGAGGGATGCAGAGGCAGGAGTATTTGGGGAGGGAGCTAGTGTGCTTGACACGCCGCTTACGGACTGTAGCTGAGGCACCTTCTCGCCTAAGCCATAGGCGTACTATACACCGACGGTGCTCTGGGATATTTTGTACTGCATCTCACATGGTTGGTGATAATAAACTGTGTGCGATCTAATTGATTTTTCGTCTTGATTTGAACTACATAATGGGGTCATAGCTGCAATGGATGGTGTTTGAATTGGTAGAGCTTTTATCTGCAGTGAACATGCAACTATAAGTGTGTCGTCAAAAAAATTGGAATTATTCATGGTTCGTTTGGACATTTTTATACATTAACTTGGTTTTCTAGGCATTTCAGGTGCACAATTCAAAATTAAACTGCATGCACATGCTCCGGTGCACCAACATGAGTTGTAAAATCATATATGTATCCATGGGTTTATGCTTATGTCCCATGCAAGAAATGGGGATGAATTTCGAACACCACGACACCATGGCTCTCCGGCAAACGTTGAGGTGCTTGCTTTTGTAATTACAGTAAATACAAACCCGTTTGAAATTCATGAACCTTGGCATGCTATCATGGAACAGCATCAACATGTTGGGGTAAAAAATATGGTCCCATTTGGGGCAGGTTATGGTATAAGCTTCTCACAAACCAAAGCTTGTCTCACAACAAGCCTGAAGGTTTTGGTAGGGAACGTGCCACCTTGGGGGACGAAACAATGTCTGTTGCCTCTTCTTACTTTCAATTTTTTTTCTCGTGTCAACATAGAACAACAGGAGTGTCGTGCAATTTTTGGATTTTTTTCAGGGATCGTTTGGACATTTTTATACGTTAACTGAATTTTCTAGGCATTTATGTAAATAATTCAAAATTGAACTACATGCACATGCTACAGTCCATAAAAATGGGTTGAAAAATCAAATGTTTGTCCTTGGTTGCAAGCTTAGGTCACGTGCAAGAAATGAGAATGAATGTCAAACACCTTGACACTGTCGCTCGGCCGCTAACATTGAGATACATGGTTTTAAAATTCTAGTAAATCGAAAACTCGTCTGAAATTCATGAAACTTGAAATGATATCATGGAACGGCATCGACATGCCGCCGTAAAAATATTGCCTCATTTGGGGCAGGTTTAGGTATAAGCTTCTCGCAAACCAGAACTTCTCTCACAACAAGCCTGATGGTTTCGGTAGGGAACGTGCCACCTTGCGGGACGAAATGATATTTGTTGCCTCTTCCTACTTTCAAAATTTTTCTCGTGTCACATAGAACAACACGAGTGTTGTGTCAATTTTTGGGATTTTTCAGGGTTCTCTTGGACATTTTTATACATTAACTGAGTTTACTATGCATTCATGTGCATAATTCAAATTTGAACTACATGCACATGCTCCAGTGCATATAAATTGGTTCAAAATTGGAATGTGTGTCCTTGGTTACATGCTTAAATCCCATGCAAGAAATGAGAATGAATGCCAAACACCTTGCCACCGCCGCTCAGTCGCTAACATTGAGATACATGGTTTTTAAATTCTAGTAAATCGAAAATGTGTTTAAAATTTATGAAACTTGACATGATAGCATGGAACGGCACCAACATGCAGTGGTAAAAATATTGTCACATTTGGGGCGGGTTGGGGTTTATAAGCTTCTCACAAACCACAACTTCTCACAACAAGCCTCATGGTTACGGTAGGGAACGTTCCACCTTTCTGGACGAAACGATATCTGTTGCCTCTTCTTGATTTCAATTTTTTTCTAGTGTCAACATGGAACAACATGAGTGTTGTGTTAATTTTAGGAATTTTTTGGGGTTTGTTTGGACATTTTTATATATTAACTGAGTTTTCTATGCATTTATGTGCATAATTCAAATTTGAACTACAGGCACATGCTCTAATGCATATAAATTGGTTGAAAATTAAAATCCATGTCCTTGGTTGCATGCTTAGGTCCCATGCAAGAAATGAGAATGAATGTCAAACACCCTACCACCGTCACTCGGCCGCAAACATTGAGATACCTGGTTTTTAAATTCTAGTAAATCCAAAACTCACCTAAAATTCATGAAACTTGGCATGCTATCATGGAGCGGCATCAACATGCCATGGTAAATATTTTGTCCCATTTGAGGCAGGTTTGGGTATAAGCTTCTCACAAACCAGAGCTTCTCACAACAAGCCTGATGGTTTCGGTAGGGAATGTGCCACCTTCGGGGACGAAACGATATTCGTTGCCTCTTATTGCTTTCAAAAAATTTCTAGTGTCAACATTGAATAACAGAAGTGTTGTGTTAAATTTTGAAATTTTTTAGGGTTTGTTTGGACATTTTTATACATTAATTGGTTTTTCTATGCATTTTATGTGCATAATTTAAATTTGAACTACATGCACATGCTCTAGTGCGTATAAATTGGTTGAAAAATCAAATTTGTGTCCTTGGGTGCATGCTTAGGTCCCATGCAAGAAATGGGAATGAATTTCAAACACAAGGGCACTGTTGATTGCCGGCAAAATGTTGAGATACTTTGTTTTAAAATCTATTAAATCCAAAACTCGTCTGAAATTCATGAAACTTGGAATGATATCATGGAATGGCACCCGACATGTTGTGGTATTTTTCGTGTCCATTTTGAGAGAAGGCGCACTCGAATAACAACCAACAAAGGCATTTTGAAAAAATAACTGCCACTTTACTATCTCAAATGTTTGTATATTTCAAATCGTGTGCGTTCTATTAACCATTCACGTGACTCCACGTGTCTTGGTCTTAATGGCTATAGGAGGTGTCGTGCGGACAGCTGCTTGACTGAACAGGAGGCGTGCGAGCGTAGTCCGGTGCGCAGGCTGACCAAGAGGCATGCAAGCTGTCCTCCAATGCGTTGGCTCACCGGGAAGCGTGCGAGCTGTTCAATGCAGGATTTCTGCATCTCTTCAATGCAAAAGGTTCAGATTGAATATGGTATGCAAAGCCAGACTTCGGCGCTAAGACAAGAGAAAATGTGCCGAGCAGGATTTGTACATCCCTTCAACGCAAACAGTTGTTTTGGATGACCCGTGTGCAACCACGTACAAACAATTTCGTAAGATTTGTATCTGTCATATTGGGTTTGTTGCCATTTGTCAAACTGGAAAGATTGACATTTGTTGAACTAGTAACATTGCCATTTTCAACATTGTAACACTGCGATTTGTCAAAATATGTGGATGAAAATTACTAGCACTATCTAATTTTTGCAACTAAAATTCAGTAATTAAGCATAGATTTCATTCATAGATTAAGCAGTAGTTCTCACCGGGAAGCGAGACAGCCTTTGACCGCCATCCGCCTCGCTCCCACTGGTCTGTATTAATGGCGCGCCCGAGCGGCCGCACCCCCCATCCTCACCACACACACAATCCTCTCTCTCCAGCCGCATCTTCGACGCCGCTCTCAGTCCTCAAAGCCGGCACCCCCATCCTCGCCACACACACAATCCTCTCTCTCCGCCCGCATCCTCGGTGCCGCTCTGAGTCCTCAAAGCTATCAGTGTATGAGGATGCCACCGAAGCGCCCCATCAGAGGGAGTGGCGATGCCGGGGCTGCTAAAGCACCAGAGCACGGCACGAATAAGGAGACAGAGGTTTTCGTCGCTGACGAAGGTGGAGAACAAGGCTCCCAACAAGCAGAGGTGGGTCGAGAAAGAACCGCAAGCGACTCCAGCAGGCCTAGACTTCATCAGCAACCTCCCCGATGATATGTTGACTGTAACATCCCAAATTTCCAATTTGGAATGTTATGCGTTAGATCATCATTGCATATCATATTTTATTGCATTTTGTCTTGATCCTAGAAATTCTACGCACCTCAAGGACCCACGGAGAGAGTTGGGGATTTCGTTATTTTCATATTTGAGTTTTCTCAAATTTTGAAAAGAGGATCGTTTGATTTTTTATTATTTTCTCTTCAAATATTTCTCTTATGAAAATAGAAGAGAGGGGATAAAATGAGTTCCCCAAAGTAAAGAAATATTGGATATTTAATATTAAAATCAAATAAAATTTTATTCGGAGTTTTTATTGCTATTTTATTTGAATTAGGAAAAATATGCATTTTTCAAAATTGCATTAGAGGCCCAAATAAATGTTCACCTTGTACGCTAGATTTTTAGAGGACGGGGAAATTTATTTCAGGATTTTTGAAGTCTGTTTAGTATTTCTTTTCTTTGTTTTTCTGAGCGGAATTATTTAAAAAAAATCAACCGACCTAACCGGGCCATGTCCGCCTGGGACACTAGCCCGGCCGGCCTTTAAAGCCACGGAGGCCCGAGCCGCCACCCCGCCCGAAAACCCTAGAACCGCCCAAGTCGCCCCACCGCCGCCGCCAGAACCGCGCCGCGCCGCCGCCGCGTCGCCGTCCCGAGCCGCCGCCGCACCGCCCGCGCCTCCCCGCATTGCCGCCACCGCCCCGGAGCCGCCGCCGCCCCGTTCCGTCACCCCGCCACCACCGGATCCCCTCATCGCTGACGCCCCAGGCCGCCGGAGTCGCCGCTGACCTTGCTGAGGTAGCCACCGCCGCCGCCGGTTTTCTTTGGACAACAGATCGGTGTTTTTTCGAAACCCTAGATTTAGATCGGTTTATTTTTTTACGGTTTATTTATTTACCGAACGCCCGTTCGTATGTTTGTTTTAACGAACGGTTTTCACTCGTTAACTGCAGACGGCAAACGTTCGTTCGTTAGCCTGTTCGTCAGTTTTCTTTTTCCAGGGTTTTCCCGCGATTATTTTTGTTCGCGATTTCTGCCCTAATCTTAGTTCTAGTATAACTTTTCGCTCGTTTATCGGAATCAGGCGATTCAAGCGCCTAGATCTTCGTCTCGAAGCCCTCTTTCTGTTTAACCAACTTGAACAAGATTTTGCTACTGTAAAATTTGACTTTAGTCCAGATTAGTAATCGGATCTTGTTTCTTTTGAAGTTTGAGTTTCGTTGCTTCGTTTGATTTGATTCTTTTTGCAAACCGGAGTTCTTAAGTTGAACTTTCTGGTTAGATCTTTTATTTGAAGTTTTAGCCGTGCTTCTAGTGAGTGCTTATTGTATGCTTGTTTGTTTGCGATAGAGTATCCGGAGTGCGAAGCGTGCTACTACGAGTCTCTAGGTTTCACGGATCATCAATAAGGCAAGTAACACTTTGATCATACCTCTTTACTACCCAGTTATATTGCATTATATCAATCCTCAAACACTTCCATGGTTAGGATCTGATTAAATTGTGGGTTTTGGGAAGTA
The DNA here is from genome assembly GCF_056163025.1 of Triticum urartu. Taxonomy (NCBI): domain Eukaryota; kingdom Viridiplantae; phylum Streptophyta; class Magnoliopsida; order Poales; family Poaceae; genus Triticum; species Triticum urartu. Next base: position 182,078,286 of record NC_141878.1, on the reverse strand, counting down.
GTTGAGGTAGTACCTATTCACCTGTTTATTTTCAAACCCTGGGAGTTACTTCTATGTTGCTTATATCGCTATGCTATGCTCGTAGACGTGGATTGGGTTTGAGTGTATTCATGACGGATGTGAGTTGTTAATTAATGGTTCAACTTAAGGTAGCAACTTGAATACACATCTGGGTGGATTTTTTGTGGGCACCTGGAGAACCCAGTGTTGTCCTAGGATATCCTGGAGGACCCGTGTGATCATCCTACGGCCCGCCACCCATGCTCAAAGGGATCATAAGATTATTCATGCTAGAAACTTCCGTGTGCAGTCACAAGCTATTATGGGCTCTAGCATAGTTGAGTAAGTTGCGTGAAGCTCTTGAAGAGGTAGACTAGCAGATGTAGTGGGTTGTAGGTGGTACTGTCTACCCAGAGTAGAGAGTTAATGCTTCAGAAAGACTGTGTCTCGAATCTCCAACCATGGATGTATTCGAGTCTTGTGGGGAAAAGTGCGCAAACCTCCCCAGAGTGTATAAACTAATCATGGTTAGCCGTATCCCCGGTTATGGACATCTTGAGTACCTGGTTCTTGGATTATCATGATTGATCTCATCACTCTTAATATAATTTGATTGGGGTTTAATGATGATGTTTAATTGGGATTCAGTTGGAGAAACCTTCTCAATGTTTAACAACTACCATGATAGTTAAATAAATTTATTCCTTTGTTGTAGGGAAAATGGCTTTATGAAAAATTGTAAACCTTAGAGCTTACAACCAGCCAAATATGCATGTAGTGATAGCAATTATTCTGTTCATTATTCTCTTGTGTTACCTTGCCATCATATTCCATGTGCTGACCCATTTCGGGCTGCAACGTTCATGTTGCATACTTTTCAGACGACGAGTAAGGAGTCATAGGTCATTGTCTTTCACTCAGTGATGCCGTTGGAGTTGATGGACTCACTTTATCTTCCAAGCCTTCCGCTGTTATCGATTTTTTAGATGGCCTTAAGCCATATTTATTGTTTTAAGTTCTCTTTTGAGACATTCGATGTAATAAGTGTGTGATTGCTACTCTGTTATAAATCCTGAAGTACTGTGCGTGTCAGCATTACCGATCCAGGGATGACATTGATGCACAGAGATCGGACTATTTGAGGTCTAGTCGCTACAAGATGGTATCAGAGCACACACTGACTGTAGGACACGACCACTAAGCTAAAACCCTAGATCACTACTCTCTTCTCATTTGTGACTCCTCTCCCTTTTCTACTCTTTAGGATGGCGGACAAGAGGAACAAGTTTGCACAACCGGATGAAGACACACCCTTTGGACGACACTTGAAGGAAGTCACTAAGTACCTAAACATCGGAATACCAAGCTTCACCGGGACCTACAACACCACTTTACCAGAAGAGGAGCGTTGGATGATCCAAGTTCAAGTTCCAGGAAGGACGTTCATGCCAGTCACTGAGCCCATAGAGTTTTCATTTGATGCAGCCACCTGGAGTTTAGGCAAGAGCATGGCAGCCCACATCACTATGGGACGTATTGGAGAAGTTTACCACAAGGATCTCAAGGATACTATCTAATAGATTTGTGGGCGCCGAGATGAGAAATGGGAGATGATCAACACCAGGAAGGATAGATCTATTGCAGCTTTCATTCAGGAGTTAAACTAGCACATTCGTCGCCAGGAGAACCAGATGTGCGTAGGCATGATAGATCTGAAGAAAGCAATGACTAGGATCACAGAGCTGGAGGAAGAACTCAAGTCTATATGCGATGGATACGAGGAGGAAATGATGATACTCGTAGAGAAGAATGACGATCTGACGAGGAAGCTAGGAGTATTCATGGGAGACCCCGCGCCAGGAGGAGAAGATGACGATTCCACTTGCCCGGAAAACTACATCATCATCGACGACACTGACTCGTACCCTGACGATAGCGATGATGACTTGGTTGATGAAGCTGGAGCAGATATTATGGAGTCTTCCACTGATCAATTTTTCTAGTCGACCACCATATCAGTAGTAGAATTCCACCATGTAAATAGTATAGTCCGAGCACTTTGTAACGATAGTGAGACCGATATGCCCTTGTTTGAATTGATTGAAGTGATATGATTGTGTTTGTCTCATGTGAATATGGGTAGTGTTTTCCCCCCTAGACCCCATTCCATCATGTTTTCTCATCTTTTCTAAACCCATCAGATGCCTCCGAGATGCGACAATGGATTTGCTTTCCCACCGGAGCTCACCCAGTTGATCCAGCAGCAGAATGCTTTGATGCAGATACTGGTGCAGAATCAGAATCAGGGGAACCACACCAATAACAACAACCCACCACCACCACCACCTGTTGACCACTTAACCCGTTTTCTAAGGCTAAACTTGCCGGTGTTCTCTAGTAGCATCGAGCTGATAGTTGCAGATGATTGGCTCCACAATATTAGAAGGGAGTTGACCACTACAAGATGCACAGATGCGGAAAGAGTGTGTTTTGCCGCACATCAGCTTGATGGACCCGCAGCAGCATGGTGGGAGAATTACACTATCACCTATCCCATCGACACTGTTACATGGGACCAATTTCAGCAGGCCTTTCGCACTACCCATGTATCAGCAGGAGCGATGGCCATGAAGAAGCGCAAGTTTCGCAACTTACACCAAGGAGGACGCACCATTGGCCAGTATGTGGATGACTTTAGTAAGCTATCACGTTATGCCCCAGATGACGTTGCTATGGATGCAGCTAAACAGGAGAAGTTTCTCGAAGGGCTGAATGATGAGATGAGCGTGCAGTTGATGGTAGCAACTTTTAATAACTACCAATAGTTGGTAGATAGAGCTCTCATGATTGAAGGGAAGCAGCAGCAGATTGACAACCGCAAGAGGAAGCATGGACATGGGAAGTATAATTCTAGAGCTCAGTAGAGACCCCGTTTTACCCCAAACTCGGGAGGACCCCTTCAAAATAACCATGGAGGTCACAATCACAATGGAGGGATTTCGCACAACCATAGTGGCCCTAGGAATGGAAATGATAATGGAGGAAGCAACGGCCAAAATCGTACCAACCCAGCAACGCCCGCCAAGAAGGATCTAAGTCACATTACTTGTTTCAAGTGTGGGAAGAATGGACATTATGCCACAGAATGTTCTGAAAAAACCAATGGAAATGGCAATGGGAGCTCTGGGAAGAAGCCCAACCCTTTCAACTAGGGACAAGTGAACCACGTTAGCGTGGAGGAGGTTGAAGCGCAACCCGATGCAGTAATAGGTAAGTTTATGATTAAGTCATTTACTGCAATATTATTTTTTATACTGGTGCATCGCATTCATACATATCAAGGGGATTTGTGGATAAGTTTAAACTGCCAACCCAAGCCCTTAGGACACCCATGTTAGTAACCTCGCCAGGAGCAGAGTATATGGCTAGCCTATGGTGTGCTCGGTTACCATTAAGGATTGGTAACTACCTGTTTCCCTCAGACCTAATAGTATTGGAGTCACAAGGACTGGATGTGATATTAGGCATGGATTGGTTATCGAAGTATGGAGGGAACATTGACTGCGCCAGTAAGTCGATTTTGCTTACCACCCAAAAGGAAGAAGGATCAAATATGTATCCTCGCATGTGCCGAATAGGACTCAAGTGAATTCCTTATCAGGAGTTGTACAGGAGTAAGTACCAGTGGTGAAGGATTTCCCGAATGTATTTCTAGAAGAGTTACCAGGCATGCCACCGAATAGAGACATTGAGTTTTTGATTGAGCTTTTGCCAGGCACATGGCCAATATCTAAGAGACCATACCGAATGCCCACTAAAGATTTAGAGGAAATTAATAAGTAGATTAAGGAGTTACTGGATAAAGGATATATTCTCCCAAGCTCGTCACCTTGGGGATCACCGGTACTTCTAGTGGAGAAGAAGGATGGATCGTTGAGGATGGTTGTTGATTATCGAGGATTGAATGAGGTGACGATCAAGAACAAGTACCCACTACCGATGATCAATGATTTGTTTGACCAACTGCAAGGAGCTAAGGTGTTTTCCAAGATCGATCTGCGATCGGGGTACCACCAGCTGAAGATTCAAGAGCAGGATATACCTAAGACAACTTTTACCACAAGGTACGGGCTATATGAGTATACCGTTATGTCATTTGGTTTGACTAACGCACCTGCCTATTTTATGAACATGATGAACAAGGTGTTTATGGAGTTTTTGGATAAGTTCTTCATAGTGTTCATTGATGATATTTTGGTCTACTTGAAGAATGAAGAGGAGCATAAGGAGAATTTGCGACTGGTACTTGGGAAACTTAGAGAACATCAGCTATATGCCAAGTTCAGCAAGTGTGAGTTTTGGTTGAAGGAAGTTGGATCCCTCGGAAATGTTATATCCGGAGAAGGAATAGCCGTAGAACCTACCAAAGTTGTCACTGCGACAAATTGGGAAGCACCCACGTCAGTTGGAGAGATTCGGAGTTTTCTTGGACTCGCAGGATACTACTGGAGGTTATTGAGAATTTCTCGAAGATTGCAAAGCCCATGACGGAGTTGTTGAAGAAGGACACTAAGTTTAAATGGACTGAGGAATGTGAGGCCGGTTTTCAAGAGTTGAAGAAACGCTTGGTTACAGCTCCAGTGTTGATTCTTCTAGATCAACGCACGGATTACCAGGTGTATTGTGACGCTTCTCGTCGAGGACTTGGGGCAGTGCTTATGCAGGAGGGAAGAGTTGTATCTTATTCCTCACGATAGCTTAAACCCCATGAGTTTAATTATGCTACCCATGATTTGGAGTTAGCAGCCGTAGTGCATGCATTGAAGATATGGAGACATTTTCTCATCGGAAACCATTGTGAGGTATACACGGATCACAAGAGTTTGAAGTACATCTTCACGCAGAAGGAGTTGAATCTCAGGCAAAGGAGATGGTTGGAGCTCATCAAGGATTATGATATGAAGTTGCATTATCATCCCAGAAAGGCTAACATAGTAGCCGATGCGTTGAGCCGCAAGAGTCATGTCAATACACTCATGATCAGAGAGTTACCCATGGAGTTAGCAGAGTATCTTCGTGAGCTATGTTTGGAAATAGTTCCGAGGGGTTATGTAACAGCATTGGAGATTCAGTCTACTTTGATGGATAAGATCGAGGAAGCTCAGAAGATGGACAAGGAGATTGCTGAGATAAAGGAGAGGATGAGCAAAGGAAAAGCTAAGGGATTTCGTGAGGATGAGCATGATACCCTATGGTTTGAAGACCGTGTATATGTGCCAAATGATCCGGAGATCAGGAAGTTGATTCTGCAAGAGGCCCATGATTCGCTGTATTCAATTCACCCAGGAAATACCAAGATGTATCTGGATTTGAAGGATAGTTTCTGGTGGACTGGAATGAAGAAGGATATTGCGGAGTATGTAGCAGTTTGTGATGTATGTCAGAGAGTGAAGGCAGAACATCAGAAGCCAGCAGGATTGTTACAGCCATTGCTGATACTCGAATGGAAGTGGGATAAACTAGGCATGGACTTTATCACGGGATTACCCAGAACTCGTTCAGGCTATGACTCGATATGGGTTGTAGTCGATCGTTTGAAGAAGGTAGCTTATTTCATCCCAGTGAAGACCACTTACACTAGTGCTAAGTTGCCAAAGATTTACATGACCAGGATCGTATGTCTGCATGAAGTTCCGAGGACCATTGTATCAGATAGAGGAACCAAGTTTACCTCAAAGTTTTGGAATCAGTTGCATGAGACTTTGGGAACCAGGCTAGAGTTCAGTACAGCCTTTCACCCACAAAAAGATAGACAGACTAAGAGAGTCAATCAGACTCTGGAGGACATGTTGAGAGCTTGTGCGCTAGACTATGGATCTAGTTGGGATGACAATTTGCCTTACGTAGAGTTCTCTTACAACAACAGCTATCAAGCTAGTTTGAAGATGGCCCCTTTCAAAGCATTGTAAGGAAGGAGGTGCAGGACACCGCTGTTGTGGGACGAAGTTGGAGACCGTCGGTTGTTTGGACCAGACTTGATCAAAGAGTCTGAAGAGAAGGTTAAGATGATACGCGATAGACTCAAGGTAGCCCAGTCCAAGCAGAAGAGCTATGCAGATTCTAAATGCAAGGAGACAGTTTACGAAGTCGGAGACATAGTGTATCTTTGTGTATTGCCACTTCGAGGAGTGAAGCGTCTTGGAGTTAAGGGAAAGTTAGCACCACGTTTTCTGGGACCATACAAAGTTTTGGAACGTATGGGAGAAGTTGCGTACAAGTTGGAATTGCCCGAAGGATTGTTAGGAGTTCACGATGTGTTCCATGTTTCTCAGCTGAAGAAGTGCCACGCAGAGATGGCTGATATTCCTCTGAGAGATACATTACCATTGGAAGCGATTCAGTTGGATAGTGATTTGACCTACGAGGAGAAACCAGTCAAGATTCATGATTTTGCTAGCCGAGTCACAGGCAGCAAGGTTATCAAGTTCTGTAAAGTTCAGTGGAGCCACCATAGTGAGGATGAAGCCACCTGGGAATGAGAGGAAGACTTATGGAAGGATCACCCTCACCTATTTTCTAGCCAACCCGAATCTCGAGGGCGAGATTCATCTTAAGGTGGGTAGATTTGTAACATCCCAAATTTCCAATTTGGAATGTTATGCATTAGATCATCATTGCATATCATATTTTATTGCATTTTGGCTTGATCCTAGAAATTCTACGCAACTCAAGGACCCACGGAGAGAGTTGGGGATTTCCTTATTTTCATATTTGAGTTTTCTCAAATTTTGAAAAGAGGATCGTTTGATTTTTAATTATTTTCTCTTTGAATATTTCTTTTATGAAAATAAAAGAGAGGGGATAAAATGACTTCCCTAAAGTAAAAAATATTGGAGATTTAATATTAAAATCAAATATGATTTTATTCAAAGTTTTTATCGCTATTTTATTTGAATTAGGAAAAATATGCGTTTTTCAAAATTGCATTAGAGGCCCAAATAAATGTTCACCTTGTCCGTTCGATTTTTAGAGGACGGGGAAATTTTATTTTAGGATTTTTGCAGTCTGTTTAGTATTTCTTTTCTTTGTTTTTCTGAGCGGAATTATTTTTTTTAAAAAAATCAACCGACCTAACCGGGCCGCGTCCGCCTCGGACACTAGCCCGGCCGGCCTTTAAAGCCATGGAGGCCCGAGCTGCCACCCCGACCGAAAACCCTAGCGCCGCCCGAGTCGCCCCGCTGCCGCCGCCGCGTCGCCATCCCGAGCCGCCGCCGCACCGCCCGTGCCTCCCCGCAGTGCCGCCGCCGCCCCATTCCATCACCCTGCCGCCGCCGGATCCCCTAGCCACCGACGCCCCAAGCCTCCGGAGTCGCCGCCGACCTCGCAGGACCACGCCGAGGTAGCCGCCGCCGCCGGTTTTCTTCGGAAAACCGATCAATTTTTTCGAAACCCTAGATTTAGATCAGTTTTATTTTTTTCCGGTTTATTTATTTAGCGAACGCCCGTTCGTACATTCGTTTTAACGAACGGTTTTCACCCGTTAACTGCAGACAGCGAACGTTCGTTCGTTAGCCTGTTCGTTAGTTTTCTTTTTCCAGGGTTTTTCCGCAATTATTTTCGATTGCGATTTCTGCCCTAATCTTCGTTCTAGTATAACTTTTCGCTCGTTTATTGGAATCAGGCGATTCAAGCGCCTAGATCTTCCTCTCGAAGCCCTGTTTCTGTTTAACCAACTTGAACAAGATTTTTCTACTGTAAAATTTGAGTTTAGTCCAGATTAGTAATCGGATCTTGTTTCTTTCGCAGTTTGAGTTTCGTTGCTTCGTTTGATTTTATTCTTTTTGCAACCCAGAGTTCTTAAGTTGAACCTTCTGGTTAGATCTTTTATTTGAAGTTTTACCCGTGCTTCTAGTGAGATCTCATTGTATGCTTGTTTGTCGCGATAGAGTACCCGGAGTGCGAAGTGTGCTACTACAAGTCTCTAGGTTTCATGGATCATCAGCAAGGCAAGTAACACTTTGATCATACATCTTCACTACCTAGTTTTATTGCATTAGATCAATCCTCAAACACTTGCATGGTTAGAATCTGATTAAATTGTGGGTTTTGGGAAGTAGTTGAGGTAGTACCTATTCACCTGTTTATTTTCAAACCCTGGGAGTTACTTCTACGTTGCTTATATCGCTATGCTATGCTCGTAGACGTATATTGGGTTTGAGTGCATTCATGACGGATGTGAGTTGTTAATTAATGGTTCAACTTAAGGTGGCAACTTGAATACACATATGGGTGGATTGTTTGTGGGCACCTGGAGAACCCAGTGTTGTCCTAGGATATCCCGGAGGACCTGTGTGATCATCCTACGGCTAGCCACCCAGGCTCAAAGGGATCATAAGATTATTCATGCTAGAAACTTCCGTGTGCAGCCACAAGCTATTATGGGCTCTAGCATAGTTGAGTAAGTTGCGTGGAGCTCTTGAAGAGGTAGACTAGCAGATGTAGTGGGTTGTAGGTGGTACTGTCTAACGAGATTAGAGTTAATTCTTCAGAAAGACTGTGTCTCGAATCTCCGACCATGGATGTGTTCGAGTCTTGTGGGGAAAAGTGCGCAAACCTCTCCAGAGTGTATAAACTAATCATGGTTAGCCGTGTCCCCGGTTATGGACATCTTGAGTATCTGGTTCTTGGATTATCATGATTGATCTCATCACTCTTAATATAATTTGATTGGGTTTAATGATGATGTTTAATTGAGATTGAGTTGGAGGAACCTTCTCAATGTTTAACAACTACCATGATAGGTAAATAAATTTATTCCTTTGTTGTAAGGAAAAATTGGCTTTATGCAAAACTGTAAACCCTAGAGCTTACTACCAGCCAAATATGCATGTACTGATAGCAATTATTCTGTTCATTATTCTCTTGTGTTACCTTGCCAGCATATTCCATGTGCTGACCCGTTTTGGGCTGCAACATTCATGTTGCAGACTTTTCAGACGACGAGTAAGGAGCCATAGGTCGTTGTCTTTCACTCAGTGATGCCGTTGGAGTTGATGGACTCACTTTATCTTCCAAGCCTTCCATTTTTGTCGATTTTTTAGATGGCCTTAAGCCATATTTATTGTTTTAAGTTCTCTTTTGAGACACTCGATGTAAAAAGTGTGTGATTGCTACGCTGTTATAAATCCTGAAGTATTGTGCGTGTCAGCATTACCGATCCAAGGATGACACCGATGCACAGAGATCAGACTGTTTGAGGTCTGGTCGCTACATTGACCGTCATCATATCCCTCCTGCCAATCAAATATGGGGCGAGGAGAACCGCCCTTTCCCGGCGGTGGCGCCCCCTATGGCTCCTCACCCCTATCGGCCTCCTCGACGCCCAGGAGTTCTACCATGGCTATCGCAAAAGCTTGGATGCATTCTCCGAGATAGTCGGTAGTCACCATGGCCCAATCAGAGGCCTTATCACGGGCAAGTTCTGTTCCAATTACAAGGACCGAGCCAAGCTTGACAAGTGGTTGTGATCCCCCGCCATAGATCAACTCGAGGAGCTCAGTTTTAATGATGGGCATATGCCCTCGCTACCAACGTCCGCGCTCCGCTTCACGCCCACGTGGCGCCTCGCCAAGTTCATGAACTGCCATTCCCCCCCTTAATGATGCGCCCGCTTTTTTTCTACCATGACTGAAGCACCTCGAGCTCGTCGCCGTCTGCATCCCAAAGGATGACATGGAGCGCCTGCTCCGCGGCTGTACTGCACTCGAGTTCCTTCGTCTTCAGGCGATGAATTGGTCGAGTACCTTCCACATCACGTAATTGGATGTTTAATTTGGTATTGCAATCATGTCATGTTACAAGTATATATATGTTTTTCTTCTATACACATAGCATAGATGTTCTACAGACAGAGCATATCACATCATACACGGACCGCACTAGGTAACCCGTCAGCGATGAATTCATCAATCGCAAATGGTTATATACTAGCAAGCGTTTTCCCACAACACACACGGCTTATTCCATCACAAATAGCTCGGATGGATCAACTGTATGCCACGTATCGCACACGCAACTCTAATCTGATTCGTGCTTGATGTCTCCGACATCGCTTGCACAGTTCGTCTTATTTTCCACATATCACTATGCCGGCCTCTTCTCGCATCCCTCAGCAAGCTCTGCTCGCCGTTAGGCGCCGCGGCGCACTCTGCTCGTGATAACCCGCAAGTATAGGGGATCTCAACAGTTTTTGAGGGTAGAGTATTCAACCCAAATTTATTGCTTCGACACAAGGGGTGCCAAAGAATACTCTCAAGTATTAGCAGCTGAGTTGTCAATTCAACCACACCTAAAAGACTTAATATCTGTAGCAAAGTATTTAGCAGCAAAGTAATATGGAAGTAACGGTAACAGTGGAAAAAGTAACAGAAGCAGTTTTGTAGCAATCGTAACAGTGACAACGGAAAAGTAACTTAGAAAAGATCAAGACGAAATGAACTCGTAGGCAATGGATCAATGATAGATAATTATGTCAGATGGCATTCATCATGCAACAGTTATAACATAGGGTGACGCAAAACTAGCTCCAATTCATCAATATAATGTAGGCATGTATTCTGAATATAGTCATGTGTGCTTATGGAAAAGAAATTGCATGACAACTTTTGTCCTACCCTCCCGTGGCAGCGGGGTCCTATTGGAAACTAAGGGATATTAAGGCCTCCTTTTAACAGAGAACCGGAACAAAGCATTAGCACTTAGTGAATACATGAACTCCTCAAACTACGGTCATCACCAGGAAGTGTCCTGACTATTGTCACTCTAGGGTTGCCAGATCATAACACGTAGTAGGTGACTATAACTTGCAAGATCGGATCAAGAACACAAATATATTCATGAAAACATAATAGGTTCAGATCAGAAATCATGGCACTCGGGCCCTAGTGACAAGCATTAGGCATAGCAAAGTCATAACAACATCAATCTTAGAACATAATGGATACTAGGGATCAAACCCTAACAAAACTAACTTGATTACATGGTAAATCTCATCCAACCCATCACGGTCCAGCAAGCCTATGATGGAATTACTCATGCACGGCGGTGAGCATCATGAAATTGGTGATGGAGGATGGTTGATGATGACGATGGCGACAATTTCCCCTCTCTGGAGCCCAAAACGGACTCCAGATCTGCCCTCCCGAGGCAGAACAGGGCTTGGCGGCGGCTCCGTATCAGAAAACACGATGAATCGTTCTCTCTGAGTTTTTTCTCCCCGAACATGAATATATGGAGTTGGACTTGAGGTCGGTGGAGCCTCATGGGGCCCACAAGGACAAAGGGTGCGCCCTCCACCCTTGTGGTCAGGGTGTGGGCCCCCTTTAGTTGATTCTTTCACCAATATTTTTTATTTATTCCAAAAATGATCTCCATGAAGTTTCAGGTCATTCCGAGAACTTCTATTTCCACACAAAATTAACACCATGGCAATTCTGCTGAAAACAACGTCAGTCCGGGTTAATTCCATTGAAATCATGTAAATTAGAGTCCAAAAAAAGGGCAAAAGCATTTGGAAAAGTAGATACGATGGAGACGTATCAACTCCCCCAAGCTTAACCCATTGCTTGTCCTCAAGCAATTCAGTTGACAAACTGAAAGTGATAAAGAAAAGATTTTACAAACTCTGGTTGATCTTGTTGTTGCAAATATGTAAAGCTAGCATTCAAGTTTTCAGCAAAGATTATGAACGAACCATATTCACAATAACATTTAGGTCTCAGATTTATTCATATCAATGTCATAATCAACTAGCAAGCAATAATAACAAATCTTGGATGACAACAATTTCTCAAAACAATCATGATATGATATAACAAGATGGTATCTCGCTAGCCCTTTCTAAGACCGCAAAACATAAGTGCAGAGCACGCCTGAAGATCAAGGACTTACTAGACATTGTAATTCATGGTAAAAGAGATCCAGTCACAGTCATACTTAATATCAACTAATAACAAAGCAGACAAATGGCAGCGGTCTCTCTAATTGGTGCTTTTCATAAGAAGATGATGACTTAGCAATAAAGTAAATGGATAGGCCCTTCGTAGAGGGAAGCGGGGATTTGCAGAGGTGCCAGAGCTCAATTTTTGAAATAGAGAGGAATAATATTTTGAGCGGCATACTTTCATTCTCAATATAACAACCAACAGATCTCGGTATCTTCCATGCTAAATACATTATAGGCCGTTCCCAAACAGAATGGTAAAGTTTATACTCCCCCACCACCAACAAGCACATTCCACGGCTGGTCCGAAACAACGGGTACCGTCCAACTAACAACAGTCCTAGGGGAGTTATGTTTGCAAATATTTTGATTTGATTTGAGCATGGGACTGGGCATCTCGGTTACCAGCCATTTTCTCGTGAATGATGAGAGGATTCCACTCATTGTGAGAATAACCCACCTAGCATGGAAGATATTGACAGCCCTAGTTGGTACATGAGCGATTCGAGCATACAAAACAGATTATCATTTGAAGGTTTAGAGTTTGGCACATGCAAATTTACTTAGAACGGCAGGTAAATACCGCATATAGGTAGGTATGGTGGACTCATATGGAACAACTTTGGGTTTATGGAAGTGGATGCACAAGTAGTATTCATGCTTAGTACAAGTGAAGGCTAGAAAAAGACTGGGAAGTGACCAACTAGAGAGCGACAACAGTCATAAACATGCATTGAGATTAACCAACATTGAGTGTAAGAATGAGTACGATATAAATCACCATGAACATAAATATCATGGAGGCTATGTTGATTTTGTTTCAAGTACATGCGTGAACATGTGCCAAGTCAAGCCACTCGAATCATTGAAAGGAGGATACCATCCTATATCATACTACATCACAACCATTTTAGAAGCATGTTGGCACGCAAGGTAAACCATTATAAACTCCTAGCTAATTAAGCGTGGCATGAGTAACTATAATCTCTATTTTTCATTGCAAACATGTTTCATTCATAATAGGCTGAATCAGGAACGATGAACTAATCATATTTACAAAAACAAGATAGGTCGACTTCATACCAACTTTTCCTCATCTCAATAATTTCATCATATATCGTCATTATTGCCTTTCACTTGCACGACCGGACGGTGTGGATAATAATAATAGTGCACGTGCATCGGACTAAGCTGGAATCTGCAAACATTTATTCAAAGGAGAAGACAAGGTAATATGGGCACTTCGTTTGATCAACAATAATGCATACCAAGGCCAGTCAACATTTCCATCGTGGTCTTCTCCTCTCGACCCCCAAAGAAAAGAAATTCAAAGAAACACACTGAGAAGTTTTTTGATTTTTTGAAGAAAGTAAAATAAGAACGAGAAAAACTGTTTACATGAGAAAGCTCCCAACAAGCAAAAGAAGAACGAGATCTTTTGTGGTTTTCTTTTAATACTACTACCAAGCATGCATATAAAGGAAATAAACTACACCTAATATTTTTGGTTTTTCTTAAGGTTTATCAAACACACAAGAAGAAAGCGAGAAAAAGAAAGAAACTAGCATGGATATACAATGAAAAAGTAAGAATACCGACAACTGGAATGAATGTGAGAACATGAATGTAATGTCAGTGAGAAATACATACTCCCCCAAGCTTAGGCTTTTGGCCTAAGTTGGTCTATGCTCATGGGTCAAAGTAACCCTCTTCGGTGTACTGAGGAGGACCCTGGGAGTTCCACTGGTTAGCGAGCTTCTGTGGCGCCTATTAATAAATAGACTCCTGATATGGGTCAGGTGATGGCTCTGGCTCAGGAACTGGGGATCGAGTCCCCTCCCAGTATGCATGAATGTCCGCGGGCAAAATGAAGTACCTGCCTGAATAAATATCGAACAAAGTAGGTGCAGGCAAGGTAATAATATGAAAAGTATCCTCGCTAAATACCAAGTTATAAATGAGTCTCTTTTCCTCATCATAGCGAATAAACTTATGTGCTACCATGCTGTCATAATCTAAGTATATAGTGGGTAGCACTTTCCCGTCTTTCTCATCGTTCCTAATGGGTATCTCAAAGCGTTTAGCAAGGTGGGAGGCGAAGATACCTCCAAAAATAGGACCCTTTATACAGCTTAAACTCAACCGTTTAGCAACCATAGCGCCTAAGCTAAAAGTTCTATCACAAAGCGAAGCATGGTGCAAAATGGCAAGGTCAGGATCACTAAGGCCTCCACTCTCTCCGCAACCAATTAAACATCTCCCAGCAAATAATGAATAGTAGCGCAAAACAAGGAAATGTAAGCCAGCCACTCTCGCCTTTGACACCTTTCTCCTTTCCCCTACGGTAACTTTAGCAATAAAATCTTCCACATCTCTAGGACGTGGTTCCTCGATGCTACCCTCAGAAGGTAATTTACAAACCTCACAAAAGTCATAAAGCATCATCTCCTTATGCTCATCGTATAAATCAAACTCTATCATGTGTGGTAATCTCCTAGCATGAAAATGGAAATTTTGCACAAAAGTATTAGTGAGTAGGAGATACTAATCACATTGGTCGTGGAGGAAGTCGGTGAGGCCTGCATTCTTAGCCAAATAATAGAAATCCTCATAAATTCTGGCCGACTCCAAGAGTGCATCACATGGCCATTCACACGGCCGAATCTCCGCGGTGTGAGGAAGATTGTACTTGGGCTTCTCCTTCTCCTCATTCTCATTTTTTCCTTTGAACCCCAGCTTGAAGAGCCTCTCAACAATCTCCTCATCATTTTCTTCCCCTAAAAACTTCTGAGTTTTTTAGTGACTCAAAGTAAAAGTGAACCAATCTCAACAAGATTGATAACAAATACTCCTACAAGTGCCTAGAGGGTATAACATGCATCAAAACTACTTTGGACCATATGAATTTGACATGCAAGCTCAAGAACAAGGTCACCACAGCAATAAAAATTTGCAATAAATAAAGCACTAGAACAAAAGCTAATTGGACCATTGGAGGAGTCACATACTGAAGAACAATCCCCCAAAGCAGTTTTGTGAATGGAGCTTTGAGCAAGGAGATCAAAAATGGCAGCAAATGAGCAAGAACACCGGTTTGAGCTATGGAGTGATTTTTTCTGGTGGGAGGTGAAGTGGATGGGTGCTGGAATAAGTGGAGGGGACACACATGGGGCCCACAAGGTCGGGGGGCGTGCTCAGGGGCGCAGGGCGCGCCCTCCACCCTTATGGCCCACTGGTGAGGCCCCCTGGTGTGTGGTCAGTGCCATAAATTCTCAAATATTATATAAAAAATCATACTAAATTTTCAGGGCATTTGGAGAACTTTAATTTTAGGGGCATTTTTTATTGGATGGATAATTTAGAAAACAGACAGAAAATACTATTTTTACTCTAAATAACAGAAAGTAAAAGATGGGTACAGAAAGTTGTGCTTTCTAAATTCATCCATCGCATGCTCATCAAAAGGAATCCATTAACAAGGTTGATCAACTCTTATTAACAAACTTCTTCTGAATGACATGAAACCGAAGAATTTTCGAATAACACTAGGTTACCTCAATGGGGGAGTATAAACTTTGACAGTATGACGGACTTTGTTGCCAAGGATAATCGACATACTGTCGTCATTGGGAATATCAAGAATAACAAAGTCCGTTAAGATGGTAACGTTTGCAACCACAACAGGCACATCCTCACAAATACCGATGGGTATAGCAGTTGATTTATCAGCCATTTGCAAAGAAATTTCAGTAGGTGTCAACTTATTCAATTCAAGTCTACGATACTAAGAGAAAGGCATAACACTAGCACCGGCTCCAAGATCACATAAAGCAGTTTTAACATAGTTTCCTTTAATGGAGCATGGTACAGTGGGTACTCCTAGATCTCCAAGTTTCTTTGGTATTCCACCTTTAAAAGTATAATTAGCAAGCATGGTAGAAATCTCAGATTCCTGTATCTTTCTTTTATTAGTAACAATATCTTTCATATACTTGGCATAAGGAGGCGTTTTAAGCATATCAGTCAAACGCATACGCAAAAAGATAGGTCTAATCATTTCAGCGAAGCGCTCAAAATCCTCATCATCCTTTTTCATGGATGACTTAGGAGGAAAGGGAATGGGTTTCTGAACCCATGGTTCTCTTTTCTTTACCATGTTTCCTAGCAACAAAGTCTCTCTTATCATAACGTTGATTCTTTGATTGTGGGTTATCAAGATCAACTGCAGGTTCAATCTCTACATCATTATCATTACTAGGTTGAGCATCAACATGAACATCATTATTAATATTATCACTAGGTTCATGTTCATTACCAGATTGTGTCTCAGCATCAGAAATAGAAATATCATTGGGATTCTCAAGTGTGTCTATAGCAGGTTCACTAGCAAGCAAAGTCCTATCAGTTTTATTTTTGTTTTTGTTACTAGGACTAGGTGCATCAGTATTAACTCTCTGAGAATCTTGCTCAACTCTCTTAGGATGACCCTCAGGATACAAAGGTTCCTGGATCATTTTACCACCTCTAGTCATAACCCTAACAACATTATCATTATTCTTACTATTCAACTCATTAAGCAAATCATCTTGTGCCTTAAGTACTTGTTCTACTTGAGTTGTAACCATGGAAGCATGTTTACTAATAATCTTAAGATCATTAACAGTTCTACTCATATAATCACCCAAGTGGTCAAGCATGTAAGCATTACGTTTCAATTGTCTACTAACATAAGCATTGAAGTTTTCTTGTTTAACAATGAAATTACCAAACTCATCCAAGCATTGACTAGCAGACTAATTATGAGGAATATCACCTTCATCAAATCTATGGAGAGAGTTTACCTCTACTACCTATGTCGGGTTATCAAGACCATGTATTTCTTCAATAGGAGGTAAATTCTTAACATCTTCAGCTTTAATACCTTTTCCTTTCATAGATTTCTTTGCATCTTGCATATCTTCAGGACCAAGATATAGAATACCCCTTTTCTTCGGAGTTGGCTTAGGAGTTGGTTCAGGAAGTGTCCAATCATTATCATTACTCAATATATTATTCAATAGCAATTCAGCTTGCTCAACAGTTTGTTCCCTAAAAACACAACCAGCACAACTATCCAGGTGGTCTCTGGAAGCATCGGTTAGTCCATTATAAAAGATATCAAATATTTCATTTTTCTTGAGAGGATGATCAGGCAAAGCATTAAGTAATTGGAGAAGCCTCCCCCAAGCTTGTGGGAGACTCTCTTCTTCAATTTGCACAAAGTTAAATATTTCCTTTAAAGCAGCTTGTTTCTTATGAGTAGGGAAATATTTTTGAGAGAACTAGTAAATCATATCCTAGGGACTACGGACACAACCAGGAGCAAGAGAATTAAACCTTAACTTATCATCACCCTTTAATGAGAAATAAACAATTTGAGAATATAGTAGTAGCGAATTTTTTCCTCATGAGCAAACAAGGTAGCTATATCATTCAATTTAGTGAGATGTGCCACCACAGTTTCAGATTCATATCCATAGAAAGGATCAGATTCAACCAAAGTAATTAACTTAGGATCCACAGAGAATTCATAATCCTTATCAGTAACAAAGACAGGTGAAGTAGCAAAATTGGGATCATATTTCATTCTAGCATTCAAGGATTTTTCTTTTAGCTTAGCTAATAGTTCCTTAAGATCCTCTCTATCATTGCAAGCAAAGAAGTCTCTAGCACTTTCTTCATCCATAAGATAACCCTCAGGTACAACAGGCAATCCATATCTAGGGGGAGAACCATAATCTTCAGTTTCAATAATTCCATTCTCTCTAACCCTAGCAAGTTGTTCATCAAGAAATTAACCTAGTGGCACAATATTATCAAGCAGAGAAGTAGTTTCATCATAAGCATCATGCATAGCAGAAGTGGCATCATCAATAACATGCGACATATAGGAATCAATAACAGGTGTAGGTGTCGCAAGTTTACTCAAAACAGAAGGAGAATCAAGTGCAGAGCTAGATGGCAGTTCCTTACCTCCCCTCATAGTTGAGGGAAAAATCTTAGTTCATTGATCTTTCAAATTCCTCGTAGTAATCAACATATATAAATCCCAAGTGACTCGAAGAATAGAGCTACGCTCCTCGGCAATGGCGCTAGAAAAAGGTCTTCATAACCCACAAGTATAGGGGATCGCAACAATTTTTTAGGGTAGAGTATTCAACCCAAATTTATCGATTCGACACAAGGGAAGACAAAGAATATTCTCAAGTATTAGCAGCTAAGTTGTCAATTCAACCGCACCTGAAAGACTTAATATCTGCAGCAAAGTATTTAGTAGCAAGGTAATATGGAAGTAACGGTAATAGTGGCAAAAGTAACAGAAGCATTTTTGTAGCAATCGTAACAGTGACAACAGAAAAGTAACTTAGCAAAGATCAATATGAAACGAACTTGTAGGAAATGGATCCATGATGGATAATTATGTCGGATGGCATTCATCATGCAACAATTTTAACATAGGGTGACACAGAACTAGCTCCAATTCATCAATATAATTAATGTAGGCATGTATTCCGAATATAGTAATATGTGCTTATGGAAAATAATTTGCATGACATCTTTTGTCCTACCCTCCCGTGGCAGTGGGGTCCTATTGGAAACTAAGGGATATTAAGGCCTCCTTTTAATAGAGAAACAGGCCAAGGCATTAGAACTTAGTGAATACATGAACTCCTCAAACTGCGATCATCACCGGGAAGTGTCCTGACTATTGTCACTCCGGGGTTGCCGGATCATAACAGGTAGTAGGTTACTATAACTTGCAAGATCGGATCAAGAACACAAATATATTCGTGAAAACATAATAGGTTCAGATCTGAAATCATGGCACCCGGTCCCTAGTGACAAGCATTAGGCATAGCAAAGTCATAGCAACATCAATCTTAGAACATAATGGATACTAGGGATCAAACCCTAACAAAACTAACTTAATTACATGGTAAATCTCATCCAACCCATCATGGTCCAGCAAGCCTGTGATGGAATTACTCACGCACGGTGGTGAGCATCATGAAATTGGTGATGGAGGATGGTTGATGATGACGATGGCGACGATTTCCCCTCTTCGGAGCCCAAAACGGACTCCAGATCTGCCATCCCAAGGAAGAATAGGGCTTGGCGGCGGCTCCGTATCATAAAACACGATGAATCCTTCTCTCTGATTTTTTTCCTCCCTAGACGTGAATATATGGAGTTGGAGTTGAGATCGGTGGAGCCTCGTGGGGCCCATAAGGTAGAGGGCACGCCCCAGGGGGGTGGGTGCGCCCTCCACCCTTGTGGCCAGGGTCTGGGCCCCCTTCGGTTGATTCTTGCGCCAATATTTTTTATTTATTCCGAAAATGATCTTCGGGAAGTTTTAGGTCATTTCGAGAACTTTTATTTCTGCACAAAAATAACACCATGGCAATTCCACTGAAAGCAACGTCAGTCCGGGTTAGTTCCATTCAAATCATGCAAATTAGAGTCCAAAACAAGGGCAAAAGAGTTTGGAAAAGTAGATACAATGGAGACATATCAACTCGCGTCCGCCGACGCGCTCGGCTTGTGGACAAGTTTTCCTTGTGTGTTCAACTGCTATATGCATACATATGATTGCTCGCTGTTGAGACAACCGCGGAGCGCTCTGCTCGTGTCCCTCCATGCGCACTCTGCCAGTGGTTGGGCCTGCGCACGATCACGTCGGGGGTCCCGTATGCATGCGGTTGCGTCGCGCGCGTTGCCATGCGACGCAGTTACGTGCGGCACGATGGAGTTACGCCTTGCAAATTAGAACTACCATCAGGGCGTGCCGATATTCTAGGCCGTCTGGCTTCCCCCTTTAATTCCTACGGCCATTATAACCTTAGTCTCTTCAACCTTTCGATCGCTCCCCACAACACAACAAGCACACCCACAACGACACATAGAGAGGGGATGTCTAGCGGTGCTCCAATGGGGTTCGGCGAGCATAAAGTGGAGACCCACGCGAGGGAGATGGATCTCTCGGTGGTGTACACGATCAACCCGGCCGTGGTGGACGACTACATCAACACCGTTGAGCAGTTGCTTGCTTGAGACAAGTACAAGGTGGTCGGCATCGAGATCCAGCACACCACCGGTCGTCCCAACATAGATCAGAAGGTCGCCGTCACCCAGTTGTGTTGCGCCATCATGTCCTCATCTACCACTACTACATGGCCATGGAGCCTTCTGACCGTTTCGCCAGGTTTGTCAACAACACCGACTACAAGTTCGCTATGGTGGAAACCACCGACGATGTAAAAGCGCTCGGGGTTATGGGCTTGGCCTGCGAGAACCTTGTCAAAATCCGTGAGCACTACAGGGTCTGGGCAGCATGAAGAAGGACTCCCTGGTTGAACTCGCCTCAACCATTGTCTACCCATACTGCGAAAAGATGAAGCAGGATGCCAACAGAACACGTCTCGTATCCTAGCACGGGGCCTGGATGCAGCAACTGGATGAACCTCACCTCAGGTTCGCGGCCAAGAGCGTGTACACATGCTACTAGATGCACAAGCACATCGTTGACATGAGGAAGTGCCTCGATACTCAAATCGACTAGGCCGGATCGAGCCACAAGCAGAGCAAGCATCATAAGAAGTAGATGATGATCAGATGATCGCTTATCCTAGTTAATCATTCATGTAATATATAGTTTACTTTGGTGTGTGGAAATGTCATGTGTGTAGTAGCCACCTATGTAATTATGCAGGTAATAGTTTACTTTGGTGTGTGCAAATGCCATGTGTGTAGTAGCCACCTATGTAATTGGATGTTTAATTTGTTATGCAACCATGTCCTTATAAGTGTGTGTGTATATATACGTGTGTTGTTGTTCTGTATGCAATCTCAACGCACAACACACACGTCTTATTAGCAGCAATTGTCTGTGTTATTATCGGTCTTCGCACACATTTATGATTACAGACATGTTTGCCGTGTATCACACACTTCTTGTTAAATTGAACCGTTTGTGTTCTCTTAGCTCAACACAAGTAGTTCATCTGAGTGAACCATATGCCGTATATCGCACACACCTTCATCTGGCTGACCGTTTCTTTTGTGTTGCCTAATCACAAACAGTTCGTCCAAGTGAACCGTATACTGTATATCGCACACACCTTCATCTGGCTGCCTGTTTCTGTTCTTTTGCCTCATCGCAAACGGTTCATTGAACTGAACCATATGCCCCTCATCGCACACAAAACTAAATTCTGAACCGTGTTTGATGCATCAATCATCGCAAACGTTTTGCATCTTTTTTTGACATTTTTTTACATCACCGTTTGCGATTATTGCATCGCACACAGTTTCGTCGAAGGGTCTCTGATCGTAGTGTTGCGTTAGTAGCATCCTGCAGTATTGCTTGTAACACAGGCAAGAACCCTTTTTCTTTGACTGGTCCATTTTGAACTTCTTCAAAACTTTATCAAGGTATGTGCTTTGTGAAAGTCCTATTAAGTGTCTTGATCTATCTTTATAGATCTTGATGCCCAACATATAAGCAGCTTCACCAAGGTCTTTCATTGAAAAACTTCTATCCAAGTATCCTTTTATGCTATCCAGAAATTCTATATCATTTCCAATTAACAATATGTCATCTACATATAATATCAAAAATGCTACAGAGCTCCCACTCACTTTCTTTTAAATACAGGCTTCACCGAAAGTCTGTATAAAACCATATGCTTTGATCACCTCATCAAAGCGTATATTCCAACTCCAAGATGCTTGTACCAGTCCATAGATGGATTGCTCGAGCTTGCACACTTTATTAGCAACTTTAGGATCGACAAAACCGTCTGGTTGCATCATATACAACTCCTCTTTAAGAAATCGATTAAGGAATGTAGTTTTGATGTCCATTTGCCAAATTTCATAATCATAAAATGCGGCAATAGCTAACATGATTCAGAGTGACTTAAGCATCGCTACGGGTGATAAGGTCTCATCGTAGTCAACCCCTTGAACTTGTTGAAAACCATTCGCGACAAGTCGAGCTTTGTAGACGGTGACATTACCATCAGTGACAGTCTTCTTCTTGAAGATCCATATATTCCCAATGGCTTGCCGATCATCGGGCAAGTCAACCAGAGTCCATACTTTGTTCTCATACATGAATCATATCTCAGATTTCATGGCCTCAAGCCATTTACTGGATTTCGGCGCATCATAGCTTCTTCATAGTTCGTAGGTTCGCCATGGTCTAGTAACATGACTTTCAGAACAAGATTACCATACCACTCTAGTGTGGAACATGCTCTATTCAACCTATGAGGTCCAGTAGTAACATGATCTGAAGTTTCATGATCATCATCATTAGCTTCCTCTCTAGTTGGTGTAGGCATCACAGGAATGGATTTCTTTGATGTGCTACTTTCCAAATTGAGGGAAGGTACAATTACCTCATCAAGTTCTACTTTTCTCCCACTCACTTCTTTCGAGAGAAACTCCTTCTCTAGAAATGTTCCATTCTCAGCAACAAAGATCTTGCCTTCGGATCTGTGGTAGAAGTTTACCCAATTGTTTCATTAGGGTATCCTATGAAGACTCACTTCTCTGATTTGGGTTCGAGCTTATCAGGCTGAAGCCTTTTGACATAAGTGTCGCAACCCCAAACTTTAAGAAACGATAGCTTAGGTTTCTTGCCAAACCATAGTTAATACGGTGCCGTCTCAATGAATTTAGACAATACCCTATTTAATGTGAACGCAGTTGTCTCTAATGCATAACCCCAAAACGATAGTAGTAAATCGGTAAGAGACATCATATATCACACCATATCTAATAAAGTACAGTTATGACGTTCGGACACACCATTACGCTGCGGTGTTCCAGGTGGCGTGAGTTGTGAAACTATTCCACATTGTTTTAAATGAAGGCCAAACTCGTAACTCAAATATTCACCTCCATGATCAGATCATAGAAACTTTATTTTCTTGTCACAATGATTCTCCACTTCACTATGAAATTCTTTGAACTTTTCAAATGTTTCAGACTTGCGTTTCATTAAGTAGATATACCCATATCTGCTCAAATCATCTGTGAAGGTCAGAAAATAACAATACCCGCCGTGTGCCTCAACACTCAATGGACCGCATACATTGGTATGTATTATTTCCAATAACTCATTGGCTCGCTCCATTGTTCCGAAGAATGGAGTTTTAGCCATCTTGCCCATGATGCATGGTTCGCAAGTATCAAATGATTCATAATCAAGTGATTCCAAAAGTCCATCTGTATGGACTTTCTTCATGTGCTTTACACCAATATGACCTAAATGGCAGTGCCACAAATATGTTGCACTATCATTATCAACTTTGCATCTTTTGGCATCAATATTATGAATATGTTTATCATCACAATCGAGATTCAACAAAAATAGACCACTCTTCAAGGGCGCATGACCATAAAAGATATTACTCATATAAATAGAACAACCATTATTCTCTGATTTAAATGAATAACTGTCTCGCACTATACAAGATCCAGATATAATGTTCATGCTCAATGCTGGCACCAATAACAATTATTCAGGTCTAAAACTAATCCCGATGGTAGATGTAGAGGTAGTGTGCCGATGGCGGTCACATTGACCTTGGAACCATTCCTGACACGCATCGTCACCTCGTCCTTCATCAATCTTCGTTTAATATGAGCAACCGAGCCAGTATCAAATACCCCGGTGCTACTAGGAGCATTAGTAAGGTACACATCAATAACATGTATATCAAATATACCTTTGTTCACTTTGCCATCCTTCTTATCCGCCAAATACTTGGGGCAGTTCCGCTTCCAGTGACTAGTCCCTTTGCAGTAGAAGCACTCAGTTTCAGGCTTGGGTCCAGCTTTGGGCTTCTTCCCGGGAGTGGCAACTTGCTTGCCATTCTTCTTGAAATTCCCTTCCTTTCCCTTGCCCTTTTCTTGAAACTAGTGGTCTTGTTAACCATCAACACTTGATGCTCCTTCTTGATTTCTACCTTCGTGGCCTTAAGCATTGCGAAGAGCTCGGGAATTGTCTTGTTCATCCCTTGCATATTATAGTTCATCAAGAAGCCTTTGTAGCTTGGTGGTAGTGATTGAAGAACTCTGTCAATGACACAATAAACTAGAAGATCAATTCCCAGCTGAGTCAAATTTTGAGTATGTGTTCACTGACAGAACTGTTCTCCTCCATCTTGCAGCTATAGAACTTGTTGGAGACTTCATATCTCTCAACCCGAGCATTTGCTTGAAATATTAACTTAAACTCTTGGAACATGTCATATGCTCCATGATGTTCAAAATGTCTTTGAAGTCCCGGTTCTAAGCCGTAAAGCATGGCACACTGAACTATCGAGCAGTCATCAGATCGAGCTTGCCAGACGTTCAAAACATCAGCATCTGCTCCTGCGGCAAGCCTTTCACCTAGCGGTGCATCAACGACATAATTCTTCTATGGAGAAATGAGGATAATCCTCAAGTTACGGATCCAGTCCGTGTAGTTGCTACCATCATCTTTCAACTTAGCTTTCTCTAGGAACGCATTAAAATTCAGGGGAACGGTAGCTCGGGCCATTGATCTACAACATAGATATGCAAAACTATAATACTAAGTTCATGATGAGTTAAGTTCAATTAATCATATTACTAAAGAACTCCCACTTAAATAGACATCCCTCAAGTAATCTAAGTGATACGTGATCCAAATAAACTAACCCATGTCCGATCATCACGTGAGATGGGGTAGTCATCAATGGTGAACTTCTATATGTTGATCATATCTACTATATGATTCATGTTCGACCTTTCAGTCTCTAGTGTTCCGAGGCCATGTTTGTACATGCTAGCCTCGTCAAGTTTAACCCAAGTATTCTGCATGTGCAGAACTGTCTTGCACCCATTGTATGTGAACGTAGAGTCTATCACACCCGGTCATTGATACGTCTCCAATGTATCTATAGTTTTTGATTGTTCCATGCTATTATATTATCTGTTTTGGATGTTTTATATGCATTTATATGTTATTTTATATTATTTTTGGGACTAACCTATTAACCTAGAGCCCAGTGCCAGTTCCTATTTTTTCCTTGTTTTTGAGTTTCGTAGAAAGGAATACCAAACAGAGTCCAAAAGGAATAAAACCTTCGCGATGATTTTTCTTGGACCAGAAGACAACCAGGAGACATGGAGATGAAGTCTGAGGAGCCACGGGGTTGCCACAAGGACGGAGGGCGCGCCCAGGGTGTAGGGCGCGCCCCCCACCCTTCTGGGCCCCTCATGCACCTCCTGACCTAATTCTTTCGCCTATATATACCCATATATCCCCAAACCAACAGGGGAAGCCACGAAAACACTTTTCCACCGCCACAAACTTCTGTACCCATGAGATCCCATCTTGGGGACTTTTTCGGCGTCCTGCCAGAGGGGGGTTCGATCATGGAGGCATTCTACATCAACTCTATTGCCCTTTCGATGAAGCGTTAGTAGTTTACCTCAGACCTACGGGTCCATAGCTAGTAGCTAGATGGCTTCTTCTCTCTCTTTGATTCTCAATACCATGTTCTCCATGATGTACTTGCAGATCTATCTAATGTAATACTCTTTTGCGGTGTGTTTGCCAAGATTTGATGAATTGTGGATGTCGTGGGAAACCACGGCCACCTATGGGACCAGAGGGCCCCTTCCTGGTTCGGCGGGGGAGGTTGCGTTGCACAAAGAGCAGACGAGTGTGGGGCAACACGGCAGAGATCACGCGGGCAATTTTTACCCAGGTTCGGGCTGCTGTGAGGCGTAAACCCCTACTCTTGCTTTGGTGGATTGATGGTGGAAGGGTGGTGGTGGTGCGTAGTACACTTGCCCGGTAGGGGCGGCAGGGGCTACAATCGTATGAGCGTTTGTGTTATCCAACCTTCTAACCTCTTCTATGGTTTCCATGGGCCTGCTTTTATATATTAAGGGTTCACCACAATGGCAAAGTGGTCATTATGCCCTGATAAGATAGCAAACAGTGCTATCATACCTAACTCTGCTGGCTGTCAGGGTGCATTAAATGCACTGCTTAACGTCACGTCGTTGGTTGCCCGGCAAGCCTTGTCGGGCTTGTATTGCCAGCTCGGCACCGGCTCGCTTGACATGTAGCAGGACGGGTGTCGTTCATAGGTGTTTCCTGTAGAGAAAGGCCACCATGTGGCGAATGGCTGCCACTTAATCACTTTGCGGCTTGACACCGCACTGATCGACGACGTGGGCCATGGCGGGGTAGTTGGTGAGGTGGTTTTGCCTTCATGAGTCCCAACAGGACCTTGGTCCTCGTGACTTGACCTTGGTCCTCTTGAGCTGCATATAGGTCCTTCGAAGATCTTAGTTTCTTGCACTCTGGCACGGCCTTGGCCTGTCCGTGCACGAGTCTGGGGAAAATACATACCCCTGTCTGTTTTCCCCGACATAAGCCCCCGGGCCTGATCCATAGGTGTCACACGGCATGTTGGGTTAGGCCTCAAAACAGTGCATGGACATGTGGCAAGAGAGGGTTGCGCATGCCGGTTTTCCATGGCGACTAGTCAATCCAACGTCCACTTCACGCAATTACTGCGCGTCGTGTGGTCATGGGACTATTGCAGTTAAAGTAAAACAGTAACTTTATGAAGTGTCATGCCTCTGTTCCACGCCTCCCCCCTTAAGAGCAGGGGAAAAGTGGAGTGGCACGGTTCACCTGTCTCTTGCCCTGCTTTCTCATCTTCTTCCTCCACAAGCCGAATGACAGTTCCTCCTCTTACCCTCCTGTCCACCGCCGCCCTTCCCATCGAATCGCTTCTCCATCCGTATTGTCGCAGCGGAAATGGGGAAGAAACCCGCAGATAAAGGAAAATCGATGGCCGCGACAAAGGATGTAGTCGCTGAGGGGAGAAATGGGGAAGAACCCCGTAGAGAAAGGAAAATCGATGGCCGCGGCGAAGGATGTAGTCACTGAGGGGAGCAGGAGGATAGCAGATTTGAACAAGAAACGGAGGGGAGACGTCATCTTCCTCCCGTCGACCCTGAGCGGCCCGGTCCTCTAGGCGAGGTATGGTTATTGATACGTCCATTTTGCATCATGCTTTTATGTTGATATTTAATGCATTATGGGTTGTTACTACACATTATATCACAATACTTATGCCTATTCTCTCTTATTTTACAAGGTTTACATGAAGAGGGAGAATGCCGGCAGCTGGAATTCTGGGCTGGAAAAGGAGCAAATATTAGAGACCTATTCTGCATAACTCCAAAATTCCAGAAACTTCATGGAGCATGTTTTTGGAATAAATAAAAAATATTGGGCGAAGAAAGTACCAGAGGGGGGCACCAGCCAGCTACAAGGGTGCAGGGCGCACCCTACCCCTTGGGCGCGCCCCCCGACCTTGTGGGCCCCCTGGCAGGCCTTTGGTGCCCATCTTTGTCTATATGGTGTCTTTCACCCTAGAAAAAATCAATAAGAAGCTTTCGGCACGAAGCGCCGCCGTCTTGAGGCGAAACCTGGGCAGAACCAATCTAGGGCTTCGGCGGAGCTGTTCTGCCGGGGAAACATCCCTCTGGGAGGGGGAAATCATCGTCATCGTCATCATCTTCGATCCTCTCATCGAGAGGGTGTCAATCTCCATCAACATCTTCACCAGCACCATCTCCTCTCAAACCCTAGTTCATCTCTTGTATTTGATCTTGGCCCCAAAACCTCAGATTGGTACATGTGCGTTGCTAGTAGTGTTGATTACTCCTTGTAGTTGATGCTACTTGGTTTATTCGATGGAAGATCATATGTTAAGATCCTTAACGATAATTAATACTCCTCTGATTATGATTACGAATATGCTTTGTGAGTAGTTACATTTGTTTCTGAGGACATGGGAGAAGTCTTGTTATAAGTAATCATGTGAATTTGGTATTCGTTTGATACTTTGATGAGATGTATGTTGTCTCTCCTCTACTGCTGTTATGTGAACATCGACTACATGACACTTCACCATTATTTGGGCCTATGGGAAGTCATTTGGAAGTAATAAGTAGATGATGGGTTGCTAGAGTGACAGAAGTTTAAACCCTAGTTTATGTGTTGCTTCGTAATGGGCTGATTTGGATCCACATGTTTCATGTTATGGTTAGGTTTACCTTAATACTTATTTTGTAGTTGCGGATGCTTGCGAGAGGTGTTAATCATGGGTGGGAGGCTTGTCCAAGGAAGGGCAGCACCCAAGCACCGGTCCACCCACATATCAAATTATCAAAGTAACGAATGTGAATCATATGAGCATGATAAAAACTAGCTTGACAACAATTCCCATGTGTCCTCGGGAGCGCTTTGCTTTATATAAGAGTTTGTCCAGGCTTGTCCTTTGCTACAAAAAGGATTGGGCCACCTTGATGCACCTTGTTTACTTTATTTTCTTGCTACCCGTTACAATTTACCCTATAAAAAACTATCTGTTACCGATAATTTCAGTGCTTGCAGAGCATATGTACCTTGCTGAAAACCGCTTGTCATTTCCTTTTGCTCCTCGTTGGATTCGACACTCTTACTTATCGAAAGGACTAAGATAGATCCCCTATACTTGTGGGTCATCAAGACTCTTTTCTGGCGCCATTGCCGGGGAGTGAAGTGCCTTTGGTAAGTGGAATTTGGTAGGGAAACATTTATATAGTGTGCTGTAATTTACTGTTACTTGTTACTATGGAAAATAACCCTTTGAGGGGCTTGTTCAGGGTATCTTCACCTCGAACGGAACCACAATTAGTTGCTCCTCAACCAACTGCACCTACTGAAAATATTTATTATGAAATTCCTTCGAGTATGATAGAGAAACAACTAGCTAATCCTTATGCAGGAGATGGAACATTACATCCTGATATGCACCTAATCTATGTGGAGGAAGTTTGTGGATTATTTAAGCTTACACGTATGCCCGAGGATGTGATCAATAAGAAGGTCTTCCCTTTATCTTTTAAGGGAAAGGCATTGACATGGTATAGGCTATTCGATGATATTAGATCATGGAACTACAACCGATTGAAATTGGAGTTTCATCAGAAGTTTTATCATATGCATCTGGTTCATCGTGATCGGAATTATATATATAATTTTTGGCCTCATGAAGGAGAAAGTATGGCTCAAGCTTGGGGGACGCTTAAGTCAATGTTATATTTATTCCCCAATCATGAGCTCTCAAGAGAAATTATCATTCAAAACTTTTATGCTTGGCTTTCTCATAATGATCGATCCATGCTCGACACTTCTTGTACGGGTTCCTATATGAAGAAGGATATTGAATTCAAATGGGACTTATTAGAAAGAATTAAACGCAACTCTGAAGATTGGGATCTCGATGAAGGTAAGGATTCAGGTATAAACCTTAAGTTTAATTATGTTAAATCTTTTATGGATACCGATGCTTTTCGTGATTTTAGCACTAAATATGGACTTGACTCTGAGATAGTAGCTTCTTTTTGTGAATATTTTGCTACTCATGTTGATATCCCTAAGGAGAAGTGGTTTAAATATAATCCTCCCATTGAAGTTCAAGTAGTTCAACCTATTAAAGTTGAAGAAGAAACCATTATCTATAATGTTGATCCTATTGTTCCTACTACTTACATTGAGAAACCACCTTTCCCTATTAGAATAAAGGATCATGCTAAAGCTTGAACTGTGGTTCGTAAGAGTTATACTAAAACACCTAAACCCTCTGAGCAAATTAAAGTTGAACCTAGTATTGCTATGGTTAAAGATCTCTTGGTTGATAATATTGATGGGCATGTTATTTATTTCTGTGATGAAGTTGCTAGGATTGCTAAACCTGATACTAAAGATAAACATAGACCTATTGTTGGCATGCTTGTTGTTTTTGTTAAAATTGGAGATCATTGTTATCATGGCTTATGTGATGTGGGTGCTAGTGTGAGTGCAATTCCTTATACCTTATATAAAGAAATTATGAATGATATTGCGCCTGCTGAGATAGAAGATATTGATGTTACTATTAAGCTTGCTAATAAAGATACTATATCACCAATTGGGATTGTTAGAGATGTTGAAGTCTTGTGTGGGAAAATTAAATATCCTACTGATTTTCTTGTTCTTGGTTCCCCACAAGATAATTTTTGTCCCATTATATTTGGTAGACCGTTCTTCAACACTGTTAATGCTAAGATAGACTATGAGAAAGATATTGTTACTGTTGGTTTAGGGGACATGTCTCATGATTTTAATTTCTCTAAATTTCATAGACAACCCCATGATAAAGAATTGCCTAGTAAGGATGAAATTATTGGTCTTGCTTTTATTTCCGTGCCTCCTAATGATCCTTTAGAACAATATTTGCTAGACCATGAAAATGATATGTTTATGAATGAAAGAAGAGAAATGGATGAAGTTTTCTTTAATCAGGGACCTATTTTGAAACACAATTTTCCTGTTGAAATCCTTGGGGATCCTCCTCCACCTAAGGGTGATCCCATGTTTGAGCTTAAACAATTACTTGATACTCTGAAATATGCTTATCTTGATGAAAAGAAGATATGTCCTGTTATTATTAGTGCTAGCCTTTCAGAGCATGAAGAAAAGAAATTATTGAAAGCTCTGAAGAAGCACCATGCTGCTATTGGATATACTCTTGATGATCTTAAGTGCATTAGTCCCACTCTATGTCAGCACAAAATTAAATTGGAGAAAGACATTAAACCGGTTGTTGATCATCAAGAAGGTTAAATCCTAAGATGAAAGAAGTGGTAAGAAATGAAATACTAAAGCTTCTGGAGGCAGGTATAACTTATCCAATTGCTGATAGTCAATGAGTAAGTCCCGTTCATTGTGTCCCTAAGAAGGGAGGTATTACTGTCGTTCCTAATGATAAGAACGAATTGATTCCTCAAAGAATTGTTACAGGTTATAGAGTGGTAATTTATTTCCATAAATTAAATAAAGCTACTAGAAAATATCATTACCCTCTACCTTTTTTTGACCAAATGCTAGAAAGATTATCCAAGCATACACATTTCTGCTTTCTACATGGTTATTCTGGTTTCTCTCAAATACCTGTGTCAAAAGAAGACCAAGAGTAAACCACTTTTACTTTCCCTTTCGGTACCTTTGCTTATAGACGTATGCCTTTTGGTTTATGTAATGCACCTGCTAACTTTCAAAGATGTATGACTGATATATTCTCCGACTTTTGTGAAAAGATTGTTGATGTTTTCATGGATGATTTCTCCGTTTACGGAACTTCTTTTGATGATTGCTTAAGCAACCTTGATTGAGTTTTGCAGAGATGTGAAGAAACTAATCTTGTATTGAATTGGGAGAAGTGCCACTTTATGGTTAATGAAGGTATTGTCTTGGGGCATAAAACTTCTGAAAGAGGTAT
Source organism: Triticum urartu (assembly GCF_056163025.1). Classification (NCBI taxonomy): domain Eukaryota; kingdom Viridiplantae; phylum Streptophyta; class Magnoliopsida; order Poales; family Poaceae; genus Triticum; species Triticum urartu. The sequence goes on along the minus strand of NC_141878.1, from coordinate 182,046,873 downwards.
TGAAGTTGATAAGGCTAAAGTAGATGCTATTGAAAAGATGTCGTGCCCTAAAGATATCAAAGGTACAAGAAGTTTCCTTGGTCATGCTGGTTTCTATAGGAGGTTTATTAAAGACTTCTCTAAAATTTCTAGGCCTCTCACTAATCTCTTACAAAAAGATGTTCCTTTTGTTTTTATGATGATTATGTAGAAGCATTTGAAATACTTAAGAAAGCCTTGATTTCTACACCTATTGTTCAGCCACCTGATTGGAATTTACCCTTTGAAATTATGTGTGATGCTAGTGATTGTGCTATTGGTGTTTTTCTAGGACAAAGAGTTGATAAGAAACTAAATGTTATTCAGTATGCTAGTAAAACTCTAGATAGTGCCCAGAGAAATTATGCTACCACCGAAAATGAAATTTTTAGCAATTGTATTTGCATGTGATAAGTTCAGACCTTATATTGTTGATTCCAAAGTAACTGTTCACACTAATCATGCTTCTATTAAATGCCTTATGGAAAAGAAAGATGCTAAACCTAGACTTATTAGATGGGTTCGCTTACTACAAGAATTTGATTTATATATTATTGATAGAAAGGGAGCTGAGAACCCCGTTGTAGACAACTTGTCTAGGTTAGAAAATGTTCTTGATGACCCACTACCTATTGATGATAGCTTTCCTGATGAACAATTAAATGTCATAAATGCCTCTCATAATACTCCATGGTATGCTGATTATGCTAATTATATTGTTGATAAATTTATACCACCTAGTTTCACATACCAGCAAAAGAAAAAGGTTTTCTATGATTTAAGAAATTACTTCTGGGATGACCCACACCTTTATAAAGAAGGAGTAGATGGTGTTATTAGACGTTGTGTACCTGAGCATGAACAGGAACAAATCCTATAGAAGTGCCACTCTGAGTCTTACAGAGGACACCACGCTGGAGATAGAACTGCACATAAGGTTTTGCAGTATGGGTTCTATTTGCCCGCTCTCTTTAAGGATGCTAGCAAGTTTGTCTTGTCTTGTGATCAATGTCAAAGAATTGGTAATATTAGTAGACGTCAGGAAATGCCTATGAACTATTCACTTGTTATTAAACCATTTGATGTTTGGGGCTTTGATTATATGGGACATTTTCCTTCCTCTAATGGGTATACACATATTTTAGTTGTTGTTGATTACGTTACTAAGTGGGTAGAAGCCATTCCAACTAGTAGTGCTGATCATAACACCTCTATTAAGATGCTTAAAGAAGTTATTTTTTCGAGGTTTGGAGTCCCTGGATATTTAATGACTAATAGTGGTTCACATTTTATTCATGGTGCTTTCCGTAAAATGCTTGCTAAGTACGATGTTAACCATAGAATTGCATATCCATATCATCCTCAGTCTAGTGGTCAACTAGAATTGAGTAATAGAGAGATTAAATTAATTTTGCAAAAGACTATTAATAGATCTAGAAAGAATTGGTCTAAGAAACTTGATGATGCTTTGTGGGCTTATAGAATTTATTATAAGAATCCTATGGGTATGTCTCCATATAAAATGGTTTATGGAAAGGCATGTCACTTACCTCTTGAACTAGAACATAAGGAATATTGGGCTATTAAAGAGCTTAATTATGATTTCAAACTTGTCAGTGAGAAGAGGTTATTTGATATCAACTCAATTGATTAATGGAGAACCCAAGTCTATGAGAATGCCAAGTTGTTTAAAGAAAAAGTTAAAAGATGGCATGATAAAAGGATACAAAAGCATGAGTTTAATGTAGGTGATCATGTTTTTCTATACAACTCTCGTTTAAGATTTTTTGCAGGAAAGCTTCTCTCTAAATGGGAAGGTCCTTACATCATCAAGGCGGTCTATCATTCCGGTGCCATAAAAATCAAGAATGCCGAAGGACAAATCCGAAGGTGGTAAATGGTCAAAGAATCAAACATTACATCTCAGGTACTCCCATAAATGTTGAGACCAATATAATTGATACTGTAACACTGGAGGAGTACATAAGGGACACTTTCCAGAATGTTTCAGACTCCGAAAAGGAATAGGTATGTGGTACGGTAAGTAAACCGACTCCAAAATGTTTCCAATGATAAATTGTCTCTGTTTTGGAATATTTAAAAAATAGGAAATTAAAAGTAGTCCGAAAGAGACACGAGGCGTCCACAATGGTGGAGGGCACGCCCCCTTGGCCCCCCCGACCTTGTGGCCACCTCATGTGCCCTCCGGACTCCGTTTTCTTGCACAATACTTCTTTTGGTCGGTAAAAATTCATTATATGATCTCTCAAAGGTTTTGACCACCGTACCACGACAATATCTCCTATTTTTGTTTCGAGTTGTTTTTGTGACAGATCTAGATCATCATGACGTCTCCAAGCGCCCCCAAGGACAAATTTTTCGAGAAGGTCATCAACCCCTACCTTGCGGAGGTGTTGCGACACCCTCAAGCCATTGAGTTGCGTGAGGGGGTGCAGCACATCCGCGATGTTGAGGGGCCAAAGAAGACCGAAAGCATGGAGACGAGGCTTGAAGCAATGGAGCAACAAGTTTTCAAGTGCCAAGGGATGATGGAGCATGGAATCAACGCAAATCACATGATGATCGCGGAGTTCACCAAGAAGCACAAGCTGGATCCCAAGAGCATTGAGGAGGCCATCTTCAGGCTTTATGAGAAAATTGAGCATCTCCAAGCCCAGATCTATGACCTACAAAACCAAAATTGTTAGTATGAATATAGATTTAAGAGGATGAGTTTGGTTGCAGATTCGAGGATCCCGAAGACTCGATCATCCTTCTATGATGGTGAGCCTCTGCCTTGGAAGATGGACAACAAATCTATTTCATCAACAACTCCTTCATCACCATCCCCGAAGAATGAGATCTAAATACATGGGTTTGGGCACTCCCCTTAACAATTGCCAAGCTTAGGGGAGTGCCTCTCTAGTTAGTGTAGGCATCATGGGAACAGATTTCTCTGATGTTCTACATTCCAAATCGAGAGAAGGTACAATTACCTCATCAAGTTCTACTTTCCTCCCACTCACTTCTTTCAAGAGAAACTCCTTCTCTAGAAATGTTCCATTCTTGGCAACAAAGACCTTGCCTTCGGATCTATGGTAGAAGGTGTACCCAATTGTTCCCTTAGGGTATCCTATGAAGACGCACTTCTTCGATTTGGGTTCGAGCTTATTAGGCTGAAGCCTTTTGACATAAGTGTCGCAACCCCAAACTTTAAGAAATGGCAGCTTAGGTTTCTTGACAAACCATAGTTCATACAATGTCGTCTCAACAGATTTAGACGATGCCATTTTTAACATGGATGCGGTTGTCTCTAATGGATAACCCGAAAACGATAGTGGTAAATCGGTAAGAGACATCATAGATCGCACCATATCTAATAAAGTATGGTTAAGACATTCGGACGCACCATTACGCTGTGGTGTTCTAGGTGGCGTGAGTTGTGAAACTATTCCACATTGTTTTAAATGAAGGCCAAACTCATAACTCAAATATTTGCCTCCGCAATGAGATCGTAGAAACTTTTTTTTCTTGTTACGATGATTCTCCACTTCACTCTGAAATTATTTGAACTTTTCAAATGTTTCAGACTTGTGTTTCATCAAGTAGATATACCCATACCTAGTCAAATCATTTGTGAAGGTGAAAAAATAACAATACCCGCCGCGTGCCTCAATACTCATCGGACCGCATACATCGGTATGTATTATTTCCAATAAGTCATTAGCTCGCTCCATTGTTCTGGAGAACAGTTTTAGCCATCTTGCCCATGAGGCATGGTTCGCAAGTATCAAATGATTCATAATCAAGTGATTCCATAAGTCCATCCGCATGGAGTTTCTTCATGTGCTTTACACCAATATGACCTAAACAATAGTGCCACAAATATTTTGCACTATCATTATCAACTTTGCATCTTTTGGCATCAATATTATGAATATGTGTATCACTATGATCGAGATTCAATAAACCATTCACCTTGGGTATATGACCACAGAAGGTTTTATTCATGTAAACAGAACAACAATTATTCTCTGACTTAAAGGAATAACAGTACTGCAATAAACATGATGTAATCATATTAATGCTTAACGCAAACACCAAATAACATTTATTTTAGGTTACACACTAATCTCGAAGGTAGAGGGAGTGTGCGATGGTGATCATATCAACCTTGGAATCACTTCCAACACACATCGTCACTTCGCCCTTAACTAGTCTCTGTTCATTCTGCAACTCCTGTTTCGAGTTACTAATCTCAACAACTGAACATGTATCAAATACCCAGGGCGACTACGAACACTAGTAAGATACACATCAATAACATGTATATCAAATATTCCTTTGTTCACTTTTCCATCCTTCTTATCCGCCAAGTATTTGGGATAGTTCCGCTTCCAGTGACCATTTCCTTCGCAGTAGAAGCACTCAGTTTCAGGCTTGGGTCCAGCTTTGGGCTTCTTGATGGGAGTGGCAACTTTCTTGTCATTCTTCTTGAAGTTCCCATTCTTTCCCTTGCCCTTTTTCTTGAAACTAGTGATCTTGTTAAGCATCAACAATTGATGCTCTTTCTTTATTTCTACCTTCACTAATTTCAACATCGCAAAGAGCTCGGGAATCATTTTTGTCCCTTGCATATTATAGTTCATCACGAAGTTCTAGTAGCTTGGTGATAGTGACTAGAGAACTCTGTCAATCACTATCTTATCTGGAAGATTAACTCCCACTTGATTCAAGCGATTGTAGTACCCAGACATTCTGAGCACATACTCACTAGCTGAGCTATTTTCCTCTATCTTGTAGGCAAAGCACTTGTCAGAGGTCTCATACCTCTCGACATGGGCATGAGTCTAAAATACCAATTTCAGCTCTTGGAACATCTCATATGCTCCGTGGCGTTCAAAACGTTTTTGAAGTCCCGGTTCTAAGCCGTAAAGCATGGCGCACTAAACTATCAAGTAGTCATCATATCGATCTTGCCAAACATTCATAACGTCTGCATATGTTCCTGCAATAGGTCTGTCACCTAGCGGTGCATCAAGGACATAATTCTTCTATGCAGCAATGAGGATAATCTTCAGATCACACACCCAGTCCACATCATTGCTACTGTCATTTTTCAACTTAGTTTTCTCTAGGAACATATCAAAAAATAGGGGAGCTACATTGCAAGCTATTGATCTACAACATAGATTTGCAAATACTATCAGGACTAAGTTCATGATAAATTATGTCCAATTAATCAAAGTACTAATGAACTCCCACTTAAATCGGCATCCCTCAAGTTGTCTAAGTGTCACATGATCCAAATCAACTAACCCGTGTCCGATCATCATGTGAGATGGGGTAGTGATCAATGGTGAACATCTCTATGTTGATCATATCTACTATATGACTCATGTTCGACCTTTCGGTCTCCAGTGTTCCGAGGCCATGTCTATACATGCTAGGGTTGCCAAGTTTAACCCAAGTATTCTGCATGTGCAAAATTTTCTTACACCCATTCTATGTGAACATAGAGTCTATCACACCCGATCATCACGTGGTGTCTCGAAATGACGAACTGTAGCAACGATGCATACACAGGGAGAACACATTTATCTTGAAATTAAGTGAAGGGGTCATCTTATAATGCTACCACCATTCTAAGCAAAATAAGATGCATAAAAGATAAACATCATATGCAATCAAAATATGTGACATGATATGGCCATCATCATCTTGTGCTATTGATCTCCATCTCCAAAGCATCGTCATGATCTCCATCATCACCGGCTCGACATCTTGATCTCCATCGTAGCGTCGTTGTGTCGAGGTCATCACACCAACTATTGCTTCTACAATTATCGCTAACACATAGTGATAAAGTAAAGCAATTACATGGTGCTTGCACTTCATACAATAAAGAGACAACCCTAAGGCTCCTGCTGGTTGTCGATATTACAAAACATGATCATCTCATACATCAACATATATCATATCATATCTTGACCATATCACATCACAACATGCCCTGCAAGAACAAGTTAGACGTCCTCTACTTTGTTGTTGCAAGTTTTACATGGCTGCTGATACGTCTCCAATGTATCCATAATTTGTGATTGTTCCATGTTGTTATATTATCATTCTTGGATGTTTTACAATCATTTTATATCATTTTTTTGTACTAACCTATTGACATTGTGCCCAGTGCTAGTTGCTATTTTTGCTTGTTTTTTACATCACAGAAAATCAATACCAAACGGAATCCAAATGCAGCGAAACTTTTTGTGGAATTTTTATGGACCAGACGACACCCAATGGGACAGAGAAGCGCCTGGGGGTGCACCTGGGGGGCCCAGGTGGGTTGTGCCCACCTCGGTGGCCTCCCGCGCTGCCTCTTTGCTCTATAAGTACCCCCATATTCCAGAAACGCTAGGGGAGTCAATGAAAATCAATTCCAGCTACCACAAGTTCCAGAAACACCAGATCCAATCTAGACACCATCACGGAGGGGGTTCATCATCCTCATTGGTGCCTCTCCGATGATGTGTGAGTAGTCTTTTGTAGACCTTTGGGTCCATAGTTAGTAGCTAGATGGCTTCCTCTCTCTCTCTCTCTCTCTCTTTTGATTCTCAATACAATTGTCTCTTGGAGATCTATTTGATGTAACTCTTTTTGAGATGTGTTTGTTGGGATCCGATGAACTTTGAATTTATGATTAGATCTATGTTTTTATCCATGAAAGTTATTTGAGTTCTTTGATCTCTTATATGCATGATTACTTATAGCCTCGTATTTCTTTCCAGAATCTTTGGTTTAGTTAGGCCAACTAGATCGATTTTTCTTGCCATGGGAAGAGGTGCTTTGTGATGGCTTCGATCTTATGGTGCTTGATCCCAGTGAAACAAGGGGAAACGACCTGTATGTATCATTGCTATTAAGGATAACAAGATGGGGTCTATTTCTACATAAATAGATCTTGTCTACATCATGTCATCGTTCTTATTGCATTACTCCGTTTCTCCATGAACTTAATACACTAGATGCATGCTGGATAGCGGTCGATGTGTGGAGTAATAGTAGTAGATGCAGGCAGGAGTCGGTCTACTAATCTTGGATGTGATGCCTATATAATGATCATTGCCTGGATATCATCATGATTTTTTGAAGTTCTACCAATTACCCAACAGTAATATGTCAACCCACTGTTTGCTATTTTTCTCGAGAGTAGCCACTAGTGAAACCTATGGCCCCCGGGTCTCTTCTTTATTATATTTGCCTTCGCGGTCTATTTTTATTTGCTTTTATTTTCAGATCTATTAATCCAAAAAACCCCAAAATACCTTGCTGCAATATTTATTTATTTATTTCATATAGCGTTCCTGCGAGATCCATTTATCCAATTTACTACAATTTTACCTATCGTTTTACCCATGAGGGATTGACAACCCCTCTCTTACGTTGGGTTGCAAGTATTTGTTCTTTGTTTGCAGTGTTGGGAATCATTGCATGGAAAACAAAAAATTTCTATGCACACGCGATGATCTATCCATGGAGATGCATAGCAACGAGAGGGAGAGTGTGTATACGTACCCTCATAGACCGTAAGCGGAAGCGTTTCAAAACGCGATTGATGTAGTCGAACTTCTTCGCGCTTCAACCGATCAAGTACTGAACGCACGGCACCTCCGCGTTCTGCACATGTTCAGCTCGGTGACTTCCTTGCCTTCTTGATCCAGCAAGACGTTGAGGTAGTATATGAGTTCCGTCAACACGACGGCGTGGTGATGGTGATGGTGAAGTGATCCTCGCAGGGCTTCGCATAAGCACTACGAAAAGACCGGGGGTGTAAACAGTGGAAGGGGGTGCCGCACATGGCTAAACAATAGTCTAGGGTGTGCTAGGTGCCCTCCTCATATATATATATATATATATATATATATATATAGGTGGGAGGGAGCGGCCAAGGGGCGTCCCAAGCCATGTTCAAGAATTCATCCGATTAACCAGTTAACTTGCCGATTAATCCCTACTCATAGGGTCACCGAGTAGCCGATAAACCAAAAAATCGTCCGATTAATTGATTAAATGGCCAATTAACTTGTCGATTAGCCGATTAATCCCCTACTCGCTAGCCAACCGAGCAGCTACCAGTTAACGATTTCCTCAACAATGGTCCCAAGTAGGTCTGAATCCTACTTGGGCTCCTGCCCTTGGCCACGCCTGATACGTCTCCAATGTATCTATAATTTATGAAGTATTCATGCTATTATTTTATCATTCTTGGGTGTTTTACAATCATTTTATAGCAACTTTATATCATTTTTTGGGACTAACCTATTGACCCAATGCCCAGTGTCAGTTGTTGTTTTTTGCTTGTTTTTTACATCACAGGAAATCAATATCAAACGGAGTCCAAACACCGAGAAACTTTTTGGAGATTTTTTATGGACCAGAACACCCAGGATGGGCCAGAGAAGCACCTGGGGGGTGCCCCGAGTGGGCGCCTGGGGGCCCAGGGGCACCCAGGTGGGTTGTCCCCACCTTGGTGGCCTTCCGCACCCCCTCTTTGCCCTATAAATTCCCAAATATTCCCAAAACCCTAGGGGTTAACCTAGATCAGAAGTTCCACCGCCACAGACCTCCATAGTCACTGAAAACCAAACTAGACTCTGTTCCGGCACCCTACCAGAGGGGGGAATCATCTCCGGTTGCCATCTTCATCATCCCGGCAGCCACCACGATGAAGAGAGAGTAGTCCACCCTCGGGCTGAGGGTATGTACCAGTAGCTATGTGTTTAATATCTCTCTCTCCCGTGTTCTTGAGATGTCACGATCTTGATGTATCATAGGCTTTGTTAATATAGTCGGATCATATGGTGTTTTCCCCACTCTATCTTGTTGTGATGAATTGAGTTTTTCCGTTTGAGATTTAGTTGTTATCGGATTGAATACTTTTATGGATTTGAGAACACTTGATATATTTCTTGCAATTGAATACTCATGGTGACAATGGGGTATTGATACGTCTCCAACGTATCTATAATTTTTGATTGATCCATGCTATGTTATCTACTGTTTTGGGCAATATTGGGCTTTATTATCCACTTTTATATTATTTTTGGGACTAACCTATTAACCGGAGGCCCAGCCCAGAATTGCTGTTTTTGGCCTATTTCAGTGTTTCGAAGAAAAGGAATATCAAACTGAGTCGAAACGGAACGAAATCAACTGGAGAAGTTATTTTTGGAAGGAAAGCTACCGGATGGACTTGGACCCCACGTCAGGAGCCAAGGGAGGTGCTCACGAGGGTGGGGGCGCCCCCCCCCCTAGGGCGCGCCCCCTGCCTCGTGGGGCCCCCGAAGCTCCACCGATGTACTTCCTGCACCCATATATACTCACGTACCCTAAAACTTCCAGAACAGACAATAGATCGGGAGTTCCGCTGCCAGAAGCCTCCGTAGCCACCGAAAGCCAATCTAGACCCGTTCCAGCACCCTGCCGGAGGGGGCAATCCTTCTCCGGTGGCCATCTTCATCATCCCGGTGCTCTCCATGACCAGGAGGGAGTAGTTCTCCCTCGGGGCTGAGGGTATGTACCAGTAGCTATGTGTTTGATCTCTCTCTCTCTCTCGTGTTCTTGAGGTGATACGATCTTGATGTATCGCGAGCTTTGCTATTATAGTTGGATCCTATGATGTTTATCCCCCTCTACTCTCTTGTAATGAATTGAGTTTCCCCTTTGAAGTTATCTTATCGGATTGAGTCTTTAAAGATTTGAGAACACTTGATGTATGTCTTGCCGTGCGTATCTGTGGTGACAATGGGATACCACGTGATTCACTTGATGTATGTTTTGGTGACCAACTTGCGGGTTCCGCCCATGAACCTATGCATAGGGGTTGGCACACGTTTTCGTCGTGATTCTCCGGTAGAAACTTTGGGGAACTCTTTGAGGTTCTATGTGTTGGTTGAATAGATGAATCTGAGATTGTGTGATGCATATCGTATAATCATACCCACGGATACTTGAGGTGACATTGGAGTATCTAGGTGACATTAGGGTTTTGGTTGATTTGTGTCTTAAGGTGTTATTCTAGTACGAACTCTAGGGCTGTTTGTGACACTTATAGGAATAGCCCAACATATTGATTGGAAAGAATAACTTTGAGGTGGTTTCATACCCTACCATAATCTCTTCATTTGTTCTCCGCTATTAGTGACTTTGGAGTGACTCTTTGTTGCATGTTGAGGGATAGTTATGTGATCCAATTATGTTATTATTGTTGAGATGACTTGCACTAGCGAAAGTATGAACCCTAGGCCTTGTTTCCTAGCATTGCAATACCGTTTACGCTCACTTTTATTATTAGTTACCTTGCTGTTTTTATATTTTCAGATTACAAATACCTTTATCTACCATCCATATACCACTTGTATCACCACCTCTTCGCCGAACTAGTGCACCTATACAATTTACCATTGTATTGGGTGTGTTGGGGACAGAAGAGACTCTTTGTTATTTGGTTGCAGGGTTGCTTGAGAGAGACCATCTTCATCCTACGCCTCCTATGGATTGATAAACCTTAGGTCATCCACTTGAGGGAAATTTGCTACTGTCCTACAAACCTCTGCACTTGGAGGCCCAACAACGTCTACAAGAAGAAGGTTGTGTAGTAGACATCAAGCTCTTTTCTGGCGCCGTTGCCGGGGAGGTGAGTGCTTGAAGGTATATCTTTAGATCTTGCAATCGAGTCTTTTAGTTTCTTTTTTTATCACTAGTTTAGTCTATAAAAGCAAACTATAAAAATGGAATTGAGTTTGTCTCATACGCTTCATCTTTTTAATATCTTTTGTGAGTATGATGGTAAGGAAAATTGTGCCAAAAGTGTTAGAAGAAGAATGCATTAAAATGTTTGGCACTAAATCTTTGAATGATGAGCATGATTGCAATGTCGTTAGTACGAATTCTTTGAATATACTTGATACTAATGATGATTGCACTAGTTATGATGAAAATGTCTCCTATAAACATGTCAATTTTTGTGGAGTGCATTGGGTTTGTAAGTACACACCAAATAGGGAAGATAGATATTGCAAGAGGCATAAGTACTTAGAAACTAAATTGTTGCAAGAAGAGCTAGATGAATGTGCTGAAAATTTAATTTTTCTTAGCCCTACTTGTGAACTTTGCAATGAACGTGATCATTTTAGTACCCAATGCAAATTGTTTCATGATCGTATCGTGTCCAAAAATTGTGATGACTTGATTTCCCTTGCACATCATAATGAACTTAGTTTGCTCTTGGGTTATGAAGAAATTAAACATATAACTAAGGGTATTCCAAAATTTTCCCTTGATAAAGTTCTTCATTTTGATCTAGAGAAAATTTATATGTAGTGTGCGGTGAATTGCATTGAAAATCCTTATATTGCCAACTACATAAAGAAAATAAAACAAATAGAAGATGAAGAGAATACTAATGGAAGGGAAGAGGCTTCCCAATATCCTCCTATTATTTCTTATGATGAATCATGTAACGAGGAGGAGCCTCCTATTCAACCAATCACATTAATAAGGAGCTCCAAAAAGAGGATTGAACCCACACATGATGTGGTGAAGAAGAAGAAAAGAAAAAGGAGGAGAGGTAAAAAGATGTCTCTCCCAAATAATGCTGTCCCTATTACTATTGTGCCTCATGAAAATATAATTATGGAAGGTAATGATACTTCTTATGATCTTGAAAATCTTGTTGGCACTTGCTTGGAAGAATATGATAATTGCTATACCATTGGTGCTATCCACACTATTAATGATGAGAGTGATTATGCTTATGATATGAAAAGGCCCAAGCTTGGCGATGCTATGTTTGATGAAGATGATGTTTTTGAGAATATATTTGCTGCAAGTAATGTTTGTCCCAAGCTTGGGGATGCTACATTTAATGAAGACGATATTTTTAGTCTCCCAAGTTTTGATATGCAAATTTATAATGATGATAGCATGCCTCCTACCTATGATGATTATTGTGATGATACTTATGCTATAAAAAGTAGTGATTATATTTATAAAACTTCTCTTGATTATGGTTACCCATTTTCTGAACATTACTCTTTTAATGTAGAAACAATTTATAGTATTCGAGTTTCTTATGATACTCGCACTATTATTCATGAGAAGAAATTTGCTTATGTGGAGAGTAGTAAATTTTCTATGCTTGTAGATCATGAAAAGAATGTTTTAGGTGCTTTTTATATTGTTGAATTCATTCTTGATGCTACTGAAAATTATTATGAGGGAGGAATATATGCTTGTAGGAATTGCAATAATATCAAGTTTCCTCTCTATGTGCTTAAAGTTTTGAAGTTATGTATGTTTTCCTTTCCTATGCAAGTTGATTCTTGTTCCCATAAGTTGTTTGCTCACAAAATCCCTATGCATAGGAAGTATGTTAGGCTTAAATGTGCTAGTCATATTCTTCATGATGCCCTCTTTATGCTACAATTCTTATTCTTTATGTGAGCATCATTGAAATCATCATGCCTAGCTAGGGGCGTTAAACGATAGCGCTTGTTGGGAGGCAACCCAATTTTATTTTTATTCCTTGCTTTTTGTTCCTGTTAGTAATAAATAATTCATCTAGCCTCTTTTTATATGTGTTTTTATGCTTTTAATTAGTGTTTGTGCAAATTAGAACCTTTGGGAAGACTTGGGGAAAGTCTTGTTGATCTTGCTGTAAAAAACAGAAACTTTAGCGCTCACGAGAATTGCTGCCATTTTTATTTGGAGAGTGATATTTAGTTAATTATTTTTGAAGATGATTAATAGATAAATTCCTCAGGTCGAGAATTTTTTTGAGAATTTTATGAGTTCCAGAAGTATACGTTTGATCCTGATTACTACAGACTGTTCTGTTTTTGACAGATTCTGTTTTTCATGTGTTGTTTACTTTTTTTGATGAATCTATGGCTAGTAAAAGAGTTTATAAACCATAGAGAAGTTGGAATACAGTAGGTTTAACACCAATATAAATTAAGAATGAGTTCATTACAGTACCTTGAAGTGGTGGTTTATTTTCTTATACTAACGGAGCTCACGAGTTTTCTACTTTTAAGTATTGTGTTGTGAAATTTTCAGGTTTTGGGTAAAGATTCGATGGACTATGGAATAAGGAGTAGCAAGAGCCTAATCTTGGGGATGCCCAAGGCACCCCAAGGTAATATTCAAGGATAGCCAAGAGCCTAAGCTTGGGGATGCCCCGGAAGGCATCCCCTCTTTCGTCTTCGTTGATCGGTAACTTTATTTGGAGCTATATTTTTATTCGCCACATGATATGTGTTTTGCTTGGAGCGTCAATTTATTTTGTTAGGATTTGCTTGATGTTATTTAGAACAATGTTTTTCATCTTTTATTTCAATAAAAATGGCATTGATAGTCTTTACTATGCCTATTTTAGAAGTCCACATGTTGCTGTTTGAAAACAGAAAGTTTACCGCTGTTGCAATAATTCCCTAGAAAAGTAAGAATGTGATAAAATGTTGAATCCTTTTTCATATTAAGATATGATAAATTTACTAAATTGGGAATATTCTTTAATAATTTTTGGAGCTAGGGAAGTATGGATGTTGCTGCATTCTTTACAGACTGTCCTGTTTAGGCAGATTGCTGTTATGTTTGCATTGTTTGCATATGTTTGCTTCTTTAATGATTCTATTTGAGGATAGGACTATTAAATATGCAGAGGCATTTAATATGCAATGTTGAATAATAATTTTAGTGATTTTTTACAATAGATTATGATAAGGTTTTTGCAATGTGTTATACTAAATTATCTCATGAGTCCTTGTTGAGTTTTGTGTGGATGAAGCTTTTGAGATTTAGGGAGACCGTGACATGAGAGGAATTAAGGAGACAAAAAATCTCAAGCTTGGGGATGACCAAGGCATCCCAATATAATATTTCAAGAAGTCTCAAGCATCTAAGCTTGGGGATGCCCCGGTTGGCATCCCACCTTTCTTCTTCAACAACTATCGGTTAGTTTCGGTTGATCCTAAGTTTTTGCTTCTTCACATGATGTTTGCCATTCTTAGAATGTCATTTTATTTTGCTTTGATTTCTGTTTGAATAAAATACCAAGATCTGAAATTCTTAAATGTTACAGAGTCTTCACATAGTTGCATAATTATTCGACTACTCATAGATCTTCACTTATATCTTTCGGAGTAGTTTGTTGTTGCTCTAGTGCTTCACTTATATCTTTTTAGAGCATGGTGGTAGTTTTATTTTGAAGAAATAGTTGAACTGTCATGCTTCACTTAGATTATTTTGAGTGTCTTAAATTGCATGGTAATTTTCTTAAAATCCTAATATGCTAGGTATACAAGATTAGTAAAAACTTTCATATAGTGTATTGAATACTAAGAGAAGTTTGATGCTTGATGATTGTTTTGAGATATGGAGGTAATAATATCAAAGTCGTGCTAGTTGAGTAGTTGTGAATTTGAGAAATTCTTGTGTTGAAGTTTGCAAGTCCCGTAGCATGCACGTATGGTAAACGTTATGTAACAAATTTGAAACATGAGGTGTTATTTGAGTGTCCTCCTCATGAGTGGCGGTCGGGGACGAGCAATGGTCTTTTCCTACCAATATATCCCCCTAGGAGCATGCGCGTAGTGCCGAGGTTTTTGATGATTTGTAGATTTTTGCAATAAGTATGTGAGTTCTTTATGACTAATGTTGAGTCCATGGATTATACGCACTCTCACCCTTCCATCCTTGCTAGCCTCTTCGGTACCATGCATTGCCCTTTCTCACATTGAGAGTTGGCGCAAACTTCGCCGGTGCATCCAAACCCCATGATATGATACGCTCTATCACACATAAACCTCCTTATATCTCCCTCATGGCATTTCCATAGCCATTCCAAGATATATTGACATGCAACTTTCCATCATTCCGTTCATCACGACACATTCATCATTGTCATATTGCTTAGCATGGTCTTGTAGTTGACATAGTATTTGTGGCAAAGCCATCGTTCATAATTCTTTCATACATGTCACTCATGAGTCATTGCACATCCCGGTACACCGCCGGAGGCATTCATATAGAGTCATATTTTGTTCTAAGTATCGAGTTGTAATTGTTGAGTTGTAAATAAATAGAAGTGTGATGATCATCATTATTATTAGAGCATTGTCCCAAGTGAGGAATAAATAATAAAAAAAGGAAGGCCATAAAAAAAGAGAAGGCCCAAAAAAAGGAGAAAGGCCATAAAAAAAGAAAAGGCCCAAAAAATGAGAGAAAAACAGAGAAGGGACAATGCTACTATCCTTTTACCACACTTGTTGTGACGCCCTCGATTCAATCATACACTAATCATACACGTAAATGTGTACGATCAAGATCAAGGACTCACGGGAAGATATCACAACACAACTCTAGACACAAATTTAAAATAATACAAGATTTATATTACAAGCCAGGGGCCTCAAGGGCCCGAATACATAAGATCGAATACAGAAGAGTCAGCGGAAGCAACAATATCTGAGTACAGACATAAGTTAGACAAGGATGCCTTAATAAGGCTAGCACAAAAGCAATATCGATCAAAAAGGCAAGGCCTCCTGCCTGGGAGCCTCCTAACTACTCCTGGTCGGCGGCGGTCTCCACATAGTAGTAGGCATTAGCGGTGACATCTGGCTCCTGGGATCCGACATCTGGTTGCATCAACCGGAAAGAAGAAGAAAGGGGGAAAAGGGGGAGCAAAGCAACCGTGAGTACTCATCCAAAGTACTCGCAAGCAAGGATCTACACTACGTATGCAACATTATCAAAGGAGGGTTGTATATGTGGACTGGGCTGCAGAAATGCCAGAATAGAGAGAAGGCCTAGTCCTATCGAAGACTAGCATCTTCTGGAAAATCACCATCTTACAGCAACAGGATGGAGAAGAGTAGCATAAAGTAAAGTAGTAGGAGTGTTATCAACCTCGTCCAGAGATCCTTTCTTGACTCCCTGCGAGAAAGCAATCCCAGATCCATACTATACAGTTATCATCACAATCCATTACTCATCACCATCTAGTCTCATCACAAGTATCCAGTTCTAGTTGTATCGATCGGGATACAACTCCAAGTGTCTGTTACCGTAGGATAGGCTATCGATACATGTTTTCTTTCCTGCAGGGGTGCATAGGATTTATCTGGCGAAGTACCATAAGAGCAAGACTCGTGAGAATTCTCAGGTTCACACGGATTATGGAAGGCATAAGTTCAACCCATCAGGGCATCTTAGGAACATTTGCAAAACTTCAGAGGTAATTAACTCAAGCTCGGAAGCAGTGCAAGGTTGACAAAGCAGATAATACAATTTACCAAAGGCATTACGTGTCAGGGAAAAACTCACATGTTTAATGAATATGAAGGACATTGTCGGATAATAATCCAACCAAGGATATGGCGGTCCATAAAAGATCTGATGTGAGTATCGATACTCACCCAGAAGAAGAAAGAATGCAAAGGCATCGGTTTATAGATAGAATTGGATAACTTCCAAGCTTGACTACAAAGGAATTACGATTTTCAAATCAGAAGATCTAAAGCAGAGGCTCTGATCAAAAGATGAGTAAGTTGAATAGACTTAAAGGTGCACCCGATCAAATCTTGATTGGGCAAGAACCAGCTCAAAACCGGAGCGATGTCGAAGCCGGAAAGAAATTTTCCAAGGATTAATTGATGATTGCGAGTATTCGCTCACACGTTGAATCCATAGGAACAGAATGACTACCACAAAGAATTTTAAAGAATATTGCTAGACATATGGAATTAATCCTAATGCAAGAAGGCAAGGAGAATCAAGAGCAATAGGCTGTAGAGGATTTTCGGAAGATCACATAGTATTTCCAAGTATTTTGGAAAGCATATGAACAGCTGGGGATGAACGGGTTCAGTGAATTATCCGTAGTGCAAAAAGAAGCCGCAAAGCAGAAGGCACAAAGGATTCCCGAAACAACGGAGGGTACATCTTGTAATAATAGGAGCAACTGGATATGAAGGTACAAGCGGCAAGGATGTTATTCGGGGGGGGGGGATTATCGATGGTCAAGAACTGCAAGGCAGTTAGCACAGGGTCTCGAGAAACATCGAGGAGTATATGCAGAATCTTCTGGCGAAGCAAGCGATCATCAATAATAAGGGGCTCTCCGGGAGGAAGTAGTTACGAGATCCAAATGTTAGAGTTAGCAAAATCGTTTAACCTGAATGGAAGAGAGAGCAGAGTCCCAGAGTATAGACGAGGAATAAAAGATCCTAATATCACCCAATTGGTGACGTGGGCCCCTAAGCCACACAGCCAAGATAGTAAAACGATTTTCGGTTTCTAGACTCAACTTCGGCCAAGGAGTTGGAAAGAGGGATCCTACAGGCAGTCGGCTCTGATACCAACTTGTGACGCCCTCGATTCAATCGTACACTAATTATACACGCAAATGTGTACGATCAAGATCAGGGACTCACGGGAAGATATCACAACACAACTCTAGACACAAATTGAAAATAATACAAGCTTTATATTAGAAGCCAGGGGCCTCGAGGGCTCGAATACATAAGCTCGAATACAGAAGAGTCAGCGGAAGAAACAATATCTGAGTACAGACATAAGTTAGACAAGGATGCCTTAAGAAGGCTAGCACAAAAGCAACATCGATCGAAAAGGCAAGGCCTCCTACCTGGGAGCCTCCTAACTACTCCTGGTCATCGGCGGTCTCCATGTAGTAGTAGGCATCAGCGGTGACATCTGGCTCCTAGGCTCCGACATCTGGTTGCATCAACCGGAAAGAAGAAGAAAGGGGGAAAAGGGGGAGCAAAGCAACTGTGAGTACTCATCCAAAGTACTCGCAAGCAAGGATCTACACTACATATGCAACATTATCAAAGGAGGGTTGTATATGTGGACTGGGCTGCAGAAATGCCGGAACAGAGAGAAGGCCTAGTCCTATCGAAGACTAGCATCTTCTAGAAAATCAACATCTTGCAGCAACAGGAGGGAGTAGAGTAGCATAAAGTAAAGTAGTAGGAGTGTTATCAACCTCGGCCAGAGATCCTTTCTCGACTCCCTGCGATAAAGCAATCCCAAAGCCATACTATCCAGTTATCATCACAATCCATTACTCATCACCATCCAGTCTCATCACAAGTATCAAATTCTAGTTGTATCGATCGGGATACAACTCCAAGTATCTGTTACCGTAGGACAGGCTATCGATAGATGTTTTCTTCCCTGCAGGGGTGCACCAACTTACCCACCACACTCGATTAACTCCGGCCAGACACACTTTCCTGGGTCATGCCCGGCCTCGGCCAAACAATACGCCGCAACCCGACCTAGGCTTAATAGAGACGCCAGCACGCCGGACTAAACCTATGCCCCCAGGGGTCATGGGCCATCTCCCCGGGAACTCCTGCACATTGCGTGGGTGGCCAGTGAGCAGACCTAGCTACCTCCTTCAACAAGGCAGGCGCTTACGCAATCCAACCCGGCGCGCGCCGCCCAGTCGCTGACGTCTATTAAGCTTCGGCTGATGCATACGACGCAGAACGCCCATACTATGCCCACGTGATGGTTAGTTCTATCAGGCCAGAGGCCCCTCGGATCAAATATCCAAATCGTAGTGGATTAGGAACGCGCAGTAACAAGCAGGGACTCGTGAAAGATGTGACCCCGTTGCCCCATCTAGAGGACTTGCGGCAAGGGCTAGGAATGCCCAGCCACGCCTTGTAATTATCTCGCGGACACCTTCCAGGTCAACCCGACTCCACATCACTCGCAATTAAGCTCGCACGGGTACCCCTCAGGGTCGACCCGTCTTTAGTAACCTGGTTCAGTGTAAAGTCATAGTAACCATAGTAACCGTGTGTCTAACACCAAGAGGAAAACTTGAGGAATCACCAATGACGAATTCCACTCGATGTAATCATCAAGGTGAACGTAAGAGGAACCACCCTCGAAGTTCACACTTGAGGGGTTGCACGACAGAGTCGTATCGGAAGTGGTTAAGGCGGAATCACCCTCGATGACCACGACCGAATAGCTACACTACAGGGTAACACCAGAAGTGCTGATGAGGTCTCACCCCTGGCACTCGATAGTAATCCAGTAGTGTCGAGCAACTAAGGGGAAAGTGATGTGCGGTGTCGGGGCCTAGTCTTCGATCCCGTTGATCGGGTCTTCAATGATGAAGCAAGGGCAACAAGGACAAGGTGGGGGTCACTGATGGATCACTAACCAACCTATACTAAGCAGTTTAGGGTAAGCAGGTAAGGTACAACAGCAGATACAAAAGCAGGCTATGCAATAGAATAGGAGCAAACAATAACAGTAGCAAAATCTAATGCAGGCGTGAGAGAAATGGAATGGGCTATATCGGGATGATCAAAGGGGGGGCTTGCCTGGTTGCTCTGGCAAGGAGGGGTCGTCGGTGACGTAGTCGATCACAGCGGCATCGGCAGCCGCCACGGGGTCTACTGAAGAGAAGAGGGGGGAGAAATAGTAAATATAAAGCAAATGTAGCATCACAAAGCATAACATGGCAATATGTGGTTCTAGGGGGTGCTCTAATGCAGCGCTAGGCGACACTGGCGAAGGAGGATAACATCCGGGAAAGTTTTCCCGGTTCCAGACGTGTGTTAGAAAGATGAACCGGAGGGAAAAAGTTCAACGTTTGCTATGCTAAGGACGTGTGATAGACGAACGGAGGGTGTATTCGGATTCGCCTCGTCGTTCTAAGCAACTTTCATGTAGAAAAAATTTTCATACGACTTACGGTTTATTTTCTATGAAATTACAAAGATTAAATGATTTTCTAATCTCCTGAATTTAATTTAATTCAAGAATATTAATAAACAGAAACTACTAGGTGCACCCGGTGCATGCACCCAGAGTGGCTGACAGGTGGGGTCAATCATCTGCCCAGTCAGGAGTTGACTGGTCCACGGTTGACTGGTCAAAGGGGGCCCTGGGACCCTCATGTCATTGGCAGAGGCAACTAACAGTGTTTAGTTACTCTAAAAATATATTAATTAGTGATGTGGGGCCAGGCTGTCCGTGAGTCATTTTTTACAAAGTTTATTTAACCAAAAAAATATTAATTAGCGAGGTGGGGGCCGGTGTCAGCAAGTCAGGGGGTGGTTAGCTCATCGCTAATGAGGCCACATAAGTGGCTAACGGCGGTGATGGCAGAACGCGCCGGCGGCGGCCGTTCAGTGGACTCCGGCCACTATTTGGCCCAGGGACGGTTCCCACGGCATATGCTCAATGTCGTGTGTCCACTGTTGACCGCGGCTCGTGCGGGGCCTGCCGGAATCGACGGGGGCGACGGCGTGCAGTGATGGTGACGTTGGAGAGCGCGGAGGGAGGCGGTTGCAGGGGAGGCCCGAGCGGCAGAGCTCCGGCGGGCGCTGTCGCGGGACAGAGGCTGGGCACGGGCGCAATGAGGGTGCCGAGAAGGGCCACGGTTCACGAGCGCGCACGTCGGACGTGGCCGGCGCTACACGGGTGCGACCGGCGCATGGCCACGGCAGGGTGAGGCACGGGGTGTGGTGGACGCATCGGGGTAGTGGGGCAAGAGGAGGACGGACGGCGGCTCACCCCCATTGCAGGAGAACACCGGCGAGGCTCGAGGAGCCGCGGTTGAGGAGGAGGTCGAGGACGGCGCAGTGATGAGGACGAGGCGGTGGGGCGACATCGGGGCGAGGCGGCGCCGTCGGGGACGAAGGGGTCGAGGGCGATGTCGGTGGGTTGAGGTGGTCCAGCGAGGGAGGGTTCGAGCAGCGGCGGAGCTAGTGTCGATCGGCGCCAAGGGCGCCCGATTTGGATCGAGGGGGGAGGGGGAGGAGCGAGGGGATCGTGGGGGGAAGCGAGTGGTGGAAGTGGTGGTGGATCGGGCTAGGGTTCGAGGAGGCGTGGGGGGTTAAGCGGGAAGGGGTGGGCCGGCCGGGATGGGCGGGCCGACTGGGCCGTCCAGTTGGCTAACTAGGATGGTTCACCCAGGGGGGTTTGTTTTCCTTTTTTTACATTTTTATATTCTGTTATCAGTTTTAGATACTGCTTTAATTAAATTATAAAACTAAAGGAGTTTTGATAGATATAAGACTTGTCACATAAATGAAGCACATTATTTCTAGAAGTCACAAAAAGTTTGAGGCCAAAGGAGTTGTCTAATCATTTTTTTCGAAAATCAAAAGGCCAATTTTAAAAGCTGCTAGACCACTAAATAATTACCAGGAGCACTTTCGGAAACCAAAAGAGGTTGGTTCCAACATGACAAATACCTAGGGGATTATTTGCCACACTTTGAACATTTTAGTTTTCAGGTTTGGCAAATATGAATTTTTGACTTTAGATTGGATTTGAATTTGAATTGTGATTTGGATCAAGTGAAGATTATTAACAATAACAAGATGGCATGGCACCATTAACAGGCGATTACTATAGCATGACACTGGGGGTGTTACAAATCTCCTCCACTACAAGAAATCTCGTCCCGAGATTTAAGGGGTGGAGTAAGGGGAAAAGACTCGGGAAGGACGGAGCTCAACACAAGATAGTTACCTGGGGACTATGTCAGTGAACGTGGCAAAGAGGCATCTCTCGAGTTGAGATTCAAGAAAGTCATCGAGAGCAAGGTAAGAAGGTGCAATAAGAAGCTTCAATCGGGTAGGCAATCATTCGTTACCTAAAACAGATTGTGAAAGGGGGTTCAGAGCATCGGGAATAGATCATCTCTCGGACGGTGGCTCGTGACAACACACAAAGCCAAGAGCAAATGATACTTTGGAATAAAGGATATATAGGAGAGTCAGGTTCCGAACATGTGGAACTGTGGGTTATGGACCCACCATGTGGGTTAAAAGTAGAAAACAGGTCGATAGCAAGGCATGTCAGATGATAGACTGTCAGTTATGTTGGCAACAATTTTGGTACCAAAGGGCGAGGGACGAAGAGAACCATTTTCCTGCTCGCAAAGCGAGGCGGACCAATAGGCAAAGTTCTCGTCCAACGGTGGTTACCAGAATGTCAACAACAATAGTAACAGAGTTTTATTGTAACGGTTGTACACCAAGATGTTTAATTAAGCAGAAGAATGTTACTGCTTAGATCATATAGATCACAAGAAAGGTTTAAACAAAACAAGGGAAAGGAAAATGAAATTATCAGATTAATCAGACCAATGGAAAGGAAAATGTGTTTACACACAAGAATTGGGAGTATATCCTTCCCAAGGGAAGCGGAGAAGGATATACAAGATACGACAGCAAGTTCAAAAGCATTTAGATAAAGGGGGCGAGGGAAGAATCATGATATTACCCATACAATGGTGTTTGGATAATGGATCAAGAAACATTCGACAATGTGCTTCCAATGTTCTTGTTGATATTCGTAATACCACAGTCATGCTTCGATACGGCAATGATATGGTGTCAAGTAAAGATTGGGTTCGAAGATCTCAAGAGATACCGAGAAACAATCCCAAGATATCTCAGAACGTAAGGAATAACCAAGCACAACCAGGTCTATGTTGGAAGAAAGTCAAGATGTCAACGATGATATCACAAACCATCGAGGGGCGGGGATGGTATTTCTAGCCATGAATTCAATGGACATCTCTGAAGAAGCCAAAGTGTTGACGGTGATCACGACATATTTTGTCGAGAGACTCTATGAAGATGCCATCGAGCAGAAAAGGAAGGATGAAGTGAAAGGTTATGAGAACCACGGATTCGACACAAGCTCGAAGTCAAGCTTCTTGTTCGAGGTGAAATGATAAGATGAGGAAGATCGACGTAAGCTTAGCTCATCGTCGGAAGTTGCTCCGGGCATAAGGACTAGGTAACACAGTTAAAAGTTGACACGATAAGAATATAGCCGATCAGGCTAGGAAAGATGTGATGGGGTATAAAACTTCCCAATATCATGTACTAGGTGTAATGCCGAAAGGTAAATCGGAGTATAGGTTGGACGGGGGAAATGATTTGCAGAGGATAAGTATTTTAACTTATCCGGTAAATGGAATCAAGGAGGAAATATTGTCGGAACCACGATTACAAAGGATCAATTCATAAATACAAGATGAGCTTGTACCAAAGAAATAATTATTTTTATGAGCAGCTTCCATGATAAGTTCTACATCGGGTCCATGGGCATGAACACAAGGGTTCAAGGTCGAATACCACTTCTTCAATGCATAACCTTTCATTCACTCCTCGTTTTCGAACAAATTGTAGTGCAGAGGATTTATCTGGCGAAGTACCAGAAGAGTAAGACTCGTGAGAACTCTCAGGTTCACACTGATTATGGAAGGCATAAGTTCAACCCATCAGGGCATCTTAGGAACATTTGCAAAACTTCATAGGTAATTAACCCAAGCTCGGAAGCAGATCATGGTTGACAAAGCAGAGAATACAATTTACCAAAGGCATTATGTGTTAGGGCAAAACTCACATGTTTAATGAATATGAAGGACATTGCCGGATAATAATCCAACCAAGGATATGGCGGTCCATAAAAGATCTGATGTGAGTATCGATACTCACCCGGAAGAAGAAAGAATGCAAAGGCATCAGC
The DNA here is from genome assembly GCF_056163025.1 of Triticum urartu. NCBI lineage: Eukaryota > Viridiplantae > Streptophyta > Magnoliopsida > Poales > Poaceae > Triticum > Triticum urartu. The sequence continues at coordinate 182,023,251 of NC_141878.1, read as the reverse complement.
TTATAGATATAATTGGATAACTTCCAAGCTTGAATACAAAGGAAGTACGATTTTCAAATCAGAAGATCTGAAGCAGAGGCTCTGATCAAAAGATGAGTAAGTTGAATAGACTTAAAGGTGCACCCGATCAAATCTTGATTGGGCAAGAACCAGCTCATAACCGGAGCGATGTCGAAGCCGGAAAGAAATCTTCCAAGGATTAATTGATGATTGCAAGTATTCTCTCACACGTTGAATCCATAGGAATAGAATGACTACCACAAAGAATTTTAAAGAATATTGCTAGACATATGGAATTAATCCTAATGCAAGAAGGCAAGGAGAATAAAGAGCAATAGGCTGCAGAAGATTTTCGGAAGATCACATAGTATTTCCAAGTATTTTGGAAAGCATATGAACAGCTGGGGATGAACGGGTTAAGTGAATTATCCGTAGTGCAAAAAGAAGCCGCAAAGCAGAAGGCACAAAGGATTCTCGAAACAACGGAGGGTACATCTTGCAATAATAGGAGCAACTGGATATGAAGGTACAAGCGGCAAGGATGTTATTCGGGGGGATTATCGATGGTCAGGAACTGCAAGGCAGTTGGCACAGGGTCTCGAGAAACATCGAGGAGTATATGAAGAATCTTCTGGTGAAGCAAGCGATCATCAGTAATAAGGGGCTCTCCGGGAGGAAGTGGTCACGATATCGTAATGTTAGAGTTAGCAAAATCGTTTAACCTGAATGGAAGAGAGAGCAGAGTCCCAGAGTATAGACGAGGAATAAAATATCCTAATACCACCCAATTGGCGACGTGGGCCCGTAAGCCACACAGCCAAGTTAGTAAAACTGTTTTCAGTTTCTGGAATCAACTTCGGCCAAGGAGTTGGAAAGAGGGATCCTACAGGCAGTCGGCTCTGATATCAACTTGTGACGCCATCGATTCAATCATACACTAATCATACACGCAAATGTGTACGATCAAGATCAAGGACTCACGGATATCACAACACAACTCTAGACACAAATTGAAAATAATACAAGCTTTATATTACAAGCCAGGGGCCTCGAGGGCTCGAATACATAAGCTCAAATACAGAAGAGTCAACGGAAGCAACAATATCTGAGCACAGACATAAGTTAGACAAGGATGCCTTAAGAAGGCTAGCACAAAAGCAACATCGATCGAAAAGGCAAGGCCTCCTGCCTGGGAGCCTCCTAACTACTCCTGGTCGTCGGCGGTCTCCACGTAGTAGTAGCCATCGGCGGTGACATCTGGCTCCTGGGCTCCGACATCTGGTTGCATCAACCGGAAAGAAGAAGAAAGGGGGAAAGGGGGGAGCAAAGCAACCGTGAGTACTCATCCAAAGTACTCGCAAGCAAGGATCTACACTACATATGCAACATTATCAAAGGAGGGTTGTATATGTGGACTGGGCTGCAGAAATGCCAGAATAGAGAGAAGGCCTAGTCCTATCGAAGACTAGCATCTTCTGGAAAATCACCATCTTACAGCAACAGGAGGGAGTAGAGTAGCATAAAGTAAAGTAGTAGGAGTGTTATCAACCTCGGCCAGAGATCCTTTCTCGACTCCATGCGAGAAAGCAATCCCAGAGCCATACTATCCAGTTATCATCACAATCCATTACTCATCATCATCCAGTCTCATCACAAGTATCCAGTTCTAGTTGTATCGATCGGGATACAACTCCAAGTGTCCGTTATCGTAGGACAGGCTATCGATAGATATTTTCTTCCCTGCAAGGGTGCACCAACTTACCCACCATGCTCGATTAACTCCGGTCGGACACACTTTCCTGGGTCATGCCCGGCCTCGGCCAAACAATACGCCGCAACCTGACCTAGGCTTAATAGAGAGGCTAGCACGCCGGACTAAACCTATGCCCCCATGGGTCATGGGCCATATCCCCGGGAACTCCTGCATGTTGCGTGGGCGGCCGGTGAGCAGACCTAGCTACCTCCTTCAACAAGGCAGGCGCTTACGCAATCCAACCCGGCGCGCGACGTCTATTACGCTTCGGCTGATGCATACGACGCAAAACGCCCATACTATGCCCACGTGATGGTTAGTGCTATCAGGCCAGAGGCCCCTCGGATCAAATATCCAAATCGTAGTGGATTAGGAACGCGCGGTAACAAGCAGAGACTCACGAAAGATGTGACCCCGTTGCCCCGTCTCGAGGACTTGCGGCAAGGGCTAGGAATGCCTGACCACACCTTGTAATTATCTCGCGAGCACCTTCCAGGTCAACCTGACTCCACATCACTCGCAATTAAGCTCGCGCGGGTACCCCTCAGGGTCGACCCGTCTTTAGTAACCTGGTTCAGTGTAAAGTCATAGTAACCATAGTAACCGTGTGTCTAACACCAAGAGGAAAACCTGAGGAATTACCCTTGACGGATTCCACTCGATGTAATCATCAAGGTGAACGTAAGAGGAACCACCCTCAAAGTTCACACTTGAGGGGTTGCACGACAGAGTCGTATCGGAAGTGGTTAAGGCGGAATCACCCTCGATGACCATGACCGAATAGCTACACTACAGGGTATCTTCAGAAGTGCTGATGAGGTCTCACCCCCGGCACTCGATAGTAATCCAGTAGTGTCGAGCAACTAAGGGGAAAGAGATGTGTGGTGTCGGGGCCTGGTCTTCGATCCTGTTGATCGGGTCTTGAATGATGAAGCAAGGGCAACAAGGACAAGGTGGGGGTCACTGATGGATCACTAACCAACCTATACTAAGCAGTTTAGGGTAAGCAGGTAAGGTACAACAGCAGATACAAAAGCAGGCTATGCAACAGAATAGGAGCAAACAATAACAGTAGCAAAATCTAATGCAAGCATGAGAGAAATGGAATGGGCGATATCAGGATGATCAAAGGGGGGCTTGCCTGGTTTCTCTGGCAAGGAGGGTTCATCAGTGACGTAGTCAATCACAGCGGCATCGGCAGCCGCCATGGGGTCTACCGAAGAGAAGAGGGGTAGAAACAGTAAATATAAAGCAAACGTAGCATCACAAAGCATAACATGGCAATATGCGGTGCTAGGGGGTGTTCTAACGCAGCTCTAGGCGACACTGGTGAAGGAGGATAACATCCGAGAAAGTTTTCCCGGTTCTGGACGTCTGTCAGACAGATGAACCGGAGGGAAAAAGTTCAACGTTTGCTATGCTAGGGACGTGTGACAGACGAACGGAGGGCGTATTCAGATTCTCCTCGTCGTTCCGAGCAACTTTCATGTAGAAAACATTTGCATCCGACTTACGGTTTATTTTCTATGAAATTGCAAAGATTAAATGATTTTCTAATCTCCTGAATTTAATTTAATTCAAGAATATTAATAAACAGAAACTGCTAGGTGCACCCGGTGCATGCACCTAGAGTGGCTGACGGGTGGGGTCAATCATCTGCCCAGTCAGGAGTTGACTGGTCCACGGTTGACTAGTCAAAGGGGGCCCTGGGACCCTCATGTCATTGGCAGAGGCAACTAACAGTGTTTAGTTACTCTAAAAATATATTAATTAGTGATGTGGGGCCAGGCTGTCAGTGAGTCATTTTTTTTGCAGAGTTTATTTAACCAAAAAGACATTAATTAGCGAGGTGGGGGCCGGTGTCAGGGAGTCAGGGGGGTGGTTAGCTCATCGCTAATGAGGCCACGTAAGTGGCTAACGGCGGTGATGGCAGAACGCGCCGGCGGCGGCCGTTCAGTGGACTCCGGCCACTATTTGGCCCGGGGACGGTTCCCACGGCACGTGCTCGATGTCGCGCGTCGACTGTTGACCGCGGGTCGTGCGGGGGCTGCCGGAATCGACGGGGGCCATGGCGTGCAGTGGCGGGGACGTTGGAGAGCGCGGAGGGAGGCGGTTGCAGGGGCGGCCCGAGCGGCAGAGCTTCGGCGGGCGCTGTCGCGGCACAGAGGCTAGGCACGGGCGCAGTGAGGGCGCCGAGAAGGGCCGCGGTTCGCGGGCGCGCACGTCGGAAGTGGCCGGCGCTACACGGGGCGACCGGCGCATGGCCACGGCGGGGTGAGGCGCGGGGTTTGGTGGATGCATCGGGGCAGAGGGGGAAGAGGAGGACGGACGGCGGCTCACCCCCATTGCAGGGGAACACCGGCGAGGCTCAAGGAGTTGCGGTGGAGGAGGAGGTCAAGGACAGCGCAGTGATGAGGACGAGGCGGCGGGGCAACGTTGGGACGAGGAGGCGCCGTCGGGGACGAAGAGGTCAAGGGCGATGTCGGTGGGTTGAGGCGGTCCAGCGATGGAGGGTCCGAGCAGCGGCGGAGCTAGTGTCGATCGGTGCCAGGGGTGCCCGATATGGATCGAGGGGGGGAGGGGGAGGAGCGAGGGGATCGTGGGGGGAAGCGAGTGTTGGAAGTGGGGGTGGATCGGGCTAGGGTTCGAGGAGGCGTGGGGGGGTGGTTAAGCGGGGAGGGGTGGGCCGACCGGGATGGGCGGGCCGACTGGGCCGGCTAGTTGGCTAACTGGGCTGGTTCGCCCGGGGGGGGGGGTTCATTTTCCTTTTTTTACATTTTTATATTCTGTTATCAGTTTTAGATACTGCTTTAATTAAATTATAAAACTAAAGGAGTTTTGATAGATATAAGACTTGTCACATAAATGAAGCACATTATTTCTAGAAGTCACAAAAAGTTTGAGGCCAAAGGAGTTGTCTAATCATTTTTTTCGAAAATCAAAAGGCCAATTTTTTTCGAAAATCCCTAGTCCTTGCATTAACATCAATCGGTGGGCATCTCCATAGCCCATTGATTAGCCTTGTTGATGTGAGACTTTCTCCTTTTTGTCTTCTCCACATAACCCCCCTCATTATATTCTATTCCACCCATAGTGCTATATCCATGGCTCGCGCTCATGTATTGCGTGAAAGTTTATAGGTTTGAGATTACTAAAGTATGAAACAATTGCTTGGCTTGTCATCGGGGTTGTGCATGATGAGAGCATTCTTGTGTGACGAAAATGGAGCATGACTAAACTATATGATTTTGTAGGGATGAACTTTCTATGGCCATGTTATTTTGAGAAGACATAATTGCTTAGTTAGTATGCTTGAAGTATTATCATTTTTATGTCAATATGAACTTTTGTCTTGAATCTTTCGGATCTGAATATTCATGCCACAATTAAGAAGAATTACATTGAAATTATGCCAAGTAGCACTCCACATCAAAAATTATATTTTTATCATTTACCTACTCGAGGACGAGCAGGAATTAATCTTGGGGATGCTTGATACGTCTCCAACGTATCTATAATTTTTGATTGCTCCATGCTATGTTATCTACTGTTTTGGGCAATATTGGGCTTTATTATCCACTTTTATATTATTTTTGGGACTAACCTATTAACCGGAGGCCCAGCCCAGAATTGTTGTTTTTTGCCTATTTCAGTGTTTCGAAGAAAAGGAATATCAAACGGAGTCGAAACGGAACGAAATCAACTGGAGAAGTTATTTTTGGAAGGAAAGCTACCGAATGGACTTGGACCCCATGTCAGGAGTCAAGGGAGGTGCTTATGAGGGTGGGGGGCGCCCCCCTAGGGCGTGCCATTTACACTATCTCTATTTGGTGCGGAATTTTTCGCTAGAAAAGATGGCGGGCAAGCACCACATGTTCAAGGATTTATGACAATATAACTTCTATGTGAATATGAACAAACATAAACCATTACGTTGTCTTCCTTGTCCAACGTCAACAATTTTGGCATATAATATTTTGATGGGGGCTCACAATCACAAAAGATTTCAAAGATAGTGTATTTGCATGTGAAAGTTCTCTTCCTTATACTAATTATTCATGAATTGCTTGTATGACCAATATTGTGATTGTCAAGCCTCAAAATATTTCACTTTCTAAACCCACTGTGAAGCTACCACTAGGCATGATATGATTTCAACTTCATGACATTCAATTTATTCATAGGATATAAGTGAAGCACAAGAGTAAATGACAAGATACTCCAAAAAGATATAAGTGAAGATCATGAGCATAATATTTCTTTCTCTCAAATTAATTTAAGTGAAGCAAGAGAGAATTTCTTCAAAAATACTAAAGCACTCCATGCCCAAAAGGATATAAGTGAAGTACTAGAGCAATTCCACAGAAAAGAGCTTCATTGATGGGATGTGTGTGTCACTTACCTAGCCTCCCTGGCAACTATTTGAGGACTATATTTTATTTAGAAAAAATCATATCTAAGTATTTTATTAAAACAGAAAGCAAAAGTGAAATAAAATGACATTCTAAGAATAGCACACATCATGTGAAGAAGCAAAAACTTAGGCTAAAAAGATACTAACCGATAATTGTTGAAGAGGAAAGGTGGGATGCCTACCGGGGCATCCCCTAGCTTAGATGCTTGAGACATATTGAATATTATGTTGGGATCCCTTGGGCATCACCAAGCTTGAGCTTTTGTGTGTCCTTAATTCTTCTCATATCACGGTTTTCCTAAATCTCAAAAACTTCATCCACACAAAACTCAACAAGAACTCGTGAGATAAGTTAGTATAAACCGATGCAAAAACCTTATCATTATCTATTTTAGAAAATCACTAAAATTATTATTCAACATTTCATACTAAATACCTCTGCATATTTAATACTCCTATCCTCAAATAGAATCATTAAACAAGCAAACATATGTAAACAATGCAAACATAACAGCAATCTGCCAAAACAGTATAGTCTGTAAAGAATGCAAGAGTATCGATACTTCCCTAACTCCAAAATTTATGAACATTTGCCATACTGTAGAAAAGTTATCAGAGCTCATTTTTCAAGAATTTTCCACATTTTATCACAATCTTACATTTCTAGGGAATTTTTGCAACATCGATAAACTTTCTGTTTTCAAACAGCAACATGTAGGCTTGCAAAATAAGCATGGTAAAGGCTATCACTGCCACTTTTATTGAAATAAAAGATGTAAAACATTATTCTAAATAACAGAAATGAAATCCTAACAAAATAAAATGATGCTCCAAGCAAAACACGTATCATGTGATGAATGAATACATAGCTCCAAGTGAGGTTACTGATAATGTTGGAGACGAGAGAGGGGATGCCTTCCGGGGCATCCCCAAGCTTAGTTGCTTGGATCTTCCTTGAATATTACATTGGGGTTCCATGGGCATACCCAATATTAGGGTCTTGTCACTCCTTATTCTCCTCATATCGACATCTCACCCAAAACTTGAAAACTTCAATCACACAAAACTTAACGAAACTTTGTGAGATAGGTTAGTATGATCAAGAGCAAACCATTTCACTTTTGGTACTGTCAAAGACAAGATTCATAATTGTTCTCACACAATGCCTACTGTATCATATCATTTCCACAATTTATATTGAGCAATATAAGCCATAGAAACTAGAAAACAAGCAAACTATGCAGTGAAAACAGAATCTGTCAAAAGCAGAACAACATGTAGTAATCTGTACTCCAATCATAATTCTGCTACTCCAAAAATTCTAAAAAAATAGGAAAAACTGGGTAATTTGTCAATTAATCTTATGAAAAAATAATCAGAATTTCATAACGCTTCTGTTAAAAATGAGAAAATTTTCCCGAGCGCAAAAGTTTCTGTTTTTCAGCAAGATCAAATCAACTATCATCGTAAGCCATCCCAAAGGTCTTACTTGGCATTTTATTGAAACAAAACCAATAAAGCATGATTAATACTGTAGACTAATCAACTGAACACACAAAAACAGTAGGTAAAAGTGTTGGGTTGTCTCCCAACAAGCGCTTTTCTTTAATGCCTTTTAGCTAGGCATGATGATTTCAATGATGCTCGCATAAAAGATAAGAATTGAAACATAACAAGAGCATCATGAAACACATGGCAAGAACATTTAAGCCTAACCCACTTCCTATGCATAGGGATTTTGTGAGCAAACAACTTATGGGAACAAGAATCAACTAGCCAAGGAAGGCAAAACAAGCATAACTTCAAGATTTTCGACACATAGAGAGGAAACTTGATATTATTGCAATTCCTACAAGCATAAGTTCCTCCCTCATTATAATTTTCAGTAGCATCATGAATAAAATCAGAAATATAACTATCACATAAAGCATTCTTTTCATGACACAAAAGCATAGAAAACTTATTACTCTCCACATAAAGAAATTTCTTCTCATCAATAGTAGTGGGAGCAAACTCAACAAAATAACTATCATGAGAGTGAAAATTAAAATCATGATGACAAGCTTCATGGTTATCATTATTATTTATAGCATACATGTCATCACCATAATCATCATAGATAGCAACTTTGTTCTCATAATCAATTGAAACATCTTCAAAAATAGTGGATTCATCACTAAATAAAGTCATGACCTCTCCAAATCCACTTTCATCAATATAATCATCATAAATAGGAGGCATGCTATCATTATAACAAATTTGCACATCAAATCTTGGGGGACTAAAAATATCATCTTCGTCAAACATAGCATCCCCAAGCTTGTAGCTTTGCATATCATTAGCATCATGGATATTCAAAGAATTCATAATAACAACATTGCAATCATGCTCATCATTCAAATATTTTTGTGCCAAACATTTTATTGACTTCATCTTCTAACAATTGAGCGCAATTTTCCGAACCATCATTTTCAAGAAAGATATTATAAAGATGATCAATAATATGATGCAACCTTAATTCCATTTTTATGTAGTTTTCTTTTATAAACCAAACTAGTGATAAAACAAGAAACTAAAAGATTCAATTGCAAGATCTAAAGATATACCTTCAAGCACTCACCTCCCCGGCAATGGAGCCAGAAAAGAGCTTGATGTCTACTACGCAAATTTATTCTTGTAGACACGTGTTGGGCCTCCAAGCGTAGAGTTTTGTAGGACAGTAGCAATTTTCCCTTAGGTGGATGACCTAAGGTTTATCAATCCATGAGAGGTGTAGGCTGAAGATGGTCTCTCTCAAACGACCCTGCAACCAAATACAAGAAATATCTTGTGTCCCCAACACACCCAATACAATGACAAATTGTATAGGTGCACTAGTTCGGCGAAGAGATGGTGATAAACATGTAATATGGATGGTAGAAATATATTTTTATAATCTGAATAAATAAAAACAACAAGGTAGAAAATAGTAAACAGGCACAAAAACGGTATTGCAATGCTTAAAAAATAGGCCTAGGGTACGTAGTTTCACTAGTACAATCTCTCAACAATGCTAATATAATTGGATCATATAACCGTCCCTGACCGTGCAACGAAGAATCACTCCAAAGTTCCTATCTAGCGGAGAACATAAGACAGAATTGTTTGTAGGGTACGAAACCACCTCAAAGCTATTCTTTCCGATCAACCTGTCCTAGAGTTCTTACTAAAATAACACGGAGCTATTCTTTCCGATCGATCTAACCAAGAGTTTGTACTAAAATAACACTAAAGCAAATTCAGATTCATAATATTCAATCCAACACAAATAACTTCAAAGAGTGCCCCAAGATTTCTACCGGGGAAACAAAGACAAGAACGTCCATCAACCCCTATGCATAGATTACCCCAATGTCACCTCAGGAATCCATGAGTTGAGTGCCAAAACATATATCAAGTGAATCAATACGATACCCCATTGTCACCATGAGTATTCAATTGCAAGACATATATCAAGTGTTCTCAAATCCATAAAAGTATTCAATCCGATAACAATGAAATCTCAAAGGGAAAAACTCAATTCATCACAATAAGATAGAGAGGGGAAAACACCATATGATCCGACTATATTAACAAAGCCCGTGATACATCAAGATCATGACATCTCAAGCACACGAGAGAGAGAGATTAAACACATAGCTACTGATACAAACCCTCAGCCTCGAGGGTGGAGTAATCCCTCCTCATCGTGGTGGCCGCCGGGATGATGAAGATGGCCACCGGAGATGATTCCCCCCTCCAGCAGGGTGCCGGAAAGGGTCTAGATTGGTTTTCGGTGGCTATAGAGCCTTGCGGCGACGGAACTTCTGATCTAGGTTAACCCCGAGGGTTTTCGGAATATTTGTGAATTTATAGGGTAAATAGGGGGTGTGGGAGGCCACCGAGGTGGGCGCAATCCACCTTGGCGCGCCTGGGCCCCAAGGCGCGCCCTGGTGCATTGTGCCCCCCTCGGGGCACCCCCAGGTGCTGCTCTGGCCCATTGGTGTTCTTCTGGTCCATAAAAAATCCACAAAAATTTTCACGGTGTTTGGACTCCGTTTGATATTGATTTCCTGTGATGTAAAAAAACAAGCAAAAAACAGCAACTAGCACTGGGCACTGGGTCAATAGGTTAGTCCCAAAAAATGATATAAATTTGCTATAAAATGATTGTAAAACATCCAAGAATGATAATATATCAGCATGAATACTTCATAAAATATAGATACGTTGGAGACGTATCAGGAGACAACCCAACACTTTTACCTACTATTTTTGTGTGTTCACATGATTAGGCTACTGTAGTAATCATGTTTTATTGCTTTTGTTTCAATAAAGTGCCAAGTAAGACCTTTGAGATGGCTTACAATGATAGTTGATTTGATATTGCTGAAAAGCAGAAACTTTTGCGCTCAAAAAAACAATTCTAATTTTTAACATAAGGGTGATAAAATGTTGATTCTTTTTGCAGAAGATTAATAGAAAAATTACCCAGGTTTTCCTCTTTTTCAGAATTTTTGGAGTATCAGAAGTATGGTTGGAGTACAGATTACTACAGGCTGTTCTGTATTTGACAGATTCTGTTTTCAATGCATAGTTTGCTTGTTTTCTAGTTTCCATGGCTTATATTAATCAATATAAATTATGGAAATTATATGCTACAGTAGTAATTGTGTGAGAAAAATTATGAATCTTGTCTTTGACAGTACCAAAGTGAAATGGTATGCTCTTTATCATGCTAACCTATCTCACGAAGTTCCGTTAAGTTTTGTGTGATTGAAGTTTTCAAGTTTTGGGTGAGATACCGATATGAGGAGAATAAGGAGCGACAAGACCCTAAGCTTTGGGATGCCCAAGGCACCCCCAAGGTAATATTCATGGAAGATCCAAGCAACTAAGCTTGGGGATGCCCCGGAACGCATCCCCTCTTTCGTCTTCAACATTATCGGTAACCTCACTTGGAGCTATGTTTTCATTCGTCACATGATTTGTGTTTTGCTTGGTGAATCATTTTATTATGTTAGGATTTGCTTTATGTTATTTAGAATAATGTTTTGCATCCTTTATTTCAATAAAAGTGGCAATGATAGCCTTTGCCATGCTTATTTTGCAAATATACATGTTGCTGTTTGAAAACAAAAAGTTTACCGTTGTTGCAAAAATTCCCTAGAAAAGTTAGAATGTGATAAAATGTTGAAACTTTTTGAAAAATGAGCTCTGGTAAATTTTCTACAGTTTGGAAGTTTTTCATTACTTTTGGAGTTAGGAAAGTATTGATACTCTTGCATTCTTTATAGATTGTACTGTTTTGGCAGATTGCTGTTATGTTTGCATTGTTTGCATATATTTGCTTGTTTAATGATCCTATTTGAGGATAGGAGTATTAAATATTCAGAGGCACTTAGTATGCAATGTTGAATAATAATTTTAGTGATTTGCTACAGTAGAGAATGATAAGGTTTTTGCATTGGTTTATACTAACTTATCTCACGAGTTCTTGTTGAGTTTTGTGTGGATGTAGCTTTTGAGATTTAGGAAAACTGTGAAATGAGAAGAATTAAGGAGACACAAAAGCTCAAGCTTGGGGATGCCCAAGGCACCCCAATATAATATTTCAAGAAGTCTCAAGCATCTAAGCTTGGGGATGCCCCGATAGGCATCCCACCTCTCCTCTTCAACAATTATCGGTTAGTATCGGTTGAGCCTAAGTTTTTGCTTCTTCACATGAGTTGTGTTATTCTTAGAATGTCATTTTATTTTCATTTTGCTTGTTTTTTTAATAAAATACTTAGATCTGAAAGTTTTTAAATAAAATAGAGTCCTCAAATAGTTACCAGGGAGGCTAGGTAAGCGGCATTCGCATCCTGTCAACGAAGCTCTTTTCTATGGAATTGCTCTAGTGCTTCACTTATATCTTTTTGAGCACGGTGTGCTTTAGTATTTTTTGAATAAATTCTCTCTTGATTCACTTAAATAAATTTGAGAGAAATAAATATTATGCTCATGATCTTCATTTATATCTTTTTGGGGTAGCTTGTCATTTACTCTTGTGCTTCACTTATATCCTATGAGTAAATTGTTGAATAAATTGAATATCATGAAGTGGAAATCATATCATGCCTAGTGGTAGCTTCACATTGGGTTTAGAAAGTGAAATCTTTTGAGGCTTGACAATCACAATATTGGTCATACAAGCAATTCACGAATTTAAACCAATAATGAGGCTGGGCAACTCACCTCCAGGAGGCTCCCCCGATTGGTCCTTCGTTGGCCGTCGGATCTATTTTTTATGCGTTTGGACCATGGATCTTCGCAGCAGTTAAACTCAGTTTTCACCTTGCAGTTGTTTTCGTTGTCCAATGACTGGTGGGCTCGCGCTGCACATTGGTTGGCTGGGTTGCCCGTATTCAGGTGCAGGTGGTTTTGCCCAATCAGCTCGGTGCGCCCGCACCCAATCACCTGCGTCTCACCCCACTCCCGCCCCAGCCGCCAAATGAACCCTAGCCCTCTTTCTCTTTCCTCTCGATCCCCATGAGCCGCCGCAACCCTCCCTCGATCCCCATGATCCTCTCCTCGCCAGCAGACGCCGGCCGGCCTCGTCTCTCCGCTCGCCTCCTCCTCTCCTCTACCATGTCGTCGTCGATCCCACCCCAGCCTTCTCCTCTTCTCGCCTGCTCCTGTCCTCTTCCATGTCACCGCCGACCCAGATCGGACGTAGGTTAGCTTCACGGTGCGGGTGGGGATGTAGGGGAGGTGTAGGATGTGGACAAGGAGGGAAGGAGGAGGCCGCCGAGGAAGGCAAGCAACAGCGGGGAAGGAGAAGGTGAGCGATCCTAGCATGGGGAAGGGGCAGGGTGAGGCCTCGCACACCTGCCGGCCGATTTGTTGCGCCACCGTGTCATCGCCTCCTCTGCACCATGAGAGGCGCATCCTCTGCCTATGAGAGATGCAATCTCTGCCTCCACCCCCCTCCCACTGGGCAAGGAGCTTGAGGTGATCAGGCGGTGTGGGAAGGCGAGAGGAACCAGGAGATCATCCCTCCTCCCATGGCTGCCTCGTGGATCTGGAGTATAAGGAGGACAACATGTGCCTATTGCAGGCGACTCGAGCGATGCAGGCCGGCGGCGAACTAGGTGATCCACTCTTTCTCTCCCTCTTTTAATTTCTTCCTCACACCTATTTTACTTTGCTATTATATGGATATTTAAACTTGACGTGTGTAGATCTGACATAGAAGAGAGGAAGACTAATTTTAGCTAAGAGTGCAATTTAGAGTTCAAAGAATGAGTTGATGCTATTCACCAAAGAGCGATTTTTGTTACAGTTCCTCTGAATTAGTAATCCAGAAGGACTAAAACATCATCGATCAGCCATTGTTGTTAGATTGATGTTGCCTTGATTACCACTTCGTTTGGTGGCTACACTATAAATTCTTGAGATATAGTGCAATGGTTGATAGTTTGTTGCATAATCATATTGATTCTGCTGAACTAATACTCTCTTTGTATATCTAGGATTCCTACTAGAACATGTCATTCCAAATTGCGACAATGATCTTTCTACTCATGAGTCGTCCTTTTTTATACTGAATTTTTATGCATACTCTATGCAGACAAGGAGGCCTCCTCGGACATTAAGAAGGTACAACTAGGTAGCAGTGGAAGTGCTCCGTTCAAAAACAAGTAATATCTCTGAATTATTACACTAGAATGTATGCATGGTAAATACCATGACCTTACAAATTTACATATGTCACCTTCTGCTTTTCTCAGGAACTTGGCAGAAGCTCTACATATGCAAATGGAGGTTCAGACACAGCTCCATGAACAGCTATAGGTGCCTTCTCTGTTCCTGTTTTCGAGCTCTAATAGGATGGTGTTCTTGTCGGCATATATTTCTGATAGTAGGAGCATTCTTTTTCTTACTTCACAATAATTACTGCGCTTTCTGTATATATGAACCCAAATCCATATTTAAATGGGTGCTAAATGTTTTTGCGGCATGGTGGACTTTGGAGACTAGCACTTTTATAGTATTGTTACGGACTCTGTTTTTTTACTAATAATCGTATTGATTCTGCTCCATTCAAAAACAAGTAATATCTCTGAATTATTACACTAGAATGTATGCATGGTAAATACCATGACCTTAAAAATTTACATCTGTCCCCTTCTCCTTTTCTTAGGAACTTGGCAGAAGCTCTACATATGCAAATGTAGGTTCAGACACAGCTCCAAGAACAGGTATAGGTGCCTTATTTGTTCATGTTTTCGAGCTCTAATAGGATGGTGTTGTTGTCGGCACATATTTCTGATAGTAGGAGCATTCTTTTTCTTGCTTCACAATAATTACTGTGCTTTGTGTATATATGAACCCAAATCCATATTTATATGGGTGTTAAATGTTTTTTGTGGCATGGTGGACTTTGGAGACTAGCGCTTTTATAGTATTGTTACGGACTCTATTTTTTACTAAACAAAATTGATTCATCAACATTGCCCTACTGTTTTTGATGCACAAAATTAGTCAATCAACACATTGGCCCGCTGAAAATCAACACATTGGACTGCAACCATACTAATTACTGTAGAATATGGTGGTCAGCAAAATCTACAAGAACAGTCGTCCTAGTTGTAGAATAACAAGTGGTATGTGCTGTGAAAAATTAAGAGAGGGGGACAATGAAAAGGAGTTTCTTCGACAGTACATTGCTAGACGACCTCAATGTGGTGCTCAGGGTGGAAATCGAAGAGGCGCCCAACGTCCTTATGGTGGAGATAGGGGAGGAGTTGAGCGTCCTAGCAGTGGAGAACAGGGACGTGCCGGCGTCCTCGCGGTGGAGAATGGGGAGACAACATGCATCCTTACAGTGGGAACGGGAAATCATATTAGCATCTTATTCCTGGAAAAATATAGTGCAGTGTGGTGTTTTCCGTTGATAGTAAGTTGACTTCCAATTTCATAGCTTTTACAGTTTTAGGAGGTGCTGCAAGATTATTTTGCATTGTTATCATAGTGTGGTGTTTCCTATTGATAGTATGTTGACTGCCAATTTCACAGCTTTTACAGTTTTAGGAGGTGCTGCAAGATTATTTTGCATTGTTATCATATGCTCCCTCCGTCCCAAAATTCTTGTCTTAGATTTTTCTAAATACGAGTGTATCAAGTCACGTTTTAGTATTAGATACATATGTATCTAGACAAATCTAAGACAAGAATTTTGGGACGGAGGGACTATGATTTTTAGATTATTCTATCATGAAGTATTGGTTTATTATTGAGGTACCCTTAGATGGAGGGGCTGAATGCAGTTTTGTATCTTTTTTCAAAGTCCTGAATGGTCCCATGAAAATCCCTGTATGTGCAGTTTCAGAGCCTCATCACACTATGGTAGGAAAAATAGGTATTTAGGTTATCGAAGTCTCCATTTTTGTCTATTATATAGATTATATAGCTTTGTGATCAAAGGTAGGTTGTCACATAGGGTGTGTTGCTTGTGAAAATTATATACAGCCATGACCATGAGTCCCTGACAAAATAATCTCAGCTCATGTTACTAGGATCAAGGAACCTCGACCATTTTTCTTTTCCCTCATAAACTTGCTAATAATATTGGCGATGTAATCCCCACTTCAGATTTCCCATTGAATGAATAACTAATTTAGATTGTTCAAAAATTTTAGGTTAAAGAGCCATGAATAGGAGCAAGGCATCACACTCTAGCTCTGGGAAGAAAAAGATACAAAGACAGAGATAGATCAGTGTTCTGCTCCGAAGCAAAAACATTTTGCATGTAATAATGAATTTTAGTTTACCACAATCTCTCTAAAATAGGCCTACCTATTACCAGTCCATTGCTTGCCTTTTTCTAGGAAGTATGACTCAATCGTATATATTTACATTTGTGTTGTTTAGTTGTGGTTTGTATGCTTGAAAATACATTTTAACCGAGCTTGAAAATTCTTATGTGCAGTGAAATTTTATCTAACACTTTGTAAAGAACAAATGAAACACGTTTCAAATAACTCTTAGTCTAAATCGACACCTTGTGCCATTCGACGTCATAATCATAAATGGTTGCTAAAGAGTTTGAATTGGTAAAGTGGTTTCATCCGCCGTTTCAAGTTTGGACTATTCCTTAGTGCTAAAACCTAATTTAATTTTCAAAACACTTTGTGTTTGAAATGAAAATTGTGCTACATGGCGTAATGGGCCATTTGTGTCACTAGTTGAGTATGCTTCTCCCGCCCAAAGGAGGAACCGAGGAAGAAAAGAAATACACAGTCACGGTCTGCGCTGCCGCTTCATATTTTACTCCAGACGGGCCACACAAAGAATTGTTCCTGGACCAGGCTAGGTATTTGGATGCCACACAAAGAATTGTCCCCGTACCAGGCTAGGTAGCATATGGGCCTTTCAAATACCTATGCCTCCTTATGCACAACATAGAGAGGTTTTTGCACATGGAAAATAAAAGTTTAGTGCAAACACTGCTAAAAAATATAGCCTTAACTGGTCTATACATGTTATATAAAAATGAATTTTTTTCAAGCTCATATTTCTTAGTGTGATAACCATATTTTCAACTAAAAAATGCTTCCTTAGCTGGTCTATGCATGTTATAGAAATATGATTTTTTTTTCTAACTCGGGTTTCTCAGGGTGATAAACATATTTTCAATATAGTATGACTTAACTCATGGGCTTTCTACTAGAAATATCGAATATGTCCTTGCAAAATGAAACTATTTTCATCGACAACATGTCTTTAGCAGGTCTCTGCGCCATTTGGCGCAACGAGTCAACTAGTAATTAGTATAAGGAATAGAACATTCACATGCAAATACACTATCTTGGAAATCTTTTGTGATTCTGAGCCCCCATCAAAATATTATATACCAAAATTGTTGATGTTGGACAAGGAAGATAACTTAATGATTTATGTTTGTTCATATTCACATAGAAGTTATATTGTCATAGATCCTTCAACATGTGGTGCTTTCCCCCATCTTTGCTAGCCAAAAATTCCGCACCAAGTTGAGATACTACTTGTGCATCCAAAAACCCTTAAACCCAAATCTTATTTTCAAGATTCCACCATACTTACCTAAGTATTGAATAAGATCCTTCAAGTAAGTTGTCATCGGTGCAATAAGTCAATAAAAATTGCTTCTAAAAGTGTTAGATCATTTAGTGTAAGAAAATTGAGCATTGTATGAACTTGTGATGGTAAAGAATAAAAGCGACAGACTGCATAATAAAGGTTGCTATCATAAGGGGCAATATAACATGACGTTCTTTTGCACTAAGGAGTTGAGCATACAAACAAATAAGCGCATGGCAACCTCTACTTCCCCCTGCGAAGGGCCTATCTTTTACTTTTATGTATTTACATTTATGCAAGATTCAAAGTTTTTCTCTCTATTCCTATTTATTTTTCACTTTTGGCAAGCATCATGTGGTGAGGAAAGATCTAGGCACATATGTCCAGTTGGATACGGGTAGCATGAGTTATTATTGTTGGCATCACCCTTGAGGTGAATATGTTAGGAGGCGAAATTAAAACCCTATCTTTCTATGCGTCCGGTTGAAACATTTTGCTCATGTATATGCAGCGAGTGTTAGCAATCATATAAGACTTTATGATGGTTGAGTATGTGGAGCTCTTACTTAAACTCTGTTGAATAAGTTGAATTACAATTGCTTGGTGACTGAGAACATAGGTTGTTGAGTTTCAACAGAGTTCATTGTTTGAACCTTATCATGTGAATTGGTTGCTACTTTAACATGAGAAGTTTCATAAGAAAGAATTTGTCGGTGGGAACGACACCTATGGGATCACTGGGACCCCTTCTACGGTTGGCAGGTGTGAAGTTGTGCAAAGAGCGGGTCTAGTAGCCAGTGCAAGGATCGTTTACCCAGGTTCGGGCCGCAAGGATGCGTAATACCCTAGTCCTGCTTTGGTGTATATTTGAGTGTTCTTGAGCTTCCGAACTAGCTGCAGTGCGTGTGTAGTCCACAAGGTCCGAATCCTTCTCCTGTACGCCTCGGGCCTCCTTTTATAGTCAAAAGGGGTCGCCACAGTGGCACACAGGAGGTGGAAAGGTAAACAGTGTACAAGCTTATCGCCTATCATTACGGGACAAGGCGCATTAAATGCACTTCTTAGGTGTCCCGTTGCTTTATTGGGGACAATAGCGAGGCCCGTCCCATCCGTCGTTGTTCCGTCTCACTCCGACGCACGTCTGGGCCAACGAGGCATGCAGCGCCACGCAAGCTAGCAGGCTGTTGAGATGGCGTGGTGGTAGGGTCTTCACGAAGATCTGCATGCCACCATGTAGGTGCTTGCTGAGTTGGCTTGGAGGCCGCGCGTCGCCATGCAGGTGCCTACCCAGCTGGTTGGGCTGGCAGCTGTATGGGAACGGCGGTGGGGTCTTGGCAGACGTGGGCCTGGCTATGGCCCCGCAGGTGTCCTCGGGAAGGGCCTTGCCGGGGCCTTGGCAAGGGTCTTGCCGTGGCATCGTGGTCGTCCTCGGCAAGGATCATGCCGGGGGTCTTGTGGATTTCCTCGGCAAGGATCTTGCCGAGGATCGTCGTCTTCTGGTCCGCATCTGATCTTGTGTGCCTATGATCTTCTCGAAGATCTGTATGCCACCATGGAGGTGCCTCCCGAGCCTTGGTTCCAATGTGGTTGATGGTGTTGGAACCCTTGGGCTCAAGGGTGGCGTGCTCTGTTGGCATTTGGCAAGTTGCCCCGGCAAGGCGCTTGCCGGGGCTACGGAGGCCGCCCCGGCAAGGGCCTTGACAGGGGAGTCCACCTCGCCCTCTTCTCTTTGTGTCTCTGGTCTTGGCATTGTTCTGGTTGCCTTGTGCTTTTGCTTCTTTTGCCCTGCTGGGTAGGGCCGCAGGCGCGGCTCTAACTGTCCGCGCACAAGTAAAGGGGTACAAAAGAGAGCCCCTACTTTTGTGCACCGACAGGAGCCCCTGGGCCTGGGCCATACATAAGCACGATGCGTTGTTGGGCTAGGCCCAAAACGGTGCGCGGACATGCAGGGTCGAGTTTTACTGCTGTAACTTCCTCACCCGTCGCACTTCCCCACGACCCACGTTGAACGTGCGGCATGGGGGTTGTGCGTGATGTGGGGGTCATGCGTGGGGGAAGTTGCTGCCCTCATGCATCACATCGCAGTGAATGGTAAAGAGGAGGCCCGCGCCTTCCCCATAAGAAAAGGGGAAACTGCGGGCGCGCTGCTCATTTACCCTCCGCGTCACTCCAGTTTCGGAACCGCCGCCCCCCCTTTTTCTTCCTCAAGAGAAAAAACTGAAACCCTCGCCTCCATTCGCCACCGCCACGCCCCCATTTCCCCCAATCTCTCACTGCTCCAGATCCTCCACTTCTTTCCCGGCCGCCATGGAACACAAAACCAGCAATGACAAGGGAGTGGCCAAGGACGCCGAGGAGAAGGAGATGCCGGAGAGCGAGTCGGCGGCGCTTCGGATGCAGCTTGTTGTCTTCCTCTCGATGGTCGATGCGATCAACCTCAGGGAAAACTTCAAGCCTCTGTGGGGGGTGAAGACGACGGGGCATCCGGCTACGCGCATCATTCCCGTCGATTTTGCCAAGGCCGGCCCAAATCGGTATCCTTTCTTCGTTGACTACTTCTCATGCGGGCTTTTCCCCCTTTCTCCGACTTTTTCAACGATATCATGCACACCTTCGGCTTCCATCTTCTTGATTTCACGCCGAATGCCATGGCTTGTATCTCTTCGGACACCTCTGCGAGGGCTTTGCTGGAATGCTTCCCGGCACGGCCCTTTTTTGCCACTATTTCTTTCCCCGTATCCAGGCGGGGGGTGCCATCTCCGGGTGCGTCAGCTGGATCCCACGGATCCGGGAGAAAGGCACGTATCCAGAGGGTGCCCAGAAGGAGAGGTGGGAGGAGTGGCGGGGCCGGTGGCTATGGATCAAGGAGGAGCATCCGCAAGAGTTCTACCAAGTTCGTCAGAGTCTGCCAGTCTACCGCAAGGACTAGAGCGACACCGACGCCGATGACAAGAAGCTCGGGATTGCTACCACTAGGATCCATCGCCTCACCATGGCTGGGCTCACCCTTGAGATGATTGGGGCCGACTTCATCTGCTACCGCATCACCCCACTACATAACAAGGGGAGGCTGGCCTGCCTCTTCAGGAACGCGACCGATGTCATGAGGCTTTGCCCCGGCTTGAAGCACAACTTCATAGTGATGGGGCACACTCATCTTTGTCAGCGGCTTTTCCAGCTCGATGTGGGTGGCGACGGCAGGGCTGAGAGAGTCGGCTAGGCCACAAAGGCCGGCAATGTCTTTAAGGGACCTCTGTTCAGGTTGCCAACGGGAGTGGTCCTGCTGAGCAACAACTCTCGCCAAGCCGACATCATCACCATGATGCCGGGTTCAATGCGCACGGCCTTGACCCAAGGTGGGCCGAGCCGGAGGAGCAGCGGGTGCAGGAGTTCTTCGACAACCTGTCAGAGAGGTATGTCCGCGA
This sequence comes from Triticum urartu, assembly GCF_056163025.1. Lineage (NCBI taxonomy): Eukaryota > Viridiplantae > Streptophyta > Magnoliopsida > Poales > Poaceae > Triticum > Triticum urartu. The sequence goes on along the minus strand of NC_141878.1, from coordinate 182,002,538 downwards.
TGAGCCACTGCTTATCAAGGACACCACCAAGGAGGATCTATACTACATCGCCGCTAGGGCGGTGAAGGCGACGCTTGCTAGGGAAGCTGGCAGCGTCGGCCACGTGGAGAACAAGGCCGAGGTGGCCACGGAGGAGGTGGAGGAGCTTGCCGGATGGGCAGAGCCTGCCGGGGAGGCTAGCAGCGCCGGCACCGAGGCCCCTCTCATCGAAGACGTGGTCGAGGAGTCGACTGAGGGAGAGGCCGGGGCTGACGACCCTCCAGCAAGGGGGAGAAAGCGTGTCCTGCGGTGGGCCAGCTCTGGTGAGCCGGTCCGGCCTGGCAGGACAGTGCAGCGGCAAGAGGCCCAGGAGGAGTCTGTGCGCCTGACGAGGGCCACGACAGCAAGGAAGGTGGTGAGGGCCGCGGTGGCGAAGAAGAAAGAGCCCGCCTCTTCTTCGTCCAAGCGTCGCCGGACTCCATCCCCTTCCCCTCCTCCTGATGATGTCGACACAGAGGTCTTCTACAATCTTGGGTCCCTCGGACCAAGGAGGAAGAGGAAGGCATCGGAAGAGGAGGTGGAGGATGAGTAAGCATCCTGCCTTTCATCATCTCCGTTCCTTCAGACCAGGCCGATTTTCTTGAATTGTTCTTACTCTTGCAAGGACATGGAGACGCTGGCCCAGAGGGTGGCGAAGAGGGCCAGGGCCTCGACGGGCGGCCAGCCCCCGGAGGGCACCTCAAGTACGCCGCTGGTGGTGGAGAGCAGCCCGGATAGCAGCCCCCGACGCAGCCCCAGCGTGAGCTCACCACTCGCTCCCTATCAACATGTGTTGGGGTACGATCCCTTGGTGCTGACCTTGTCGTGGTTGTAGGAGGAGGTCGGCAGCAGGAGGAGCCACTGGGGGCCACCCCCAACACGCCACCCCCATCGACCACGCCACCCCGAGGGGCGTCCCCAGCAAGGGTGCCAAGCACTGAGCCCATGCGCATGGAGGAGGAGGAGGAGGCGAACCCGGGCGCCGGTGGCTCCGTCCCGGCACCACATATCGGCGAGGAGGGGTCCACTTCTTCCCATCCCAGCGTGAGTAAGTTAATTGCCCTATGTCCCTGTTCTTGCTTTCACTTTTCAGACCTTGGTCTTGGCTTTGCCTCATTCCCCTCCTTGATATCCAGACCCTTCCCCAGCGGACCGGGAGGACATCGACACCGTCATTGAGGAGGTCGCCAGGGACGCCGAGGCTGAGGCCGCCAAGATCGCCACCGAGGAGGCCGCCAAGGGTGCTGCTGAGGATGCCACCAAGGGGCCCGCCGGGGAGGCCGGCAAGGCCGCTGCCGAGGAGGGGGTGGTTGACGATCAACCATCCTCCTCTGGCTCGGACAAGTACCTAAGGGTGAAAGACCTGTTCGTCCACCTCCCAGGGACAGCGAGCACCAGGGCGCCCACCGAGGGGGAGGTGTTTGATGACGAGGTACTCGCCGCCACTGGGCTTGAGGTTGTCGACGAGCTGAGCGTCGGTGGTGGCGGTTCCCAGGAAGAGCGGCTCCTTCAGGCTATGAACGCCAACTTCCAGAAGCTCCAGGCGCTTCACCACGCCCGCCTGGACAAGGCCAAGTCCAGGATGGCGGCGGTGGACAATGAGGAGGCGGATCTCGAGGAGCACGTCGCCGAGACGTAGGCTTGGTTCCCCAGGCCTGTGAGGAACTAAAGTCCGCCCAAGATCTGCTGGCCGAGCGCAAGCAGGAGCTTGTCCTGAAGTAGGTTGACGTCGAGAAGGCCCAGGAGATGGCGAAAGCACAGGCCACCAAGGACGAGGCCGCTCGGCTCCAGCATCAAGCCGTGCTGAACTCCCAGGAGGAGGACCTTGCCGCTCGCGAGGAGAAGCTCGCCACGACACTCCGCGACAAGGATGAGGAGGTCGAGCAGCTTGTCGTGTAGTGGACCCGGGAGCTGGAGCAGAGGCACGAGGAGGCCCGAAATGCTCAGGCCTAGGTCCAGGCCGGCAAGGTGAACAAGCTGGAGGCGAAGCGGGACGGGCTGAAAAAGCAGGTCCTGGAGCTGATGGGGGAGAGGGACGCGACCAAAGGTGCCTTGGCTGACGGCATGCCATAGTGCTCAGCAAGGTTGAGCTGCTCTCCGAGGCTAATGACTCCATTAGGGATCTGAAGCTGAAGCTGGAGGGCCTCGAGGGGACGCTTTCGGAGGTCAGAGCCCGGGAGGAGACCCTGACCAAAAATCTAGAGGCCGAGAGGCAGCTGTGGAGGAATGATGCCGCCAACCACGCGGATTTATGTGAAGGGAGAAAACCTCTGGATTAGCCACCTCGCCGACATCGCTGGCAGGATCACCATGCAGCTGGCTACCATGGGAATGTCGAACGTGAGGTACGTCCCGGAGGCGAATGTGAGCCCAATGTCAGACTGACCCTGTTCTTCGAGGGCGTTCTTGGAGCTCTGGAGCAGTTCCGCTCCAACAGAGCGACCACCCTGGCCAACGAGGCCCGGAGGCTTTTCCGGGGTGTCCTGACCAAGGTCCTCACCAAGGTGGCGTACCGGAACCCCAACCTCGACTTCGACGCCGTGCTGGAGAGATTGCCGGAGGGTGTGGACCTCGCGGCGCTCGAAGAGCGTATCGAGCCCGTCATCAGCCGCGTTGACGGAGTTCAGAGGATAGAGGGCCAGCGCCGGGACTAGGCACCCCGTTTCTCATCGCTGCTGCAGGTTCATGACCAAGACAATTTTTATCTTTAGTTAGAACCACGGCAACAATTGATGTAATATAACTCTGCAGTACCCTGAAATGATGCATGTTATTTCCCTATTTGATCATTCTTTGTATGTACTCCTATGCTTAACTAGATAGGCTTGCCGACACGCGAACCTAGGCTACGGTATTTCGAGGATGGATCCTCGCAACCGGCCGGGTGTGCCTGCGGCCAGGTAAACCACCTTGCCATTCTCAGCACGACCGCTTGAACTGTTGAGTGGACTCGAAACAGAACAAGGGCGCTGCCAATAGCGGGAAGGCCACCTTGCCATTCTCCATGCGGCTGCTTAAACTGTTGAGTGGACTCGAAATAGAACAAGGGCATTGCCAATTGCGGAAGGCCCCCATCGCGTGCAGGTTTTTCATACCAAGAGCAGGATCTTCGAGGAAAACAACCTTATACATAGAAGAATTACTCAAAGTTTCAAATGACTTAGCTTTTCTGTCGCCGCGTGATCGTTTACTGCATCCGCAAATGATGCCGCTCGTTCGGTCATCTTCTTCCTTGGGGCGACGACCACGATGAAGTCGCCGCGCCAACTAGACCAGATTTCCATGACTGCACCCCCTACCTGGCACGCCAGAGATGTCGGTGGGAACGACACCTATGGGATCACTGGGACCCCTTCTATGGTTGGCGGGCGTGGAGTTGTGCAAACAGCGGGTCTAGTAGCCAGCGCAAGGATCGTTTACCCAGGTTCGGGCCGCAAGGATGCGTAATACCCTAGTCCTGCTTTGGTGTATATTTGAGTGTTCTTGAGCTTCCGAACTAGCTGCCGTGCGTGTGTAGTCCAAAAGGTCCAAATCCTTCTCCTGTATGCCTCGGGCCTCCTTGTATAGTCAAAAGGGGTCGCGACAGTGGCACACAGGAGGTGGAAAGGTAAACAGTGTACAAGCTTATCGCCTGTCATTACGGGACAAGGCGCATTAAATGCGCTTCTTAGGTGTCCCGTTGCTTTATTGGGGACGGTAGCGAGGCCCGTCCCATCCGTCGTCATTCCGTCTCGCTGCGACGCGCGTTCGGGCCAACGAGGCATGCAGCGCCACGAAAGCTAGCAGGCTGCTGAGATGGTGTGGTGGTAGGGTCTTCACGAAGATCTGCATGCCACCACGTAGGTGCTTGCTAAGTTCGCCTAGAGGCTGCGCGTCGCCATGCAGGTGCCTACCTAGCTGGTTGGGCTGGCAGCTGTATGGGAACGGCGGTGGGGTCTTGGCAGACGTGGGCCTGGCTGTGGCCCTGCATGTGTCCTCGGCAAGGGCCTTGCTGGGGCCCCGGCAAGGGTCTTACCATGGCATCACGGCCGTCCCCGTCAAGGATCTTGCCGGGGGTCTTGTGGATTTCCTCGGAAAGGATCTTGCCGAGGATCGTCCTCTTCTGGTCCTCATCTGATCTTGTGTGCCTATGATCTTCTCAAAGATCTGTATGCCACCATGGAGGTGCCTCCCGAGCCTTGGTTCTAATGTGGTTGATGGTGTTGGAACCCTTGGGCACAAGGGTGGCACGCTCTATTGGCATTGGGCAAGTTGCCCCGGCAAGGCTCTTGCCGGGGCTGCGGGGGCCGCCCTGACAAGGGCCTTGACGGGGGAGTCCACCTCGCCCTCTTCTCTTTGTGTCTCTGTTCTTGGCGTTGTTCTGGTTGCCTTGTGCTCTTGCTTCTTCTGCTCCGCTGGGTAGGGCCGCAGGCGCGGCTCTAACTGTCCGTGCACAAGTAAAGGGGTACAAAAGAGAGCCCCTACTTTTGTGCATCGACAGAATTGATGTTATGATGCTAGGAAAAGTGATTGAAATTATCATTGATCAAACTTTTGCACTTTTCTAGCATTCACACTTCATAAATTATTTCTTTTATCATTTACCTACTCAAGGACGAGTAGGAATTAAGCTTGGGGATGTTGATACGTCTCCAATGTATCTATAATTTATGAAGTATTCATGCTATTATTTTATCATTCTTGGGTGTTTTACAATCATTTTATAGCAACTTTATATCATTTTTGGGACTAACCTATTGACCCAATGCCCAGTGCTAGTTGCTGTTTTTTGCTTGTTTTTTACATCGCAGAAAATCAATATCAAATGGAGTCCAAACACTGTGAAACTTTTTGGAGATTTTGTATGGACCGGAACACCCAGGATGAACCAGAGAAGCACCTGGGGGGTGCCCCGAGGGGGGCACAACCCACCAGGGTGCGTCTGGGGGCCCAGGCGCGCCCAGGTGGGTTGTACCCAAGACGTGTCTACAAGAATAAAGTTGCATAGTAGACATGAGCGCCCCCCTGCCATGTTTGTTGGAGGGGAAGGAAAGAGGCGGGAGAGGGAAGGAAGGGGGAATCCTATTCCTCTCTTTCCTTTCCTTTCCTTTCCTTTCCTTTCCCCTCTTTCCTTCTCCTCCTAGGCCGGACCATATGGGGGTGCACTAGCCCCTTGTGGCTGGTGTGTTTCCCCTCTTGGCCCATAAGACCCATATCCTTTGCCGGGGGTGCCCGGAACCCCTTCCGATGACCCGATAAGTACCCCGTACCCCCTGAAACACTTCCGGTGTCCAGATACCATCGTCCTATATATCAATCTTTACCTCTCGCCATTTCGAGACTCCTCGTCATGTCCATGATCTCATCCGGGATTCCAAACAATATTCGATCACCAAATTACATAACTCATATAATACTATATCTTCATCTAACGTTAAGCGTGCGGACCCTACGGGTTCGAGAACTATGTATACATGACCAAGACACCTCTCAGGTCAATAACCAATAGCAGAATCTGGATTCCTATATTGGCTCCTACATATTCTACAAAGATCTTTATCGGTCGAACCATTATGACAACATCGTAATTCCCTTTGTCTATCGGTATGTTACTTGCCCGAGATTCGATCATCGGTGTCTTCATACCAATTTCAATCTCATTGCCGGCAAGTCTCTTTACTCGTTCTATAATACATCACCTTGTGACTAACTCCTTAGTCATTTGCTTGCAAGCTTATGATGTGTGTTACCAAGAGGGCCCAGAGATACCTCTCCGATACTCGGAGTGACAATTCCTAATCTCGATCTATACTAACTCAACAAACACCTTTGGAGATACCTGTAGAGCATCTTTATAATCACCCAGTTACATTGTGATGTTTGATAGCACACAAGGCATTCCTACGGTATCCAGGAGTTGCATAATCTCATAGTCAAAGGAATATGTATTTGACATGAAGAAAGCAATAGCAATAAAACTGAACAATCATTATGCTAAGCTAATGGATGGGTCTTGTGTTGGGGAACATAGTAATTCAAAATTTTCCTATGATCATGCAAGATCTAACTAGGAGATGCATAGCAACAATAGGGAGAGTGTGTCCACGTACCCTCGTAGACCAAAAGCGGAAGCGTTTAGTAACACGATTGATGTAGTCGAACTTCTTCACGATCCAACTGATCCAAGTACCGAACATACGACACCTCTGTGTTCAGCACACGTTCAACATGATGACGTCCCTCGAGCTCTTGATCCAGTTGAGGACGAGGGAGAGTTCCGTCAGCCCGACGGCGTGGCGACGGTGATGATAAAGTTACCGGTGCAGGGCTTCACCTAAGCGTTATGACGATATGACCGAAGGTGTTGAACTGTGGAGGGGGGCACTGCACATGGCTAAGAGATTGTCTGTTGTGCCTTTGGGGGTGCCCCGCCTCCGTATATAAAGGGGGGAGGAGGAGGTGGCCAGCCAAGGGGGGCGCGCCATAGGGGGGAGTCCTACTTGGACTCCTAGTCCAAGTAGGATTCCGCCGCCCCTCCTTCCTTCCACCGAAGAGGGAAAAGGGGAAGGGAGAGAGAGGGAGAAGGAAAGAGGGAGGCCGCCCCTTCCCCTAGTACAATTCGGTTTGGGCAAGGGGGCGCGCCCCTCCTCACGTGGCCTTTCTCCTCTCCTCCAATATGGCCCAATAGGCCCAATACTTCCCCTGGGGGGTTCTGGTAACCCCTCGGTACTCCGGTAAAATATCTGAATCACTCGGAACCATTCCGATTTCCGAATATAACCTTCCAATATATGAATCTTTACCTCTCGACCATTTCGAGACTCCTCGTCATGTCCGTGATCTCATCCGGGACTCCGAACAAACTTAGGTTATCAAATTACATAACTCATAATACAAATAGTCACCGAACGTTAAGCGTGCGAACCCTACGGGTTCGAGAACTATGCAGACATGACCGAGACACATCTCCGGTCAATAATCAATAGCGGAACCTGGATGCTCATATTGGCTCCTACATATTCTATGAAGATCTTTATCGGTCAAACCGCATAACAACATACGTTATTCCCTTTGTCATCGGTATGTTGCCCGAGATTCGATCGTCGGTATCCTCATACCTACTTCAATCTCGTTACTGGCAAGTATCTTTACTCATTCCGTAATGCATCATCCCGTAACTAACTCATTAGTCACATTGCTTGCAAGGCTTTAAAGTGATGCGCATTACCGAGAGGGCCCGGAGATTACTCTCCGATACTCGGAGTGACAAATCCTAATCTTGATCTATGCCAACTCAACAAACACCATCGGAGACACCTGTAGAGCATCTTTATAATCACCTAGTTACGTTGTGACGTTTGATTGCACACAAAGTGTTCCTCCGGTATTCAAGAGTTGCATAATCTCATAGTCAAAGGAATATGTACAAGTCATGAAGAAAGCAATAGCAATGAAACTAAACGATCATAATGCTAAGCTAACGGATGAGTCTTGTCCATCACATATTCTCTAATGATGTGATCCCGTTCATCAAATGACAACATATGTCTATGGTCAGTAAACTTAACCATCTTTGATTAACGAGCTAGTCAAGTAGAGGCATACTAGGGACACTCTGTTTGTTTATGTATTCACACATGTACTAAGTTTCCGGTTAATACAATTCTAGCATGAATAATAAACATTTATCATGATATAAGGAAATATAAATACCAGCTTTATTATTGCCTCTAGGGCATATTTCCTTCAGTCTTCCACTTGCACCAGAGTCAGTAATCTAGATTACATAGTAATGATTCTAACACCCATGGAGTCTTGGTGTTGATCATGTTTTGCTCGTGAGAGAGGCTTAGTCAATGGGTCTGCAACATTCAGATCCGTATGTATCTTGCAAATCTCTATGTCTCCCTCCTTGACTTGATCGCGGATGGAATTGAAGCGTCTCTTGATGTGTTTGGTTCTCTTGTTAAATCTGGATTCCTTCGCCAAGGCAATTTCTCCAGTATTGTAACAAAAGATTTTCATTGGACCCGATGCACTAGGTATTACACCTAGACCGGATATGAACTCTTTCATCCAGACTCCTTCATTTGCTGCTTCCGAAGCAGCTATGTACTCCGCTTCACACGTAGATCCCGCCACGACGCTCTGCCTGGAACTGCACCAACTGACAGCTCCACCATTCAATATAAATATGTATCTGATTACTCTTTGACTATAGAGCCAGAAAAGCTCATGTCTGCTAGGACTATGTCGGTATTTCCCCAAAGACGAAGGGATGATGCAGCACGCGATGGTAGGTACTTCCCTTAGTGAAGAAACCAAGGTTATCAAACCAGTAGGAGAACCAAGCAACACAACGTAAACAACACCTGCACACAAATAACAACACCTCGCAACCCGACGTGTTAAAGGAGTTGTCAATCCCTTTCGGGTAACGATGCCAGAAATTTGTAGTAGATTGAAATAATAGATCATAAATAAAATAAAGTGCATAAAAGTATTTTTGTATTTTTTGTTTAATAGATCTGAATAAAAATGCAAAGGAAAGTAGATCGCAAGCAAATATATGAGAAAGAAGACCCGAGGGCCGTAGGTTTCACTAGTGGCTTCTCTCGAGAAAGATAGCAAACAGTGGGTAAACAAATTACTGTTGGGTAATTGATAGAACATCAAATAATTATGACGATATCCAGGCAATGATCATTACATAGGCATCACGTCCAAGATTAGTAGACCGACTCCTGCCTGCATCTACTACTATTACTCCACACATCGACCGCTATCCAGCATGTATCTAGTGTATAAGTTCATGGAAAAACGGAGTAATGCAATAAGAACGATGACATGATGTAGACAAAATCCGTTTATCTATTGCGTAGATATAGATCCCATCTTTTTATCCTTAGTAGCAACGATACATACGTGTCGGTTCCCTTTCTGTCACTGGGATCAAGCACCGTAAGATCGAACCCACTACCGGGCACCTCTACCGGGCATATCGGAGAAGAAATCTGAGGCTATAAGAGATCATGCATATAAGAGATCAAAGAAACTCAAATAACTGTCATGGATATAAAAAGATATGACTGATCATAAACTCAAAGTTCATCAGATCCCAACAAACACACCGCAAAAAGAGTTACATCATATGGATCTCCAAGAGACCATTGTATTGAGAATTCAGCGAGAGAGAGAAAGCCATCTAGCTACTAACTACGGAGCCGAAGGTCTATAAAGAACTACTCATGCATCATCGGAGAGGCACCAATGGAGGTGGTGAACCCCATCCGAGATGGTGTCTAGATTGGATCTGGTGGTTCTTGTCGGCGTCCTGGGAATGGGGGTCCCCAGACTTGCCTGCCTGCGGCCCGCGGCGTGTCTCCACCAGCGGCCCTGTACGGCCCATCTTCACCAGCAAACACTCAAGACCCTCGCGAGGGGCCAAGCCTCGTGAGGTGGACGACGAAAGACCTCCTCGGGGGCGGCCTCACCAGGCCGGCTCGCGAGGGGCGGAGAGATCAAGGCGAGGGACACCTCGCGAGGTCCCTGTGATGTAAGCCATGATGACCAAGGCTAGGCGGGCGCCAGCACGCGTAGTGTACTCGTTTCCCCTTTGGTGCTAAAGAGGCAAGTGCAGGCGAGGAGTCCTGAGGCATCAGGCAAAGGTTTCCATATCAGTGCAACAAGACCAAGACCAGCAGGACGGAGGTCACCGTGAAGCCCAAGACGGCGTCACTGATGTCCAACCTTCTTCTTGTAGAAGTTGTTGGGCCTCCAAGTGCAGAGGTTTGTAGGACAGTAGCAAATTTCCCTCAAGTGGATGACCTAAGGTTTATCAATCCGTGGGAGGCGTAGGATGAAGATGGTCTCTCTCAAGCAACCCTGCAACCAAATAACAGAGAGTCTCTTGTGTCCCCAACACACCCAATACAATGGTAAATTGTATAGGTGCACTAGTTCGGCGAAGAGATGGTGACACAAGTGGTATATGGATAGTAGATAAAGGTATTTGTGATCTAAAATTATAAAAACAGCAAGGTAACTAATGATAAAAGTGAGCGTAAACGGTATTGCAATGCGTTGAAACAAGGCCTAGGGTTCATACATTCGCTAGTGTAAGTTCCCTCAACAATACTAACATAATTGGATCACATAGCTATCCCTCAACATGCAACAAAGAGTCACTCCAAAGTCACTAATAGGGGAGAACAAACGAAGAGATTATGGTAGGGTACGAAACCACCTCAAAGTTATTCTTTCCAATCAATCCGTTGGGCTATTCCTATAAGTGTCACAAACAACCCTAGAGTTTGTACTAGAATAACACCTTAAGACACAAATCAACCAAAACCCTAATGTCACCTAGATACTCCAATGTCACCTCAAGTATCCATGGGTATGATTATATGATATGCATCACACAATCTCAGATTCATCTATTCAACCAACACAAAGGACCTCAAAGAGTGCCCCAAAGTTCTACCAGAGAATCACGACGAAAACGTGTGCCAACCCCTATGCATAGGTTCATGGGCGAACCCGCAAGTTGATCACCAAAACATACATCAAGTGAATCACGTGGTATCCCATTATCACCAGAGATACGCATGGCAAGACATACATCAAGTGTTCTCAAATCTTTAAAGACTCAATCCGATAAGATTACTTCAAAGGGGAAACTCAATTCATTACAAGAGAGAAGAGGGGGAGGAGAAACATAGGATCCAACTACAATAGCAAAGCTCGCGATACATCAAGATCGTATCACCTCAAGAACATGAGAGAGAGAGAGAGATCAAACAAATAGCTACTGGTACATACCCTCAACCCCGAGGGAGAACTACTCCCTCCTCGTCATCGAGAGCACCGGGATGATGAAGATGGCCACCGAAGAAGGATTGCCCCCTCCGGCAGGGTGCCGGAACGGGTCTAGATTGGCTTTCGGTGGCTACAGAGGCTTCTGGCGGCGGAACACCCGATCTATTGTGCTCCCGGATGGTTTTAGGGTATATGGAGATATATATAGGCGGAAGAAGTACGTCAGGGGGGCCACGAGGGGCTCACGAGGGTGGAGGGCGCGCCCAGGGGGGGTGGGCGCGCCCCCTGCCTCGTGATCTCCTCGTAGGTTCCCCGACATTCACTCCAAGTCTTCTGGGCTTCTTTCCTTCCAAAAATGAGTTCCGTGAAGTTTCAGGTCAATTAGACTCCGTTTGATTTTCCTTTTCTTCGAAACCCTAAAACAAGGTAAAAACAGAAACTGGCACTGGGCTCTGGGTTAATAGGTTAGTCCCAAAAATGATATAAAAGTGTATAATAAAGCCCATAAACATTCAAAACAGTAGATAATATAGCATGGAGCAATCAAAAATTATAGATACGTTGGAGACGTATCAGCATCCCCAAGCTTAATTCCTGCTCGTCCTCGAGTAGGTAAATGATAAAAATAGAGTTTTTGATGCGGAGTGCTACTTAGCATAATTTCAATGTAATTCTTCTTAATTGTGGCATGAATATTCAGATCCATAAGATTCAAGACAAAAGTTCATATTAACATAAAAATAATAATACTTCAAGCATACTAACCAAGCAATCATGTCTTCTCAAAATAACATGGCCAAAGAAAGCTATCCCTACAAAATCATATAGTCTGGCTATGCTCCATCTTCACAACACAACATATTTAAATCATGCACAACCCCGATGACAAGCCAAGCAATTGTTTCATACTTTTGATGTTCTCAAACTTTTTCAATATTCACGCAATACATGAGTGTGAGCCATGGACATAGCACTATAGGTGGAATAGAATGGTGGTTGTGGAGAAGACAAAAAGGAGAAGATAGTCTCACATCAACTAGGCGTATCAACAGGCTATAGAGATTCCCATCAATAGATATCAATGTGAGTGAGTAGGGATTGCCATGCAACGGATGCACTAGAGCTATAAATTTATGAAAGCTCAAAAGAAACTAAGTGGGTGTGCATCCAACTTGCTTTCTCATGAAGACCTAGGGCAATTTGAGGAAGCCCATCATTGGAATATACAAGCCAAGTTCTATAATGAAAGATTCCCACTAGTATATGAAAGTGACAACATAGGAGACTCTCTATCATGAAGATCATGGTGCTACTTTGAAGCAAAAGTGTGGTAAAAGGATAGTAGCATTGCCCCTTCTCTCTTTTTCTCTCATTTATTTGTTTTTATTTGGGCCTTTCTCTCTTTTTTATGGCCTCTTTTTTCTCTTTTTTTTATTTGGGCTTCTTTGGCCTCTTTTATTTATTTTCGTCCGGAGTCTCATCCCGACTTGTGGGGGAATCATAGTCTCCATCATCCTTTCCCCACTGGGACAATGCTCTAATAATGATGATCATCACACTTTTATTTTTCTTACAACTCAACAATTACAACTCGATACTTAGAACAAAATATGACTCTATATGAATGCCTCCGGCGGTGTACCGGGATGTGCAATGACTCATGAGTGACATGTATGAAAGAATTATGAACGGTGGCTTTGCCACAAATACGATGTCAATTACATGATCATGCAAAGCAATATGACAATGATGAAGCGTGTCATAATAACGAGACGGTGGAAAGTTGCATGGCAATATATCTCGGAATGGCTATGGAAATGCCATGATAGGTAGGTATGGTGGCTGTTTTGAGGAAGGTATATGGTGGGTGTATGATACCGGCGAAAGGTGCGCGGTATTAGAGAGGCTAGCAAAGGTGGAAGGGTGAGAGTGCGTATAATCCATGGACTCAACATTAGTCATAAAGAACTCATATACTTATTGCAAAAATCTACAAGTTATTGAAACAAAGTACTACGCGCATGCTCCTAGGGGATAGATTGGTAGGAAAAGACCATCGCTCGTCCCCGACCGCGACTCATAAGGAAGACAATCAATAAATAAATCATGCTTCGACTTCATCACATAACGGTTCACCATACGTGCATGCTACGAGAATCACAAACTTCAACACAAGTATTTCTTCAAATTCACAACTACTCAGCTAGCATGACTCTAATATCACCATCTCCATATCTCAAAACAATTATCAAGTATCAAACTTCTCATAGTATTCAACACACTCATAAGAGAATTTTATTATTCTTGAATACCTAGCATATTAGGATTTTAAGCAAATTACCATGCTATTAAGACTCTCAAAATAAGCTAAGTGAAGCATGAGAGTTCATATATTTCTTCAAAATAAAACTACCACCATGCTCTAAAAACATATAAGTGAAGCACTAGAGCAACAACAAACTACTCCAAAAGATATAAGTGAAGATCAATGAGTAGTTGAATAATTATGCAACTATGTGAAGACTCTCTAACATTTAATAATTTCAGATCTTGGTATTTTATTCAAACAGCAAGCAAAGCAAAATAAAATGACATTCTAAGAATAGCAAACATCATGTGAAGAAGCAAAAACTTAGGATCAACCGAAACTAACTGATAATTGTTGAAGAAGAAAGGTGGGATGCCAACCGGGGCATCCCCAAGCTTAGATGCTTGAGACTTCTTGAAATATTATCTTGGGGTGCCTTGGGCATCCCCAAGCTTGAGCTTTTGTGTCTCCTTAATTCCTCTCATATCAAGGTCTCCCTAAATCTCAAAAGCTTCATCCACACAAAACTCAACAAGGACTCGTGAGATAAGTTAGTATAAACCATTGCCAAAACCTTATCATACTCTACTGTAGAAAATCACTAAAATTATTATTCAACATTGCATAATAAATTCCTCTGCATATTTAATAGTCATATCCTCAAATAGAATCATTAAAGAAGCAAAATATGCAAACAATGCAAACATAACAGCAATCTGCCTAAACAGGATATTCTGTAAAGAGTGCTGCAACATCCATGCTTCCCTAGCTCCAAAAATTATGAAAGAAATTTCCCACTGTACTAAATTTATCATATCTTATTATTCAAAAGGTTTCAACATTTTATCACATTCTGACTTTTCTAGGGAATTATTGCAACAGCGGTAAACTTTCTGTTTTCAAACAGCAACATGTGGACTTTTAAAATAGGCATAGTAAAGGCTATCAATGCCATTTCTATTGAAATAAAAGATGCAAAACATTGTTCTAAATAACATCAAGAAAATCCTAACCAAACAAATTGACGCTCCAAGCAAAACACATATCATGTGGTGAATAAAAATATAGCTCCAAGTAAAGTTACCGATGAACGAAGACGAAAGAGGGGGTGCCTTCCGGGGCATCCCCAAGCTTAGGCTCTTGGATATCTTTAAATATTACCTTGGGGTGCCTTGTTCATCTCCATGCTTAGGCTCTTTCCACTCCTTATTCTGTAGTCCATCGAATCCTTACCCAAAACTTGAAAACTTCACAACACAAAACTTAACAGAAAACTCGTAAGCTCCGTTAGTATAAGAAAATAAATCACCACTTCAAGGTACTGTTATGAACTCATTATTTATTTATAATGGTGTTAAACCTACTGTATTCCAACTTCTCTATGGTTTATAAACTTTTTTACTAGCCATAGATTCATCAAAATAAGTAAACGACACATGTAAAACAGAATCTGTCAAAAACAGAACAGTCTAGTAATTTGAATCAAACGTATACTTCTGGAACTCATAAAATTATTAAATAAATTGCTGGACCTGAGGAATTTATCTATTAATCATATGAAAAAAGAGTTAACTAAATATCACTCTCCCAATAAAAATGGCAGCAATTCTCGTGAGCGCTAAAGTTTCTGTTTTTTACAGCATGATCAACAAGACTTTCCCCAAGTCTTCCCAAAGGTTCTACTTGGCACAAACACTAATTAAAAGCATGAAACCACATCTAAACATAGGCTAGATGAATTATTTATTACTAAACAGGAACAAAAAGCAAGGAACTAAAATAAAATTGGGTTTCCTCCCAACAAGCGCTATCGTTTAACGCCCCTAGCTAGGCATAATGATTTCAATGATGCTCACATAAAAGATAAGAATTGAAACATAAAGAGAGCACCATGAAGAATATGACTAGCACATTTAAGTCTAACATACTTCCTATGCATAGGGATTTTTTGAGAAAACAACTTGTGGGAACAATAATCAACTAGCATAGGAGGGCAAAACAAGCATAACTTCAAAACTTTAAGCACATAGAGAGGAAACTTGATATTATTGCAATTCCTACAAGCATATATTCCTCCATCATAGTAATTTTCAGTAGCATCATGAATGAATTCAACAATATAACCAGAACCTAAAGCATTTTCTTAATGATCTACAAGCATAGAAATTTTTTTACTCTCCACATAAGCAAAATTCTTCTCATGAATAATAGTAGGAGCAAACTCAACAAAATAACTATCATGTGATTGAAAATTAAGATCAAGATGACAAGTTTCATGGTTATTATTATTCTTTAAAGCATACGTGTCATCACAATAATCATCATACATAGGGGGCATGCTTTCATCATAATAAATTTGCTCATCAAAACTTGGGGGACAAAAAATATCATCTTCATCAAACATAGCTTCCCCAAGCTTGTGGCTTTGCATATCATTAGCATCATGGATGTTCAAGGAATTCATACTAACAACATTGCAATCATGCTCATCATTCAAATATTTAGTGCCAAACATTTTATAGATTTCTTCTTCTAGCACTTGAGCACAATTATCCTTTCCATCATACTCACGAAAGATATTAAAAAGGTGAAGCGTATGAGACAAACTCAATTCCATTTTTTTGTAGTTTTCTTTTATAAACTAAACTAGTGATAAAACAAGAAACTAAAAAACTCGATTGCAAGATCTAAAGATATACCTTCAAGCACTCACCTCCCCGACAACGGCGCCAAAAAAGAGCTTGATGTCTACTACACAACCTTCTTCTTGTAGACGTTGTTGGGCCTCCAAGTGCAGAGGTTTGTAGGACAGTAGCAAATTTCCCTCAAGTGGATGACCTAAGGTTTATCAATCCATGGGAGGCGTAGGATGAAGATGGTCTCTCTCAAGAAACTTTGCAACCAAATAACAAAGAGTCTTTTGTGTCCCCAACAAACCCATTACAATGGTAAATTGTATAGGTGCACTAGTTCGGCGAAGAGATGGTGAAACAAGTGGTATATGGATAGTAGATAAAGGTATTTGTAATCTGAAATTATAAAAACAGCAAGGTAACTAATGATAAAAGTGAGCGTAAACGGTATTGCAATGCGTTGAAACAAGTCCTAGGGTTCATACTTTCCCTAGTGTAAGTTCCCTCAACAATACTAACATAATTGGATCACATAACTATCCCTCAACATGCAACAAAGAGTAACTCCAAAGTCACTAATAGCGGAGAACAAACAAAGAGATTATGGTAGGGTACGAAACCACCTCAAAGTTATTCTTTCCAATCAATCAGTTGGGCTATTCCTATAAGTGTCACTGAGGCAGTCCTGGATTAGGGGGTCTCCGGACAGCCGGACTATCTCCATTAACCGGACTGTTAGACTATGAAGATACAAGATTGAAGACTTCGTCTCGTGTCCGGATGAGACTCTACTTGGCGTGGAAGGCAAGCTAGGAAATACGGATATGGATATCTCCTCCTTTGTAACCGACCTTGTGTAACCCTAACCCTCTCCGGTGTCTATATAAACCGAAGCGTTTTAGTCCGTAGGACAACAATCACGACATACCATAGGCTAGCTTCTAGGGTTTAGCCTCTCTGATCTCGTGGTAGATCTACTCTTGTACTACCCATATCATCAATATTAATCAAGCAGGACGTAGGGTTTTACCTCCATCAAGAGGGCCCGAACCTGGGTAAAACATCGTGTCCCCTGCCTCCTGTTACCATCCGGCCTAGACGCACAGTTCGGGACCCCCTACCCGAGATCCGCCGGTTTTGACACCGACATTGGTGCTTTCATTGAGAGTTCCTCTGTGTCGTCGCCATTAGGCTTGATGGCTCCTACTATCATCGATAGCGATGCGGTCCAGGGTGAGACTTTTCTCCCCGGACAAATCTTCGTATTCGGCGGCTTTGCACTGCGGGCTAATTCGTTTGGCCATTTGGAGCAGATTGAAAGCTACGCCCCTGGCCGTCAGGTCAGATTTGGAAGTTTGAACTACACAGCCGACATCCGCGGAGACTTGATCTTCGGCGGATTTGAGCCACAGCCGGGCGAGCCGCACCATCGCGATGGGTATGACCTAGCTCTACCGCCGAGCAGTACCCCAGAGGCCGCGCCCTCATCAGCTCCGACCCTTAGCTCGGAGCCAACTGCGCCAATCGAGGATGGGTGGTTAGACACCGCCTCAGGGGCTGCAGTCTCAACGGCGATCGAGCCGAACCCCAGCCTAACCCTCTGCACAGCCCGTGACTCAAAGGTGCCGGACTCTTTTCCAGACTCCGAACCATCCGCGCCCCTGCCAATCGAATCCGATTGGGCGCCGACCATGGAATTCACCGCCGCGGATATCTTTCAGCACTCGCCCTTTAGCGACATTCTGAATTCACTAAGGTCTCTCTCTTTGTCAGGAGAGCCCTGGCCAGACTATGGCCAGCAGGATTGGGATGTGGACGATGAAAAAATTCGACACCCACCCACCAGCCACTTCGTAGCCACTGTCGATGATTTAACCGACATGCTCGACTTCGACTCCGAAGACATCGACGGTATGGACGACGATGTAGGAGACAAACATGAACCAGCGCCTATAGGGCACTGGAAAGCCACCTCGTCATATGACATATACATGGTGGATACACCCAACGAAGGCAATGGCGACGAGATAGCGGAGGATGACCCCTCCAAGAAGCAACCCAAGCGCCGACGTCAGCGGCTCCGCTCTAAGTCCCGCCAAAGCAAAAGTGGTGATATCGGCACAGGAGATAATAACACTCCGGATAGTGCCGAAGACAACAACAATCCCCTCCAGCAAGATTTTGAGCAGGAGGATGAAGGAGCCAGCTCTCCCGAGAGAGCGGCAGACGGTGAGGAGGAGGATGACAATTACATGCCCCCCTCCGAAGACGAGTCAAGCCTTGGCGACGATGAATTCGTTGTACTAGAGGATCCCGTCGAACAAGAGCGCTTCAAGCGCCGGCTTATGGCCACGGCAAATAGCCTGAAGAAAAAGCAGCAGCAGCTTCAAGCTGATCAAGATCTGCTAGCTGACAGATGGACTGAAGTCCTCGCGGCCGAGGAATATAAACTCGAGCGCCCCTCCAAGAATTACCCAAAGTGCAGGTTACTACCCCGACTGGAGGAAGAAGCGTATGATACGGCTGATCGGCCACCTCGTGGCCGCGATAGAGAGGCATTCCAGCCAAAAGCTCAGCCTCCCCCCCCCCCCGATGCCATTCAAATAAAAAGGCATGGGGAGATATGCCAGACCTGCGAGACATATTGGAGGACAAAGCAAAGCATGCAAGATCGATCTACGGATCACGACGGTGCACCACTCTGAGAGATGATAAACGTCACGCCGGATACAGTAAAAGCAAATCTGGCCGGGCCGAACATAGCGGGCAAGACCCATTCGAGCTGCGTCACGATATAGCCCAATACAGAGGCGCCGCACACCCCTTATGCTTCACAGACGAAGTAATGGAACATCAATTCCCAGAAGGTTTCAAACCTATAAATATTGAATCATACGACGACACAACAAATCTGGTAGTATGGATTGAGGATTTCCTCCTCCACATCCACATGGCCCGTGGTGATGACTTACATGCCATCAAATACCTCCCACTAAAGCTCAAAGGACCAGCGTGGCATTGGCTTAACAGCTTGCCAGCGGACTCCATTAGCTGTTGGGAAGATCTGGAAGCCGCATTCCTCGACAACTTTCAGGGCACTTATGTGCGACCACCAGACGCTGATGACTTGATCCACATAATTCAGCAGCCAGAAGAGTCGGCCAGGCAATTCTGGACTCGGTTCCTTACAAAGAAAAATCAAATCGTCGACTATTCGGATGCGGAGGCCTTAGCGGCTTTCAAACACAACATCCGAGACAAGTGGCTAGCCCGGCACCTTGGTCAGGAAAAGCCGAAATCTATGGCAGCTCTCACGACGCTCATGACCCACTTTTGTGTGGGAGAAGATAGCTGGCTGGCTCGCAGTAATAACATATCAAAGAACCATGGTACCTCAGATACCAAGGACGGCAATAGCAGGTCACGTTGCAACAAACATAAGCACCGCATTAACAGCGAAAATACGGAGGATACGACGGTCAATGCCGGATTCAAAGGCTCTAAACCCGATCAACGGAAAAAGCCATTCAAACAAAGTACGCCGGGTCCGTCCAGCTTGGACCGTATACTCGATCACTCGTGTCAAATACACGGCACCCCAGACAAGCCAGCCAATCACACCAACAGGGATTGTTGGGTGTTCAAGCAGGCCGGCAAGTTAATTGCCGAAAACAAGGACAAGGGGCCGCATAGCGATGACGGGGAGGAGCCCTGGCAGCCGCACACTAGAGGACAGAAGAGGTTTTCCTCGCAAGTGCGGACGGTGAACATGATATACGCAACCCACATCCCCAATAGGGAGCGGAAGCGTGCGCTCAGGGACGTATATGCATTGGAGCCAGTCGCCCCAAAGTTCAACCCTTGGTCCTCCTGCCCGATCACCTTCGATCGCAGGGACCACCCCACTAGTATCCGTCATGGTGTATTCGCCGCACTGGTCCTAGACCCAATCATTGACGGATTTCACCTCACTCGAGTCCTTATGGATGGCGGCAGCAGCCTGAACCTGCTTTATCAGGACACAGTGCACAAAATGGGTATAGACCCCTCAAGGATCAAACCCACAAAAACGACCTTTAAGGGCGTCATTCCAGGTGTAGAGGCCCATTGCACATGCTCAATTACACTGGAAGTGGTCTTTGGATCCCCAAATAACTTCCGAAGCGAAGAGTTAATCTTCGATATAGTCCCGTTCCGCAGTGGTTATCACGCGCTGCTTGGGCGAACCGCATTTGCTAGATTCAATGCGGTACCGCATTATGCATACCTCAAGCTCAAGATGCCAGGGCCTCGCGGGGTTATTACAGTCAATGGAAACACAGAGCGCTCTCTCCGAACAGAGGAGCACACGCGGCCCTCACAGCAGAAGCACAAAGCAGCCTCTCAAGGCAATCAACCAGTTCGGCGCTTCAAAGCCTGGACACCTTCAAGCGTGCTCGGAGCAATCAGCAAATAGACCGCCTGGCGCGATCTGAGCTCGCGTAGCAATGCGGCCCCCACCCCAGTCCCAGCCAAACGGCGAAACTCGTGCCGCGCGTACATAATTACACATTAAAAATACCATGGGCACAGGTGGGGAGGGGGCACAACTGCGGCACGCCCCAAGACGCGGCTTAAACCGCACTAGGGGCTTCCCGTTTGGTTATTTTTTTCAGGACCTTAATCTCTGGAAACACTTTCCGGCAGCACTATTGCTGAACACATGATGCAGCAACCAAGGAGGCAGACAGCTACGTCATCCCACGGAATTCCCAGGTTGATTACAGTAACGAGCAAAATATTCGATTTAATATCATTACTCAACTTGCCCTTGGAAGGGACATAGTCCTACTCTTTGCTTATCGCACTATCTGTATCATTCTGCTTTAACGCACCTTTTTGAATAAACAATGCATAACATCACGACTATTATTGCATTCTTGTTATATATATATATATGTGTGTGTGTGTGTGTTCATTAACAACGCCTTGCAACCGTACACTTTGGTACGGCCAATACACCAGGGGCTTACGTACCCCACAATATGGTGTGAAAAGTCCGAACAATTCCACAAGTGTGGCACCCCGAACTTATAGCATTATATGCATCAGCTCCGAATCATGTCTTTGGTCAAATGTTGGGTTTGCCCAGCTCCTATGTTTTGGTACCTTATGTTCCGCTCTATCAGCTAAGGTAGCACTAGGAGAACTACTGCGATTGAGCCCCGGTTCTGCCGGGCTTAGCACCTCAGTAGAGAAAGCTAAAACTGACTGCCATGATAAGGCGAGAGACTGGTCGCTGTTCGGCGAGGTTTTTCGAGTCCCTAAAGACTTATGTCGCTTAGGGCGAGGGGCCGGCCCTGTCCGGCTTACAGGCGTATATCGCGCCCCGAATTCGGCCTTCCGAATACCAGGGGCTTCGCCGAAATTTAAAATTATAGAATTCTATGGCTAAGTGAGAGTGATAAAGCATTATTAGTCCGGTTGCCTTGTTCGTTGTGCTGAGCACCTCCCTCGAAGGACCCAAATATGGGAACAAGAGTGCTCAGGTTTATCCCGAACACCCCAGCACTCGTGGCATGGGGGCAGAAGCCGAGGACTAGCCATCTCTCAGATTGGATAAACGGCCAAACAGAAGGTAATATTTTAAATTCACACAAGCGTTGCATAGCGCATATGAAACAAGTTTTCATCATGCAGGATCACACGAGCAAGTTTACTCAAATATTACATCCTTTGAACATTCGTCCGCTACAAGACGGGCACCCTTCAGGACACCCTCATAATAAATTTCGGGGGTGCGATGCTCCTTGCCCTGCGGCGGCCCTTCCTTGATCAGCTTCACAGCGTCTAGCTTGGCCCACCGCACCTTCACATGGGCGAAAGCCCGGCGTGCACCTTCGATGCAGACGGACCGCTTGATGACCTCCAGCCGTGGGCAGGCATCCACAAGCCGCCTCACCTGGCTGAAGTAGCTATTCGAAAGGACGTCACCAGGCCACAGCCGGACTATAAGGCCCTTCATGGCCTGTTCGGCCGCCTTGTGCAGCTCGACCAACTGCTTTAGCTGGTCGCTCAGAGGCATCGGGTGTTCGTTCCTAGTATACTGAGACTAGAACACCTTCTCCGTTGAGCTTCCCTCCTCGGCCTGGTAAAACTGCGCGGCATCCGACACGCTGCGGGGCAAATCTGCGAATGCTCCTAGAGAGCTCCGAATTCTGGTAAGTAATCGGTAATTTACTTTTGCATGCTTGCTCTGCATATAGAATGCCTTACCAGCCACTATCTTCTTCATTGTGTCGATCTCCTGGAGGGCCTTTTGGGCTTCGGCCTTGGCACTTTTTGCGTCCTCGAGGGCCGCGGCAAGCTCAGACTTTCGCTTCT
The DNA here is from genome assembly GCF_056163025.1 of Triticum urartu. Taxonomy (NCBI): domain Eukaryota; kingdom Viridiplantae; phylum Streptophyta; class Magnoliopsida; order Poales; family Poaceae; genus Triticum; species Triticum urartu. Next base: position 181,980,416 of record NC_141878.1, on the reverse strand, counting down.
TCGAGTCAACCTCCAACGCCTCGTGCTTCGTCACGAGAGCCTGGAGCTCTTGCTGCACCTCGCCCACCTGAGCCTCTTGTTTTTCCCGCTCGGTGCGCTCCTTGGCCGCTTTATCTTCGGCCTTGGTTAGCGCTTGCTTCAGGATCGCCACCTCGGTCGTGGCCCCTGGCAAACATACAATGATCCTGTCATTTTGCAACCGCGTCCTCTTTTATATATACATATCTATAGACAGGGTATTACTTACCCTTGTTCTCCTTGAGCTTCCTCTTGGCAAGGCCGAGCTCTTTCCTGGACCCCTCGAGGTCCTGCTTCAGTACGGCGACCTCCACAGTCTGTGCGGCGGACGCTAGCAGCGAAGCCTGCATATGCATATTGACATACTTATATTAGACTCCTGCGATATTATTTGATCCTCTGCTCGGCTTTTCTTTGCGAACACCGAACAAAGCATCAGGGGCTACTGTCTATGCAATAATATTTCTACTACATTTTAAGACACTTACCTCGAAGCCTGTTAGAAGGCTGGCACATGCTTCAGTCAATCCGCTCTTGGCGGACTGAACCTTCTGGATCACCGCACTCATGATAGTGCGGTGCTCCTCGTCGATGGAAGCGCTGCGAAGCGCTTCCAGCAGATTGTCCGGCGCCTCTGGATGGATAGAGGTCACCGGCACAGGCGTCTTGCCCCTCTTAGAAGGAGGCCGCCTGCCCGAGCCCGGAACCGCTGGAGGGTCCGACGCGGTGTTCGGCTGAGGGCCGAACTCGGAGCTCTCAGGGGCCCCGTCCCCGCGGCTCCTGGAGTCCGGAAGGTCCCCTTGATGTGCCTCCAGGACTGTCTCCCCTCGACCCGGTGCCTCTTGAGACAGCACCTCGGTGTCGTCAGCAGGATGAGGGGAGGTGGCGGTCGGGATTGGATCGCTGTCCATGTCCGACGAGCCCAGGGAGCCGTCCGATGATACATCGATGCTGGTTCACGGCGGCCTGCATAATCATGTTCGGCGTTAGGGAAAGCAGTGCGACAAAGGAATGCTATGAGTTACTCTGCTATCCAAATACTTACAATTTCCCCGGGGGCTTGGCCCGGGCAACCACTCGTCTTCGCCCTCGTCGGCGGCGGTGGAACTATCCAGAAGGAGAGTATTCCCCTTCTTGCACCCTTCGGCATCCCCAGTTGGGGCGGCCTTCCTTTTCCTATCTCCCCCAGTCGGTGGGGGAGCATCTTCTTCTTCTTCCTCGTCTTCGGGGGAAGAGTGCGCCGCAGAGTCATTGGACGGTGAGTCCGACGACGCCTAGCGTCGGGAACTCTTTCGGGTTCCCTTGGCCTTCTTGGTCTTCTCCGGCACCGTATAAGGGGCCAGAGTCAACATCTTCGCCAGAAGAGCGTCTGCGGGGCTTTCGGGCAAAGTAGCGGGACAGTTGATCTGTCCGGCCATCTTCTGCCAGTCCTGTCAAAGGTACGGGAGTTTAGATCCTGAATAGAGTCAATCTATAAAAAAATAAGTATCCTTTGAAAGGTAAAGCAGCATACCGCACTGGCTTGGCGCTTCGCGCTGAATCCGCAATCCTCAGTAATAGGAGGGGGGACCTCGGCACTTTTGAACAGCACCATCTAGGCATCTTCATGAGTCGTGTCGAAGATCCTGTTCAGAGTTCAGTGCTGCGCCGGGTCGAACTCCCACAAGTTGAACTCCCATTGTTGGCACGGGAGGATCCGGCGGATGAGCATAACTTGGACTATGTTGACAAGCTTGAGCTTCTTGTTCACCATGTTTTGAATACATGTTTGGAGTCCGGTCAGCTCTTCCGAACTACTCCAGGACAAGACCTTCTCTTTCCAGGAGGTGAGCCGTGTGGGGATGCCAGATCGGAACTCGGGGGCCGCTGCCCATACAGGGTCGCGCGGCTCAGTGATGTAGAACCACCCCGATTGCCACCCCTTTATGGTTTCCACAAAGGAGCCCTCGAGCCATGTTATGTTGGGCATCTTGCCCACCATGGCGCCTCCGCACTCCGCCTGGCGGCCGCCCACCACCTTCGGCTTGACATTGAAGGTCTTCAGCCATAAGCCGAAGTGGGGCTTGATGCGAAGGAAGGCCTCGCAGACGACGATAAACGCCGAGATGTTGAGGATGAAGTTCGGGGCCAGATCATGGAAATCCAGGCCGTAATAGAACATGAGCCCCTGGACGAATGAATGGAGAGGGAATCCCAGTCCGCGGAGGAAATGGGTGAGGAATACTACCCTCTCATGGGGCCTGGGGGTGGGGATGAGCTGCCCCTCATCTGGGAGCCGGTGGGCGATGTCGTCGGGCAGGTATCCGGCTCTCCTCAGTTTCTTGATGTCTCCCTCCGTGACGGAGGAGACCATCCACCTGCCTCCCGCTCCGGACATGGTTGGAGAAGGTTGAGGTGGGAAGTGTGGACTTGGGCGCTAGAGCCCGAGTGTGCGAAAACGGATGAGCAAAGGAGGAAGAAGGCGTGGATAGAAAGGTGAATCCTTATCCCTTTATATGGGCGGACGAAGCTAAGCGTCCCCACTTGCCTGGTAAAACTCGCTTATCCCCCAAGCGCCGCAATTGATGGCGCGGTTGGGTTACCCACGCCCGTATTGATGAGAATCCCGTAATAAGGGACACGATCTCTGCTTTGACAAGGCGTGTCGAAAAACTGCCTCGCGTTATGTGCAGGGCTGGTTAAAGGAAACGGTTCGAATAATCATCGGGCCATGGCATAACGTCATGCTGCCAAAACAAGCCAGCAAATTAGATCTGTGAAAATACTATACTCTCTAAGGTGGAATGTGGAACTTACTTTGCAGGGTCGAACACTATCCTTGTATTCAAATTCTTCTGTGATGTATTCGGAGAAGGAACCCGCCTTGCAATGCCGAAGACAATACTGCATGCCGGACTCATCGTCGTTGAAGCCTGGTTCAGGGGCTACTGAGGGAGTCCTGGATTAGGGGGTATCCGGACAGCTGGACTATCTCCATTGGCCGGACTGTTAGACTATGAAGTTACAAGATTGAAGACTTCGTCTCGTGTCCGGATGGGACTCTACTTGGCGTGGAAGGCAAGCTAGGAAATATGGATATGGATATCTCCTCCTTTGTAACCGACCTTGTGTAACCCTAACCCTCTCCGGTGTCTATATAAACCAAAGCGTTTTAGTCCGTAGGACAACAATCACAACATACCATATGCTAGCTTCTAGGGTTTAGCCTCTCTGATCTCGTGGTAGATCTACTCTTGTACTACCCATATCATCAATATTAATCAAGCAGGACGTAGGGTTTTACCTCCATCAAGAGGGCCCGAACCTGGGTAAAACATCGTGTCCCCTGCCTCCTGTTACCATCCAGCCTAGATGCACAGTTCGGGACCCCCTACCCGAGATCCGCCGGTTTTGACACCGACAGTCACAAACAGCCCTAGAGTTCGTACTAGAATAACACCTTAAGACACAAATCAACCAAAACCCTAATGTCACCTAGATACTCCAATGTCACCTCAAGTATCCGTGGGTATGATTATACGATATGCATCACACAATCTCAGATTCATCTATTCAACCAACTCAAAGGACCTCAAAGAGTGCCCCAAAGTTCTACCGGAGAATCATGACGAAAACGTGTGCCAACCCCTATGCATAGGTTCATGGGAGGAACCCGCAAGTTGATCACCAAAACATACATCAAGTGAATCACGTGGTATCCCATTGTCACCACAGATACGCACGGCAAGACATACATCAAGTGTTCTCAAATCTTTAAAGACTCAGTCCGATAAGATTACTTCAAAGGGGAAACTCAATTCATCACAAGAGAGAAGAGGGGGAGGAGAAACATAGGATCCAACTATAATAGCAAAGCTCGTGATACATCAAGATCGTATCACCTCAAGAACATGAGAGAGAGAGAGAGATCAAACACATAGCTACTTGTACATACCCTCAGCCCCGAGGGAGAACTACTCCCTCCTCGTCATGGAGAGCACCGGGATGATGAAGATGGCCACCGGAGTAGGATTGCCCCCTCCGGCAGGGTGCCGGAACGGGTCTAGATTGGCTTTCGGTGGCTACGGAGGCTTCTGGCGGCGGAACTCCTGTTCTATTGTGCTCCCGGATGTTTTTAGGGTATATGGAGATATATAGGCGGAAGAAGTACGTCAGGGGGGCCACGAGGGGCTCACGAGGGTGGAGGGCACACCCAGGGGGGTGAGCGCACCCCCTGCCTTGTGACCTCCTCGTAGGTTCCCTGACGTGCACTCCAAGTGTTCTGGGCTTCTTTCCTTCCAAAAATGAGTTCCGTGAAGTTTCAAGTCAATTGGACTCCGTTTGATTTTCGTTTTCTTTGAAACCCTAAAACAGGGTAAAAACAGAAACTGGCACTAGGCTCTGGGTTAATAGGTTAGTCCCAAAAATGATATAAAAGTGTATAATAAAGCCCATAAACATTCAAAACAGTAGATAATATAGCATGGAGCAATCAAAAATTATAGATACGTTGGAGACGTATCAGTCACCACCAGAGCCTTTGGCAGGCGAAGACCACCTTTAGTCAGGATAACTTGTACTAGTTGTCTCCCTTCGAATTTGGCCATTGTGGGATCCCTCCCCGCTCAATATTTGGGAAGAGGACTAGGGACTCTATAAATAGGACTAGCCACCACCATAGGAGGGGGACACATGGGATCGGAGCCATTCCATCCATAGCCTCACACAAGTTCACCAAGCACAAGAACACCTCTCCTCATTAGGCTGTTCTTCCCTTGTAACTGTTCATCCTCAGCCCAAGAGGCAATCCACCACACCACACAGGAGTAGGGTATTACACCACATTGGTGGCCCGAACTAGTATAAACTCTCGTGTCCTCTTGTTCTTTGGGTCCGACAAGCTAGGCCATAAGATCATGATGTGTGCGAGCTAGAGAGGGGAGAGATCTTCGTGCGCACCCCAGTGTTCGAACCTCAAGGGTTTTGCCGGAACCCGAAATCCGACATTTGGCGCGCCAGGTAGGGGTGCGTTGAAGCTTTCCCCTTTTGTCAATCCGCGCTTAGCCACTCCACCAAGTTCATGGCCGACACTCGCCGGGCCCGCGCTGAGCGCCGGGCCGCTCTCGCCACCCGCGTCGCTTAGATAGCCCCTGTCGGCGGGCCTCCCCATCGTTCTCCGTCTCCCGCCGCCAACGCCACTACCGGCCCGGTGGCAAACGAGCAGCAAGCCTCCTCACTCCGACCGGCTCATCATCTCACGCTCGCCGCGCACCCACGGACGCGCAGGCCGTGCTTCTCATGGCACGCGAGCTCCTGTGTTACCGCCCGGTCGACGACCTGTACGAGGACTGGTTGGACCGCATCGCCGAGCTCGTCAGCGCCGCGGGGGGCTCTCCTACACCATCCCTCTCGCTGCCTCGCCCGCCCCCGGCTGCGGGCGATATGGCTCACGGAGTGCCTCCGCTCCCTCCGCATCAAGACGGCGCCCTCGCGCCAAGACGCGCGGCTCATGGAGCGCCTCCGCCCCCTCCGCGTCAAGACGGCGTCCTCGCTCCCAAGATGTGCGGTCCCACGGCGTGATCCACCGTGCCGTGTGCCCGCGCACGAAGAAAGAAGCTGGCAAGAGGTTCCCCGTCCGCAAGAAAACGCTCCACCGCCACGTCAGGATCGCTTGCCACGGCAGGTCCATGCACCACTTGCCGTGGCAGCACAGGGACACCAAGATCAAGCTCCGCCACCACGACGGGCCCCGGCGGCCACAGCGGGCTACCGCGCCCTCACCCCTGAGCTGCGTAGCGTCGTCTGGCCGGGCAAGTACAAGCCAGATCTACCTCCTCGCTACGACGGCACCCCCGACCCTGCGGAGTTCTTGTAGCTCCACGAGCTCAGCATCGAGGCGGCCAATGGCGATGAAAAGGTCGTGGCGAACTGGTTCCCCATGGCTCTCAAAGACGGTGCCCGCTCATGGCTCCTGAACCCGCCCCCGGGCTCGATCTCCTCCTGGGATGAGATGCACGACCACTTCGTTGCCCACTTCCAGGGCACCTGCGACCGCCCCCCGGCCGCGGGTGACCTGCGCCGCATCAAGCAACAGCCGGGAGAGACCCTGCAGAAGTACATCCAGCGCTTCAACAGCGTGCGCCTTAAGATCCCCAAGGTGATGGACGAGGCCATCATATCAGCGTTTTCTGATGGCATCCGCGACATCAAGATGAAGGAGGAGCTCGCCATCCACGAGGAGTTGTGCACGACTTTGGAGCTATTCAACATAGCAACCAAGTGTGCTAGAGCTGAGGAGGGGCGCATCTCCCTCCTCGAGCTCCCTGCTGCGGATCTAGAGGAGAAGAAGGCCAAGATCAAGGATGTGAAGCGCAAAGCGATGGTCGTACTCGCGGCAGATCTAGACACCTAGCGCAGACGAGACCTCCCCGAGTCATCCAAGGGCAGCCGTATGTTCTGCGCCTTCCACAACATGCGCAGCCACAACACCAACGACTGTCAAGAGCTCAGGGCCATTCGAGATGGACACTTCGGTCGATGCCCCAAGCGCAACGACCAGGGCTATGGCCGAGGAGGTGGAGGACGTTGGGACGACCGCGGGCCCCGCCAGGAGTGGCACGATTAGCCTCGTGAGGACCGCTGGCAGGACCAGCCTCGTGAGGAGGCCTGGAGGGACCAGCCTCGCGAGGATCGTCCTCAGGGCAATCCTGGTCTCCCTCTGATGCCGCCACTACCAAGGAGGAAGGACGACCACCAGCGGGACGAAGGGGCTGGGGGCTTCCAGGAGCCGCGCGCCATCGCCTGCATTTTGGGTGGCGCTCAGGCCCCAGCTTCCTAGCGCATCTTCAAGCAGTTATCTCGCGAGGTGAATGCAGCCCTCCCAAGCTCGAGGCCACGCGCCCGCTATGATGGTCCAAGTACGCCGTCACCTTTAGCTCGGCGGACCAGCTCAAATGTGCGGCAACCGCCGGCGTCCTCCCGATGCTCTGTTCACCCGTCATCAGCAATGTCCAAGTCACCAAGACCCTCATCGACGGCGGTGCATGGCTCAGTGTCCTGTCCATCGAGACGTTCGACAGCCTTCAAGTGCCATACGATCAGCTCCAGCCCACCAAGCCTTTCTCAGGAGTGACTGACGGCTCCACCACCCCGACAGGGCAAGTTCGTCTCCCTGTCACCTTCGGTCAGCACGACAACTACCACACCGAGCTCGTCGACTTCGACGTCGCCCACATCCTCCTACCGTACAATGCCATCCTCGGGTACCCAGTGCTAGCCAAATTCATGGCAGTCACCCACCATGGCTACAACGTCCTCAAGATGCAGGGAAGCGGCGGAATCATCACAGTCCCCTGCGAACAAAGAGATGCGTGAAAGTGCAACTACCCCTAGGTGGTTTTGGTAATTCCTAACAACATATAGCTCATTGAGCTAATGCTATTTCAAGATTAATATCTCAGGAAAGCTCAATGATTGGCATGGCATGGATGAGAAAAGTGGACCCCTCAAAATGCTAAGGACAAAGGATTGGCTCAAGCTCAAAGCTCAAGACTCTACATTTTCCATTTTAGTGATCCAAGATCACATTGCGTCTATAGGAAAAGCCAATACTATCAAGGAGGGATGAGGTGTTGCTTAATGAGGTTCTTGCTCAAAATGCTTAGTGATATGCTCCAAAACCCTCAACTACTTTCTCACATCCACATATGACCTAAATCAAAAGTCAAACTCGGCCCCACCGATTCTTCCTATCCGGCGCCACCGAGTTTCAAATGTCATAGCCACTCCCACAAACCCTAGGCAAATCGGTCTCACCGATAGGGATCTCGGTCTCACCGAGATGGGGTTGTAATCTCTCTGTTTCCCTTCGTAACATTTCGGTCTCACCGAGATGAGCGACCGGTCCCACCGAGATTGCAATGTAAACTCTCTGTTTTCCCTTCGTAACGTTTCGGTCTCACCGAAATGAGCAATCGGTCCCATCGAGTTTACCTGGCAAACTCTTTGGTTAGCTTATTACCAAAATCGGTCTCACCGTGTTTGTGTAATCGTTCCCACCGAGATTACGTTATGCCCTAACCCTAATCATATCAGTCCTACCGAGTTGCATGTCGGTCCCACCAAAAACCCTAACGGTCACTAGCTTTGCTGAATCGGTCTAACCGAGTTTAACCATTCGGTCCCACCGAGTTTGGGAAGTTATGTGTATTGGTTAGATTTTGTGTGGAGGCTATATATACCCCTCCACCACCTCTTCATTCGTGGAGAGAGCCATCAAAACGAACCTACACTTCCAACTTATTTTTTCTGAGAGAGAACCACCTACACATGTGTTGAGACCAAGATATTTCATTCCTACCATATGAATCTTGATCTCTAGCCTTCCCAAGTTGCTTTCCACTCAAATATTCTTTCCACCAAATCCAAATCCTGTGAGAGAGAGTTGAGTGTTGGGGAGACTATCATTTGAAGCACAAGAGCAAGGAGTTCATCATCAACACACCATTTGTTACTTCTTGGAGAGTGGTGTCTCCTAGATTGGCTAGGTGTCACTTGGGAGGCTCCGACAAGATTGTGGAGTTGAACCAAGGAGTTTGTAAGGGCAAGGATATCGCCTACTTCGTGAAGATCTACCGCTAGTGAGGCAAATCCTTCGTGGGCGATGGCCATGGTGGGATAGACAAGGTTGCCTCTTCGTGGACCCTTCGTGGGTGGAGCCCTCCGTGGACTCGCGCAACCGTTACCCTTCGTGGGTTGAAGTCTCCATCAACGTGGATGTACGATAGCACCACCTATCAGAACCACGACAAAAACATCTGTGTCTCCAATTGCGTTTGAATCCTCCAAACCCTTCCCTTTACATTCTTGCAAGTTGCATGCTTTACTTTCTGCTGCTCATATACTCTTTGCATGCTTGCTTGAATTGTGTTAAGATTGCTTGACTTGTCCAAAGTTGCTAAAATCTGCCAAGAGTTAAAATTGGGAAAAGGCTAGATTTTTATTTGGTCAAGTAGTCTAATCACCCCCCTCTAGACATACTTTTGATCCTACAAGTGATATCAGAGCTTTGGTCTCCATTTTCTTTGATTTCCATAGCTTTTGGTGGTCATAGTCTTGGTTTCACAACCTAGGAGAGTATGGCGTCTAGCGAGGGAAATTACCACCGTAGAGGTCCTTCAATGGGACTAATTTTGCTAATTGGAAGCATAAGATGAAAATGTATATTCTTGGACATAACCCCGCCGTTTGGGCTATTGTGTGTATTGGCTTGCAAGGTGAATTCTTTGATGGGAGAGAACCGAACCGTGAAGCTACCGTGGAAGAGTTGAAGATGCTACAATACAATGCTCAAGCTTGTGATATCCTCTTCAACGGATTGTGCCCCGAAGAATTTAACAAAATCAGCCGTCTTGAGAATGCAAAGGAAATTTGGGATACTTTGATTGATATGCATGAAGGTACCGACTCCGTCAAGGAATCCAAGTTGGATGTGCTTCAAAGTCAACTTGACAAGTTCAAAATGAAGGATGGTGAAGGTGTCGCTGAAATGTACTCTAGGCTTGCTCTTATCACAAATGAGATTGCCGGCTTAGGAAGTGAAGAGATGACCGACAAATTCTTCATCAAGAAGATCCTAAGAGCCTTGGATGGAAAATATGATACCGTATGTACATTGATCCAAATGATGCCAAATTACAAAGATATCAAGCCAACGGAAGTCATTGGAAGAATTGTGGCTCATGAGATGTCACTCAAGGATAAGGAGGAGCTCCATAACAAGTCAAGCGGTGCTTACAAAGCCTTATGTGAAGCTCCCACATCATCAAGTGAGAAACAAACCTTCAATGAAGAATTGAGCCTAATGGTGAAGAACTTCAACAAGTTCTACAAGAGTAGAAGCAAAGAGAGAAGTTCCAAGTCAAGGTCCTACAATGACAAAAGATCTTCTAGTCGAGAGCGAAACTGCTACAATTGTGGAAGACCCGGACATTACTCCAATGAGTGTACGACCCCCTACAAGAGAAGAGAAGATTCTCCCAAAAGAAGAAGTAGAAGAGAAGAATCACCATCGAGGGAGAGAAGGAGTAGGGATGATAGTTATGAATGAAGACCCTCTCGGAGAAGCAAGGATTCGGAAAGGAAGGACAAGTCATCAAGGAGCTACACAAAACGAAGACATCAAGCTCATGTTGGTGAATGGGTATCCAGCTCCGACTCCGACAATCACTCCGAGAGAAGCTATCACTTCGACTCTGAATATACTCAAGATGAAGGTGTTACCGGTCTAGCACTTGTGTCAACCAACTCCTATGACATATTTGATTCACAAAATGAAGGAATTGGAAGATGCTTCATGGCCAAAGGTCCAAAGGTATCACACCCCGAGTATGTTGATTTCAATAGTGATGAAGATGACTTGTTAGGTGATGATGATTTACTTGTTGACAACTCTAGTGGTGAATACTATGATGAAACATCAATTAATCATGCTAATCAAGATGAAACGAATGACAATGATAAGGAGAAGATTGAGTCTCTAACTAAAGAACTAAACACTCTTAAGTTAGCTCATGAAACTATCTTAGGAGATCATCGAGAACTTTTAAGGACTCATGAGAAATTACGTTTTGAGAAGCTCAATCTTGAGCAAGAGCATGAGTTCTTAAAGGAAATCAATCATGATCTTTGCAAGAGTAGTTCTTCTTACATTGCGAAGCGTTTACTCTTATCCACTTACATGCCTCTAGTCAAGTCTAGTAACAAGAACAAGAAGGATTTTTCCTCTAGTAGTAACAATAATCATGCTAAATCCAATATTGTTGCTTCTAGTAGTTCTCTTGATTCCACCAATGATTCTCTTAGCCAAGTTACATTTGAGAAAGAAAATAGCTTATTGAAGGGAATCATAGAGAAAGGTGTTTACAAGAGCCTTGCCGGGAGTAAGAAATTTTAGGAAATTGTACGCAAGCAAGGAAGGCACCGGAAGAATCAAGGTATTGGTTTTGAACTAAAGTTCAATGCCAATGGAGTTGAGTGGGAAGAATATCAATACCCCAAGACGAAGTTTGTTCCTCAACAAGAGAAGTATGATCCTACTTCTTTCAAAGGGACACAAGCTCAAGATGATCTTCCACCACAAGACCATAAGGAAAAAGGCAAGGACAAGCTTCAAGAGGAAATTGATGCATTTGAAGAAGCTCCTAAGGCCTTGGTCAAGTGGGTTCCCAAGACTACATCAAGCTCCACTTCATCAAGTACAACTACAACTCCGAGGATTCCCATCAAGATGGTGTGGATCCCGAAGAAGAAGAACTAGAGAGTTCTTGAGGGTGACTCCGCCAACATACTTCACTCTTATCACTCTTATCATCTTGCACTAGTTCAAGGAGTCCCAAACCCTCTTGTTGGTAAGACAAGGGACAAGGTAACCTAATGCTCTCATAGACATCATCTTGTGTGTGCATCACTCTATGTCTATGGATATCCTTGTTTGTTCCTTATGTGACTAACCTATGTAGGTATTGAAAGTGCAAGTCACTCCAAAGGATAGCTCCGAATGATCTACATCAACTTAGAGCATCCACATCTTCAACACCTACATGAAGTCATCATCGACAAAACCCAAGGTTAGTTCATCCCTCTTAGGGGGGGCCTCACATCTAGGGGGAGCTTTACTCTAAGAATTGAGCTAAAGCAACTCTAATGGTGTGAACACAACAATGCTTTATGTAAAAGTTGTAACCCCACTTGTGCTTAAACGATGAGTATGACCTATGATCAAATGTTCTCATTTGACTCCTAAGTCAATATAATCATATATAGATGACCTAGTCATCGCCAATTGCTTGATAGATGCTAGAATTATTTCTGCATGCTTTGCCACATATTTCATTTGCCATTTTATTGTGTGAGCATGTTGGTTGCATAATTTACTCATTCGAGGACATCCACTTGTTTTTTTTGATTGGTTGGTTTATTTTTCTCTTGCCAATTGGATGGACAAGAATGCCTAAGAACCTTCTCTAGCTATCTATGCTCTTCTCGTCTCAAACTCTATTCATGATGTATCACAAAGTTTGATCAAGTCAGATTCGAACCACTCTGTGTGAGGAGCACTCGGAGTCCCGATTCGCATAGAATTAAACTTCGAAAACTTCTTTGTGTGTTTCGGTCTGACCGATTCATCCATTCCGGTCATACCGAGATCACTAAGTCGATCTAGGTTTTTAATCTCGGTGCAACCGATTTGAACTTTTCGATCACACCGAGTTGCAATAACTACTCGCAGTTATGCATCTCGGTGCCACCGAGTTGTTCCACTCGGTCACACCGACAGGGTTAGGCTATATATACCCACGGGCCAAAATTTGGAAAACTTTCTGAACCTCTTCGCCCGTGCTCAGCCTGCTCTGCCTCCCTGGGTCTCCAGATCATCCTCCTCGTCGCCAGCCACCTCCAGTCACTGGTCTCCGCCGCCATCAACGGGATCGTCTCCGCCGTTGCCGTCGTAGCAAGTCCATCGTCGAACTAGGGTGTGGACTTGATATTTGTGTTGTTCTCATTCCGATTCCCCAGCACATTGTTTTGCCATGTATCTTTCCACGATTGAGATCACTCTATCCAATGAAAACACTCTGTAGTTTAGTTGTGGATTGAAAATTTAGGGTTAGGTTTCCGCCGAAACCATCTCGGACCGACCGCGTTGTTGAAATCGGTTCCACCGATTTGGCTCAGGCCATTGCACATGTGATTCTTGGTCTGACCGAGAATTGCAAATCGGTGTGACCGAGTTCGAGTCTTTGTGAAACGCTAGCAGTCTCGGTGCCACCGAACTGTGACTCGGTCTGACCGAGTTCACTAGTTTAGGTTCCAACAGCTGCTTCGGTATCACCGAGATTTCAAATCGGTAAATCCGAAATGCTTTCTGTGGAAAACTAAAACTAAGTCTTTAATTCATTCTTTTGCAAAAACCTCTGCACTTTGTGATGCTCATCCACTCTACCTCATCTATAATCTATTCACAGGGTCTGCTGTTAGTGTTTGCATCATGTCAGATCAGAGTGACAGTCAGAACAAATCTGAGGAGCAGGTTCAGATGAGTGAGGGCACTAGTCCCTCCAGTAGCTCAGATGATGGAAGCAGGAGCACACCCAGCAACTTGCCTAAGGCAGCCACCAGGACCAGAAAGAAGAAAACCTCAGATTCTGAGGATGAGGACTATGTGGCTATTGAGGAAGAGGCCACCTCAAAGAGGAAAGTCCTGAAAAAGGAATATGGCACAGCTGCTACCACTAAGCCAGGGATGAAGCAAAAGGTTCCTGCCAAGAGAGCTCCCATGTCAAAAGCCAGAACATCCACTCAAGAGACTTTGGGATCTGCACGCAAAGAGGAGGTTGTGGCAGAAAAGAAAAGGAAAGAGAGGGTCAAGAAGACCACTGCCAGAGTGCTTGTGAGATCTTCAATAATGAAAGACTCTGAAGAAGAGGAAGAGGAAGAGGATGCAGCACCAGCACCCAAAGCTCAAAAGCTTATGGGAGATGCCATAAGATCAGGGGCTGCTCCATCTAAGCCCAAAGGAACTCCTAAGCCAGCTGCTCCAAAACCCAAAACTGCACCCAAGAGGAGCACCAGGAACATCCCAGTGGCAGAGAAGAACAAGGCCCTAGTGCCTGAAGCTGCAATGGAAGAAGAAGATGATGAGTCACATGTCTTGAGGAAGTTGAAGCGAAAAATCCAGATCACAATGATGCTCATCCATATGCCACCAGAAGAACTGCTGTGGACTACAGGTTCCATACCAAGGAACATCAGGAATTCTATGAGACAGTGTTCCTTGACAAGAAGCCAATAGTGTGTGACATGAGATGGGTCGATTGGACATTCATTGAGGAAAATGAGGATCACTTCCCCGGTGTATATGACAGCTTCAAGGCGTGTGGAGTCGACGAGTTTGTGGCTCAGAAGCTCACAAAGTGGAATGATGAGCTCATCATGCAGTTCTACTCCACAGCTCATTTCTACCCAGATGGAAGGATTGTCTGGATGTCTGAAGGCACTAGGTACCAGTGAATAGTTGCAGAATGGGCTCAGTTGATCAATGCCCTAGAAGAACAAGAAGATGACTTGGATGTCTATGCCAAGAAGAAGAAGGATCACAACACCATGGCACACATGTACAAAGAGATCCCAGATGCTGCTCTTGAGACACACAAGTTTGGATCAGTACATTACCTTCTGTCAGGCTTGCCAACAATCAACTGGATCCTCAGGCACACTCTCTTGCCAAAGTCAGGTGATCACAAGATGATCAGAGGTCACTCCATCAACTTGCTGCACATTTTTTATGTTCCACAGAAGTTCAAGGTCATGAGCTTAATTATGGAAACCATAAAGAGGACAGCTGCAGATCAGAAGAGGAGTTGTGGGTATGCCCCACAGATCCAGGAGATGATCAACTCCAAGATGGGAAATCGCACATATCTGCTGGACAAGGAGCACCTGCCCATCTACCCAGACTTTGAGGACAACACTGTGGTGATGGATGAGAATGAACCATCTTCTGTGCATGCACAAGCCAAGAAGGAGAAGGCAAGGGCTGAAAAGGCTGCAAAGATGCCAACCACTGAAGAGGCATCTCAGTATCTTCTGAAGAGCAAGAAAGATCATCTTGGCTACTTGATTGCCTCCACTCTGAGGATTGAGAAGGGATTGGCTACCCTGACTCAAAACCAGGAGAGCTTGGAGAGGATTGTGGAGCATAAGTTCTATGACTTAGATGTGAAGGTCACTGAGATACAGTCTGTTGTTGAGCAACTTCAGGAGGAAGTGTAGGAGAAGAAGGGCAAGACAACCACGGATGCTTTTGCTAGAGTGCCCAGAGGTCAGAGGTCTGCTGCTATGCCTGTTACACACACCAGAGCAACTTCATCTGCACCAGCTATAGCTTCAGTGCCACCAGCTCCAGCACCTACTCCACCAGCTCCATCTACATCAACTGACGCCTTCGTCCTTGGAGTTCTGTCTACACCACCACCTGAAGACCAAGCCTGAGTGACGATTTAGCACTATGCATTTTTATGAACTTTTTGGTAACTTGTTGCCGAAGGGGGAGAAAATGTATAGATCATAGGCTTTGAGAGAGAGTGTTGCTTTTGTTCTCTCTTGCGTTTCGTGGTTGAACTTTATTATCTGCTCGTTTGAGATACTTTGTGCTTGTGTGTGATACTTGGATGATCACGTCTTTGATCATATGCTACCTTTATGCTTGTTGGATGACATTATCCTTTTATATTCCATATGATCACACACTTTGCTTGGTGATGAGTGCATGTATTTTAATTATTATCATTTTGAGCGCTCCACCAAGATGTATGTGACATGGAAGAGTAACCCATGATCCTAACTCTTTGTGCATTTGCAGTCCAAAGCAAATCTTAAACTATGCACAAATTTAGGGGGAGCTCTTTCTTTTCACATACTTCTCAAAGAGACAATGCTTTTCACTCTCATTATCATTTGTCGAAGCTTTGATCTATATGTTTTCATCAATTACCATAAAGGGGGAG
The DNA here is from genome assembly GCF_056163025.1 of Triticum urartu. NCBI lineage: Eukaryota > Viridiplantae > Streptophyta > Magnoliopsida > Poales > Poaceae > Triticum > Triticum urartu. The sequence continues at coordinate 181,964,853 of NC_141878.1, read as the reverse complement.
ATTGAAAGTGCAACTATCCCTAGGTGGTTTTGGTAATTCCTAACAACATATAGCTCATTGAGCTAATGCTATTTCAAGATTAATATCTCAGGAAAGCTCAATGATTGTCCTGGCATGGATGAGAAAAGTAGACCCCTCAAAATGCTAAGGACAAAGGATTGGCTCAAGCTCAAAGCTCAAGACTCTACATTTTCCATTTTAGTGATCCAAGATCACATTGAGTCTATAGGAAAAGCCAATACTATCAAGGAGGGATGAGGTGTTGCTTAATGAGGTTCTTGCTCAAAATGCTTAGTGATATGCTCCAAAACCCTCAACTACTTTCTCACATCCACATATGACCTAAATCAAAAGTCAAACTCGGCCCCACCGATTCTTGCTATTCGGCGCCACCGAGTTTCAAATGTCAGAGCCACTGCCACAAACCCTAGGCAAATCGGTCTCACCGATAGGGACCTCGGTCTCACCGAGATGGGGTTGTAATCTCTCTGTTTCCCTTTGTAACATTTTGGTCTCACCGAGATGAGCGATCGGTCCCACCGAGATTGCAATGTAAACTCTCTGTTTTCCCTTCGTAACGTTTCGGTCTCACCGAAATGAGCAATCGGTCCCACCGAGTTTACCTGACCAACTCTTTGGTTAGCTTATTACCAAAATCGGTCTCACCGAGTTTGTGTAATCGGTCTCACCGAGATTACGTTATGCCCTAACCCTAATCATATCGGTCCTACCGAGTTGCATGTCGGTCCCACCGAAAACCCTAACAGTCACTAGCTTTGCTGAATCGGTCCCACCGAGTTTAACCATTCGGTCCCACCGAGTTTGGGAAGTTATGTGTAATGGTTAGATTTTGTGTGGAGGCTACATATACCCCTCCACCACCTCTTCATTCATGGAGAGAGCCATCAGAACGAACCTACACTTCCAACTTATAGAACCACCTACACTTGTGTTGAGACCCAAGATATTCCATTCCTACCATATGAATCTTGATCTCTAGCCTTCCCAAGTTGCTTTCCACTCAAATATTCTTTCCACCAAATCCAAATCCTGTGAGAGAGAGTTGAGTGTTGGGGAGACTATCATTTGAAGCACAAGAGCAAGGAGTTCATCATCAACACACCATTTGTTACTTCTTGGAGAGTGGTGTCTCCTAGATTGGCTAGGTGTCACTTGGGAGCCTCCGACAAGATTGTGGAGTTGAACCAAGGAGTTTGTAAGGGCAAGGAGATCGCCTACTTCGTGAAGATCTACCGCTAGTGAGGCAAATCCTTCGTGGGCGATGGCCATGGTGGGATAGACAAGGTTGCTTCTTCGTGGATCCTTCGTGGGTGGAGCCCTCCATGGACTCGCGCAACCGTTACCCTTCGTGGGTTGAAGTCTCCATCAACGTGGATGTACGATAGCACCACCTATCAGAACCACGACAAAAACATCCGTGTCTCCAATTGCGTTTGAATCCTCCAAACCCTTCCCTTTACATTCTTGCAAGTTGCATGCTTTACTTTCTGCTGCTCATATACTCTTTGCATGCTTGCTTGAATTGTGTTAAGATTGCTTGACTTGTCCAAAGTTGCTAAAATCTGCCAAGAACTAAAATTGGGAAAAGGCTAGATTTTTATTTGGTCAAGTAGTCTAATCACCCCCTCTCTAGACATACTTTCGATCCTACAATGCGGTGTGCTCCCTCGAGCACGCCTTCCAAGCTACAGCAGTCGTAGACCCTTGCTGCGCGTATGTGCAATACCCTCCTGAGGCCAGCCACAAGAAGAAGAAGCTGCTACCCCACATTGGGCCTCAGGGGAGCGGCGCCTCCAGTGGCACCACCTCAGGATCGGCGCCCGCGCCTGGGGAGCCTCCCTCCCTCGCATAGGGAGGCGCGTCGGCGCCCTCCTCGGGTAGGGCTCGGGAGCTCTCTTATGGAGGGCCTCGGACCTAGCCAACATCATGAGGGAGGCACTCAGGCACCACGTGGAGGCGTGCTTCACGACATGTTTCCCTCAGGAGGACACCGGGCGAGGAGCGCCCGGCGCTCGGGAGTTCATCACCAAGGCCACTCAAGAGCTGCAGGATGCAAGAGCCATGCACGGCGACCGACGTCCACCTAGGGCTCCTCCCCATCCAGGCGCGGATGGCGGGCTGCGCGTCTATGTTGACGTCCCAGGGCTCAACAGGGCTGCATCTCAGGAGCGCTTCTGGCCTTCACGTGACGGTCGTTGTGAGGGCCCACCTCACAGCTACGTTCGCATGCTGTTCGGCCTGTCGAGCATGGCAGCCGCCTTCCAGCGCAACCTGCGGAGCATCCTGGCAGGTCAGGAGGCCAGGCATCACGCAGTCCTAGTGGAAATGGAGACGGTCCTCGAGGAGCCGCCTGGACCCTCAAGGCCTCCCGAGGCTCAGGGGCCCGGTGGCTCGTGAGGAGCAACCCCTTCGCCACGTGTCTTCAGCTACCCCAACACTCCTTCGACAACCAAACCAGGTGACATTTTCCAAGTTTATTTAGCTGGGAGTGCCTCCTAGGCTGCATCATTCCCAGGCCGTGTGGGTCTGTCCCTGCGGCATGTATCCTTTTACGTCTTTAGCTTACTCTGCTGGGGGCGCCCCTCGGGCTGCATCATCCCTAGGACGCTCGGGTCCAACCTAGTGGCGTGTACCGTTCTTGCATTTACCTAAGCTAGCTTGCTTTTCATGCATAATCTATCTACAGTTATCACCTGCATGATTGTCACCCACCATGGGAGCCACGCGCCGATCGTCTTTCTTCAGGATCCTTCGCATAAGAAGGCTAGGCACGGCGTCTGTGCTCGGGCCGGTCCCTGCAGCGTCGATAAATCCAACGACTGAGCTTTGTCTGGCGGGCCGGCCCCGTTCACGTCACCTCCTGGGGTCGTTGGTGCTTGGCATTCTCGTGCGATAACCTCAGGAAATTCATTCGGCGCAGGTTGCCTAACCATCTTGCAGGAACACCACAGCCATCAAGAACCAAGACCAGGCACAACCCGCCTTGAGGTAGGGCCTCGTGAGTCCCGCGCTAGCTCATGAGTGCCCAGACACACCTCGTCTAGCCCTGTCGTGCAAGCCACGTGTCAGGGCGGGGCTGTACATGCCCTGGGGGCTCTCCGCAGTAGGGAGTCCCCTCCCACGTGCCAGTGGAAGCACCATGCTCCCCGCTAGCAGTCGACACTGCCGAGGAGCGGCCATGCCCGTGCAAGTGAAGAAGCTCTATGCTCCGCGCCGGTGATAAACAACTGAGGGCGGCCTCACGGTCGCATCAACCTCAGGGAGCCTCCGAGCTCAGTGCCTGGCCTCATCGCAACACCTCCCCTCGGGAGAGTCGCGCGTGGGGGTTGCGCTCGGGTCACGCCCAAGCGTACGCCACCCTCCCAGGTCCCTCGGACCTGGTGATCACGCGCCCTCCCAAGTGGAGCCAAGGTACGAAGGTCGTTTGAACGTCAAGGGGGACTCCTGAGCATCGAGACTCGGGAGCCTAACTGACCACATAGCCCCTCACTCCTTGGTCCGTCCTGGTGATCCGGACGGCCCAATGGCGGCTAAGGTATGCGCGGGGTCGGGCCCTGTCGATGTAGAACACTAGGCCTACTCCCAGATCTCCTTTCTATAGGATGTTTGCGCATCAAGGGGGACTCCTGAGCATCACGACACAGGAGCCTAACTGATCATGTAGCCCCTCACTCCTTGGTTTGTCCTGGTGATCCGGACGGCCCAATGGCGACTGAGGTATGCGCGGGGTCGGGCCCTGCCGACGTAGAACGTAAAGCAAATGGAAAGGAAATCGCAGAATTTCAAAGCAAATATTACAAGGCATATTGTTCTCCTGAAACCAAACGCGAGTTTAACGCCTCCACGAGGCATGGTGCATATTGCAGAAACTAAACAGGAAAGGAGCCGCCAGCAAGTCATCTCGTCATCCCTGTACACCGCCGTCGCCTGCAAGGGATGCTTCTGCTTCAACGGCGTCGCCTTCACCTGTACCACCAGCCAGAGTTGCAGGATCAGTAGCACCGCCGGTTGGGGACGCGGGAGTGAAGGCGCGGAACTTCTTCAGCAGAGCCTCCACCTGACCCTTCACGGCAGCGGCAGCAGCCGCACAATGCTCGTCGTCCACAAGCTCCAGCACCTCATCAAGGCGGTGGCAGGATCGCGGAGATGGAGGTGGCTGAAGACACGCGTCAGTGCGGCTTAGGAAAGAACGCGGGCTTCTTCCTCTGCCATGGGGCCGATACTGCTCACGACGTCCTCAAGTGCATCGACCAGATAAGGAAGCAGCTGGGCGGGGCCCTTGTCGCTCGCGGCCAGCGGCTCCTCCAAACCCTTCTCGTAGAGTGACCGTAGCGCCGTCCAAGACCTCTCCTCAAGGACCTTGAAGGCCGCGCGGTCCTCAGCTAGGACCATCGCCTTGGCTTCAAGCTCGGCCTTCTCCGCCTTCAGCTTCTACTCCAGCTCCTCTAGCCGGCTGCGCTCCGTGGCCTGCGCCTTCACCAACTGCTCCAGCTCGGCATCGCGATCCCTGACGGTGTCCTCTCGGGCCTTCATCTTCTCCTCCACCGCCTTGCGGCCTCGGGCCTCTTTCATGCGCTCCCTGCACATGGTCTCTAGCTCGGCCTCCAGCGACCGGCAGCGGTCCTGGGCAGCCCCGACATCCTTCAGCGCCACCTCGCGGGCGGCCACAGCTTGGGCGATGGCCTCCCTGTCCTTCTCGGACTCCACAGTAGCCTAGCTCGGTGTCGCCCGAACAGTCACATCGGAGTGAAGCCAGCTAGAGACCAACTCCAGGCGCCCAGCCACCAGGCGACGGTCGGTGCCTTAAAGATCTTCTCGTAGCAGGGTCATCGCAGAAAGAGCGCGCTCCAGGACGCCAGGAGAGGTGGAAGAACCCGGAGACAGCAATGTGGTAGAAGGACGAGGAGGCGATGTCGTCACCATGGCCTAGGAGGCCAGAAGCTCCTGAGCTTCGGGGACCCCAGTGCCCGAGCCGGACGTTAGCAGCTCCGGAGCCAGCGAGGCCACGGGGGGCGACTCCTCCCGAGGATGCTCCACCAAGCCTTGCAAGGATGATCGGGCTGGAGAAGCACGAGCACCGTCGCTACCCTTATCCAGGAAGAGGGGTGCGGTCGCAGGAGGCGATCTGGGCTCGAGCAGTACCACCTCGTCCTCCTTTCTCTTCTTCGCCGCGGGCGTCGGCCTAATTGCACAACTGAGAAGCGTCAAGGACGAGCAGCAAAAGCAAGAACAAGGCAGGACAAGAACACTTACTGGTCCACCGTGGCGTCGTCCCTCTGCTTCTTAAGCTTGAAGCCTGAGAGCCTCGCAGCCTGAGGCGCAGGCGCGCAGGCTCTAGGAGAAGAAGCAGGGGCAGCAGATGGACCGGAAGTAGCTCCAGGCGAAGTCAGAGCAGGAGCGTCATCTCGGGTGATCAGCGCCGACCTGCCCCTCGTCGGAACCACGGACGGCACCTCTCTCTCCGGGAGGACGCCAGCCTCGTCATCGTCATCAGGCAGGGTGCGGAGGATGTCGGGCTTGCGCAAGGGGGAGGTCTCCCCATCCCCTCGGGGGTCGCCTCCGAGTCGCGCTCCTCTCCCTCCTCCTCTTCCCCCTCCCTGCGGGAATCGCCAGAAGACAGGTCCACCGGCGCCGTCGTCGTCGGGACCCCAGGGGGCGCTGGCGGCACCAGGCCGCGTCCGTCAAAGGTGGGCATGGCGGCCGCGACCTGCGCCCCGTCCTTACGAGGGAACAAGGGAACGTGGGCACTCGACGGATACTCTTGGTCGTCCCCGACCAAGAGGCGGAGAGCCACAGCCAGCTACTCTTCAGACAAGGCCTCCGGACTGAAGCGAAGCTTGTCTTCTCCGCCCCAAGCGTCCACAAGGGGCGCGAGCGCTCCTGGAGGGGAGCCACCCGCAGCATGAGGAATTCTCTCAGGAGCATGGCCCCCGTCAGCTTCGCCGCCTTCACATTGCCCGGCCTCAGGTCGGTGGTCATCTTCTCCAGCACCGACTTTGCCCGGTCGTCGGTAAGCTTCATGCGGGACTACCCCTCATCAGACTGGGGCATCTCCGTTGGCTGCTTCAACCGCGGGTGGACACACTCGGCATCCACCATGACCCACTTGCTTCTGAATCCTTTGGCCTTCTTTCCGGCCTTCGAAATCGCATTGGCCTTGCCGTCTGCGACGAATTTGGCGCACCCAGAGGTATGGTCGTCGTTGATTCAGAGGAAGAATAAGTGGTGCAGCAGTGCCATGGATGGCACAACCCCGACATACGCCTCACAGTACAAGGAAAAGATCGACAACAGAAGAATGGATTTGGGATGGAGATGGAGGGCCTGCAACCTGTAATGACGGAGGACGGCATAGAAGAAGTCAGAGATGGGGGGAACCAAGCCCGCGATGACGCTGCTCATAAAGAAGGGGTAGAAGGAGCTCTGTGAAGCCTCCGACACGGTGGAGCCATCCCGGAGCTCGATCTTCCCCTTCTCGTTGTTCTCCCCCGCCGTCAGTAGGCGTGTGGTGGCGAGGTTCTTCTCCGAGACATTGGGCGCGTCCGGAGCCGCCTCGTACCAGGAAGGCGGCGAAACGGCCTTGGCCTTTCGGGGCGCCATTGGTCTTAAGCTCGGAAGGGGATTGAAGCAGGTCTGGAGATTTCGGAAGCAAGGAGCAAGAGATGGGATCAAGAGCAAGACGAAGGAAAGCAATGAAGGCAAGTGTTGCCCGCGCCAGCCTTTTTGTCAGCCAGGCAGTTGTCGAGGCAGCATGGGGAAGCGGAGATGCCCACGTCTAATCAATCGCCACACGTTAGGCGGGACCATGGGCTATTGGGGCCCGCAGCGCTCCACACTTGCCCTTTGGCTTCGCCTCGAAACCAAGTCCGAGCGCGCCTTAGGCCCGGGGGCTACTGTCGACGTCCTGGGAATGGGGGTCCCCAGACTTGCCTGCCTGCGGCCCGCGGCGCGGCTCCACCAGCGGCCCTCTACGGCCCATCTTCACCAACAAACACTCAAGACCCTCGCGAGGGGCCAAGCCTCGCGAGCCGGACGATGCAAGACCTCCCCGGGGAGGCCTCACCAGGCCGTCTCGCGAGGGGCGGAGAGATCAAGGCGAGGGACACCTCGTGAGGTCCCTGTGACGTAAGCCACGACTACCAAGGCCAGGCGGGCGCCAGCGCGCAGTATCCTCGTTTCCCCTTTGGTGCTAAAGAGGCAAGCGCAAGCGAGGAGTCCCGAGGCATCAGGGAAAGGTTTCCATATTGGTGCAACAAGACCAAGACCAGCAGGATGGCAGGACGGAGGTCACTGTGGAGCCCAAGACGGCGTCACCACCAGAGCCTTTGGCACGCGAAGACCACCTTTAGTCAGGATAACTTGTACTAGTTGTCTCCCTTCGAATTTGGCCGTTGTGGGATCCCTCCCCGCTCAATATTTGGGAAGAGGACCAGGGACTCTATAAATAGGACTAGCCACCACCATAGGAGGGGGACACATGGGATCGGAGCCATTCCATCCATAGCCTCACACAAGTTCACCCAGCATAAGAACACCTCTCCTTAGGAGGCTGTTCTTCCCTTGTAACTATTCATCCTCAGCCCAAGAGACAATCCACCACACCACACTGGAGTAGGGTATTACACCACATCAATGGCCCGAACCAGTATAAACTCTCGTGTCCTCTTATTCTTTGGGTCCATCGAGCTAGGCCGTGAGATCATGATGTGTGCGAGCTAGAGGGAGGAGAGATCTTCGTGCGCACCCCAGTGTTCGAACCTCAAGGGTTTTGCCGGAACCCGAAATCCGACAGTTCTGGACACTACGGCGGCTGTATGAATGTTTCGTCGACTCCCCTAGGGTTCTGATATTTTTGGGGGTATTTATAGAGCAAAGAGGCGGTCCGGGGGGCACCCGAGGTGGGCACAACCCACCAGGGTGCGCCAGGGCCTCCTGGCGCGCCCTGGTGGGTAGTCCCCTCCTCGGGACTCCCCCAGGTGCAACCAGGGACCAACATGTTCCTTCTGGTCCATAAAAAATCTCCGTAAAGTTTCGTGGCATTTGGACTTCGTCTGATATTGATTTTCTGCGATGTAAAAATCACGGAAAAACAGGAACTGGCACTTGGCACTATGTCAATAGGTTAGTACCAAAAAATGATATAAAATGACTATAAAATGATTATAAAACATCCAAGATTGATAATATAACAGCATGGAACAATCAAAAATCATAGATACGTTGGAGACATATCAGCATCCCCAAGCTTAACTCCTACTCGTCCTCGAGTAGGTAAGTGATAAAAATAGAATTTTTGATGTGGAGTGTCGTTTAACATGTCATATCATATTCTTTTTCTTTGTAGCATGGACATTTGGACTTTTTATGTGATTCAAAGCAGTAGTCTAGTTTTGGCATAATAGTTTAGATACTCAAGCATATCAACAAGCAACCATGTCTTTAAAAATACAATGCTAAAATAAGTTATCCCTACAAAATCATATAGTCTTGTCATGCTCTGTCTTCTTAACACAAAGTATTTATCATGCACAACCCCGATGACAAGTCAAGCAATTCGTTCATACTTTTTAACGCACTTCAGCCTTTTCAACTCTTACGCAATACATGAGCGCAAGCCATGGATATAGCACTATGGGTGGAATAGAGTATGATGATATGGGTAAATATAGAGAAGACAAAAAAGTAAGAAAGTCTCACATCAATGCGGCTAACCAATAGGCTATGGAGATGCCCATGAATCGATATCAACATGAGGAGTATAGATTGCCATGCAACGAATGCACTAAGAGCAATAAGTGTATGAAAGCTCAATATGAAAACTAAGTGGGTGTGCATCTAATCCTATAATGAAAAATTCCCACTAGTATATGGAAGTGACAACATAGGAGACTCTCCATATGAAAAACATGGTGCTACTTTGAAGCATTAGTGTGGTAAAGGATACTAACAATGCCCCTTATCTCTTTGTTTATTTTTTCTTTTTTTCTTTTTCTTTTTCTTTCTTTCTTTTCTTTTTTTTCTCTCATTGTCCAGAGTCTCATTCTGACTTGTGGGGGAATCATAGTCTCCATCATCCTTTCCTCACTGGGTCACTGCTCTAAAAATGAATAATGATGATCATCACAATTCCATTTACTTATAACTCAAAAGAAATAAAAGTTACAACTCGATACCTATGACAAAGTATGACTCTATATGAATGCCTCTGGCATGTACTAGGATCTAGCATAACATGTATGAAAAATGATGAACAATGCCTGAGCCACAACTACTATGTCAGCTATATGTTCATGCAAAGCAATATGACAGTGAATGCTCAAGTCATTAAACGGAAGCGGTGGAAGTTGCATGGCAATATATCTTGGATGGCTATGGAAAAGCCATAATAGGTAGGTATGGTGGCTGTTTTGAGGAAGATATAGTAAGGCTTATTTGTGATAGAGCATATCCTATCACGGGGTTTGGATGCACCTGCGAAGTTTTCACCATGTCTCGATGTGAGAAAGGGAAATGCATGGTACTGTAGAGGCTAGCAAATTGCGAAAAGGTAAGAGTGTGTATAATCCATGGACTCACATTAGTCATAAAGAACTCATATACTTATTGCAAAAGTTTATTAGCCCTTGAAGCAAAGTACTACTACGCATGCCCCTAGGGGGATAGATTGGTAGGAAAAGACCATCGCTCGTCCCCAGCCGCCACTCATAAGGAAGACAATAAAAAAATCATGCTCCAACATCATAGCATAACGAGAGACTATACAAGCATGCTTTGGGAATCACAAACCTCAACACCAATATTCCTACTAGAGCATAATTACTCATCAACATAACTCACATATCACATCATCATATCTCAAAACTATTACTAAGAATCAAGTTTATTTTGTCCAATGATCTTCATGACATTTTTCTTTTTCCTTATCCTTCTTGGATTTCTACCACTTTGGGACTAATTTTCTTGTGTTGCTTTTCATAAGCTCAAACAAATATAAGTGAAGATCATGAGCATAACAATTTTTCTTTCTCTCCAAATAATTTAAGTGAAGCAAGAGAGAATTTCTTCAAAATTTTACCAAGAACACCGTGCTCAAAAAGATATAAGTCAAGCACTAGAGCAAGTCCTAGCTCATAAAAGATTTAAATGAAGCATAAAGAGCAATTCTAACAAGTCATGACATAATTTTGGCTCTCTCAAATAGGTGTGTCAAGCAAGTAATGATGACTTAAAACACAAAATAAAACAAGTAAATACTCATATCATACAAGATGCTCCAAGTAAAACACATATCATGTGACGAATAAAAATATAGTCTCAAGTAAAATACCGATGGTCGTTGGAAGAAAGCGGGGATGCCACTTGGGGGCATCTCCAAGATTAGTTGGTTGCTCATTCTTGGATAATAGCTTGGTATGTCAGGGCATCCCCAAGCTTAGGCTCTTCCATCCTTCCTTCATCCATCGTAAGATAACCTAAAACTTGAAAACTTCAATCACACAAAACTCAACATTCTTCATGAGATCCATTAGTATAAGAATAGTAAGCCACTACTATAAGTGTTGTATCAAACCAATTAATATTTTTTTGTTGTATTATATCTACTGTATTCTAACTTTTCTATGGCAAAAACTCATCAAAGAAAACCATAGAGCCATCAAAATAAGCACACAACACAAAGAAAACAGAATATGTCAAAACAGAACAGTCTGTAGTAATCTGACTATTTAGAATACTTATGTAACTCCAAAAATTCTGAAAAATTAGGAAGACCTGGTAAATTTGTATATTTATCTACTTCAAGTGGAATGGGTATTTTATCGCTCTTTGATAAAAAATGAAAATTAATTTCGTGAGTGTAAAAGTTTCTGTTTTTTCAGCAAGATCAAACAACTATCACCCAAGAAGATCCTAAAGGCTTTACTTGGCACAAACACTAATTAAAACATAAAAAGCACAATAATAACAGTAGCATAATTCTGCTAACACACAAAAATAGGAAGCAAAAAAGCAAAAATAAAATTTATTCATTGGGTTGCCTCCCAACAAGCGCTATAGTTTTACGCCCTTAGCTAGGCATAAAGCAAGGATCTAAGTTTTGTCTTCCGAAGTTTTGGCAACTTTTGTAAGGGTATTCTCAAACCCGGGAGGCTCTTTACGCTTCCCTCCGGAAAAAACCATCTTTAGATCCAAAATATGCAATCGCTTATTGCAAAGAGTAATCAAGGTATTCATGCGATTGATATTACCATTGAGGTGTTTGAGGGGTTCACTATATTTCTGTATTTCAACCATATGTTTATGCAAATCACCAAGTTTGTCAAACATTTGAACTCCCTCGGGGGGTGAAAGAAAACCCCTTCTTTTGAGGTGAAACTCCCATAATTCCTTTTAAAATTTCATAGGTAGCATTGGCATCAAGCTCAATAAAATTCCCTTTAGCGGCAAAATCTAGGAGTTGTCTATGATGCAAATCCAATCCTATGTAAAAATTACGAAGCAACACCTTAGCGTCTCCCTTTAAATTGAAAATATGATACGATTTCATAAGCCTATACCAGACATCTTTCAAATTTTCTCCTTGTCTTTGTTTGAAGTAAAGAACTTCAAAATCTGGTGACAAAGGAGGAGTAGGAATGCTAGCCATCAAGACTAGAAAGCAAGAGAATGGCAAAAGGAAAAGAGAGGGACGAATAAAAAGACAAATTTTTGTGAAGTGGGGGAGAGGAAAACGAGAGGAAAATGGCAAATAATGTAAATTGCAAGGAGATGCAATTTGTGATTAGGAACATGGTATATGTTGAAGATCCTCCCCGGCAATGGAGCCAGAAATTCCTTTTGATTGCTCTCTAACTATAGCGCCAGAAAAGCTCCTGTCTGCTAGGACTTCGTCGGTATTTCCCTGAAGAGGAAGGGATGATGCAGCACAGCGACGGTAGGTATTTCCCTCAATGAAGAAACCAAGGTAATCAAACCAGTAGGAGAACCAAGCAACACAACGTAAACAACACCTGCACACAAATAACAACACCTCGCAACCCAACATGTTAAAGGGGTTGTCAATCCCTTTTGGATAGGAGTAAATTGCAAAAAACCACCACAATTGTGCAAATGTCATCAAACACCCACCAAAATGCATGTTTTCTGGTGGTTTTTTTCTGAAGCATTGCAAACTTCGACCCAATTGTGGTGTTTTTTTGCAATTTACTCTTCGGATAACGATGCCAGAAATTTGTAGTAGATTGAAATAATAGATCATAAATAAAATAAAGTGCAGCAAAGTATTTTTGTATTTTTTGGTTTAATAGATCTGAATACAAATGCAAAGGAAAAGTAGATCGCAAGCAAATATATGAGAAAGAAGACCCGAGGGTCGTAGGTTTCACTAGTGGCTTCTCTCGAGAAAGATAGTAAATGGTGGGTAAACAAATTACTGTTGGGCAATTGATAGAACCTCAAATAATTATGACCATATCCAGGCAATGATCATTACATAGGCATCACGTCCAAGATTAGTAGACCGACTCCTGCATGCATCTACTACTATTACTCCACACATCGACCGCTATCCAGCATGCATCTAGTGTATTAAGTTCATGGAAAAATGGAGTAATGCAATAAGAACGATGACATGATGTAGACAAGATCCGTTTATCTATTGCGTAGATATAGATCCCATCTTTTTATCCTTAGTAGCAATGATACATACATGTCGGATCCCTTTCTGTCACTAGGATCAAGCACCGTAAGATCGAACCCACTACCGGGCACCTCTTCCCATTGCAAGATAAATAGATCAAGTTGGCCAGACAAAACCCAAATATCGGAGAAGAAATACGAGGCTATAAGAGATCATGCATATAATAGATCAAAGAAACTCAAATAAATTTCATGGATATAAAAAGATATGACTAATCATAAACTCAAAGTTCATCAGATCCCATCAAACACACCGCAAAAAGAGTTACATCATATGGATCTCCAAGAGACCATTGTATTGAGAATTCAGCTAGAGAGAGAGAGACACAGAGAGAAAGCCATCTAGCTACTAACTACGGACCCGAAGGCCTACAAAGAACTACTCATGCATCATCGGAGAGGCACCAATGGAGGTGGTGAACTCCATCCGAGATGGTGTCTAGATTGGATTTGGTGGTTCTAGACTCTGCGGCGGCTGGATGAATATTTCGTCGACTCCCCTAGGGTTATGGTATTTTTGGGGTATTTATAGAGCAAAGAGGCGGTCCGGGGGGGCACCCGAGGTGGGCACAACCCACAAGGGCACGCCTGGGCCTCCTGAGGGAGTCCTAGATTAAGGGGTCCTCGGGCGTCTGGACTATGTAACATGGGCCGGACTAATGGGCTATGAAGATACAAGACAGAAGATTTCTCCCCGTGTACGGATGGGACTCTCCTTTGCGTGGATGGCAAGCTTGGCGTCCTTATGTATTATCTCCTTTCTCTGTAACCGACTATGTACAACCCTAGGCCCCTCCGGTGTCTATATAAGCCGGAGGGTTTACTCTGTAGGGGCAATCACAATCATACAGGCTAGACTTCTAGGGTTTAGCCACAACGATTTCGTGGTAGATCAACTCTTGTAATCCTCATATTCATCAAGATCAATCAAGAAGGACGTAGGGTATTACCTCCATCAAGAGGGCCCGAACCTGGGTAAAACATCGTGTCCCCTGCCTCCTATTACCATCCACCTTAGACGCACAGTTCGTGACCCCCTACCCAAGATCCGCCGGTTTTGACACCAACATTGGTGCTTTCATTGAGAGTTTCGCTGCGTCGTCACTAGAAGGTTCGATGGCTCCATCAATCATCTACAACAATGCTGCCCTGGGGGAGGTATTCCTCCCTAGTCAGATATTTGTGTTCGGCGGCTTCGCACTGCAGGCCAACTCGCTTGGCCATCTAGAGCAGATCGACAGCTACGCCCCAGGTCACCAGATTAGTTTTGGAAACTTGGATTATGTCGCTGACATCTGAGGAGACTTGATCTCCCAAGGATTCATGACCCCAACCTCCGCTCTGGCCTTAGAGCCGGAGCACGTCGCCAGGTCCGAAGACGGGATTTCCAAACCCGCCAGACTATCTGTGGCCACTAAGCCCAATACGGGAGAGCTGGAGGAAGTAGTGTCGCTGGCAACCATCACAAAGCCAGACTCGTCCCCGGACACTAGCTTAGAACTCTCGAAGTCAGCATCGTGTGAGCTCGGCCGAGGAATCCCCTTCCCGCCATACTCCACGGATTCTCTTCTCCCTGGCCAAACCTCACCTTTAAGCGAGGCTCTGGACTTGATGCGATCCCTCGTCATTACAGAGGAGCAACGTCCGAACTACACCTATCCCGGACTAGGGGCTGAGGGTGGGGAATTTTACGTCCCACCCACCACCCACTTCATCGCCACTGTCGAGGACTTAACTGACATGCTCGATTATGGCTTTGAAGACATCGGGGTATGGACGACGATGTCGAAGAAGAGCAGGCCCAAAACCTGTCGTTTACCGGACGCTGGACGGACACCTATTCATATGATGTGTACATGGTGGACACACCCAAGGAGGGTGATGGTGATAATGAGAAAAATCCAGTAGAGGATAAACCTCCCGAGATACAACCAAAACGCCGACGGTGCCGCTCTAAATCACGCCGCAGCAAAGAAAGCAATACCGGCACGAGAGACAACAATACTCCGGATGATGCCGAAGACCAAGAAAACCCCGTCGAGCAAAACTCTGAACAATATGATCAGGAGGATGGGAAAATTAGCCCTGATGAACAGGCTGCAAACAAAGACTCGGAGGACAGTAATTACCTTCCACTCTCCGAGGATGAGGTGAGCCTCGGTGACAAAGACTTTATTGTGCCTGATGAACCTCTCGAGCAGGAGCGCTTTAAGCAACGACTAATAGCCACTGCAAGGAGTCTGAAAAAGAAACAGTAGCAACTTCAGGCTGATAAAGATCTACTCAATGACAGATGGACTAATGTCCTGGCAGCCGAGGAATACGGCCTCGTGCGCCCAACCAAAAGTTACCTGAAGCGTAAACTGCTACCTCAATTCGATGAAGAGGCACTTGAGCCCGTACCAGTAACACGTAATGCGGCTGACCGACCACCACGTGGCCGGGAAGAAACAGCAACTCAAGCCGATCACCGGCCCATACTATCTCACTGTAAAAGTACAGACACAACAGCTCATGGATACACATATGACCTGCGGCAGGACCTGAAGAATAGAGCAGGTCCGGCCAGGTCGACCTATGGATCTCGGAGGTGTGCCCCGACGCGCGACGACAGCTATCAAGCCAAACTTGACAAGCATAATCACGCCCGGGCCGAAAGCCGCAGACGGACTCCATCTGAACTACGTCGCGACCTCGCCCGATATAGAGGAGCCGCACACCCCCTCTGCTTCACTGATGAAGTGATGGAGCATGAATTCCCAGAAGGGTTTAAACCCGTGAATATCGAATCGTGTGATGGAACAACAGATCCCGCGGTATGGATCGAGGATTTTCTTCTCCATATTCATATGGCTCGCCGTGATGATCTTCATGCAATCAAATACCTCCCGATAAAACTCAAGGGACCAGCTCGGCACTGGTTGAACAGCCTGCTTGAAAACTCCATTGGCAGCTGGGAGGACTTGGAAGATGCCTTCTGCGACAACTTCCAAGGCACATACGTCCGACCCCCGGATGCCGACGACTTAATTCACATAGTTCAACAGCCCGGAGAGTCAGCCAGGAAATTCTGGACAAGGTTCTTAACTAAAAAGAACCAGATCGTCGACTGCCCGGATGCCGAAGCCCTAGCGGCCTTTAAGCACAGCATCCGCAACGAATGGATCGCCCGACACCTCGGCCAAGAAAAGACGAAGTCCATGGCGGCCCTCACGGCACTTATGACCTGCTTTTGTGAGGGCAAAGATAGTTGGCTAGCCCATAGCAATCATAATGCAAGTGAACCTGGCACCTCCGAAGCCAAGAATAGCAACGGCAAGCTGATATGTCTCCAACGTATCTATAATTTTTGATTGCTCCATGCTATATTATCTACTGTTTTGGACTATATTGGGCTTTATTTTCCACTTTTATATTATTTTTGGGACTAACCTATTAACCGGAGGCCCAGCCCGGAATTGTTGTTTTTTTGCCTATTTCAGTGTTTCGAAGAAACGGAATATCAAACGGAGTCCAAACGGAATAAAACCTTCGGGAACGTGATTTTCTCACCGAACGTGATCCAGGAGACTTGGACCCTACGCCAAGGCATCAGAGAGGCAGTCACGAGGGTGGGGGGCGCCCCCCCCTAGGGCGTGCCCCTGCCTCGTGGGCCCCTCGGTGCTCCACCGACATACTCCTTCCTCCTATATATACCTACGTACCCCCAAACGATCAGAACATGAGCCAAAAACCTAATTCCACCACCGCAACTTTCTGTATCCATGAGATCCCATCTTGGGGCCTTTCGGGACCTCCGCCGGAGAGGGCCTTTATCACGGAGGGCTTCTACATCATCATAGCCCCTCCGATGAAGTGTGAGTAGTTTATCTCAGACCTTCGGGTCCATAGTTAGTAGCTAGATGGCTTCTTCTCTCTTTTTGGATCTCAATACAAAGTTCTCCCCCTCTCTCGTGGAGATCTATTCGATGTAATCTTCTTTTTGCGGTGTGTTTGTTGAGACCGATGAATTGTGGGTTTATGATCAAGTCTATCTATGAATAATATTTGAATCTTCTCTGAATTCTTTTATGTATGATTGGTTATCTTTGCAAGTCTCTTCGAATTATCCATTTGGTTTGGCCAACTAGATTGGTAGTTCTTGCCATGGGAGAAGTGCTTAGCTTTGGGTTCGATCTTGCGGTGTCCTTTCCCAGTGACAGAAGGGGCAGCAAGGCACGTATTGCATCATTGCCAACGAGGATAACAAGATGGGGTTTATTTCATATTGCATGAATTTATCTCTCTACATCATGTCATCTTGCTTAAAGCATTACTCTGTTTTTAACTTAATACTCTAGATGCATGCTGGATAGCGGTCGATGAGTAGAGTAATAGTAGTAGATGCAGAATCGTTTTGGTCTACTTGTCACGGACGTGATGCCTATATACATGATCATGCCTAGATATTCTCATAACTATGCTCAATTCTGTCAATTGCTCAACAGTAATTTGTTCACCCACCGTAGAATACTTATGCTCTTGAGAGAAGCCACTAGTGAAACCTATGGCCCCCGGGTCTATTCTCATCATATCAATCTCCATCACTTTAATCTTGTTTTGCTTTTTTACTTTGCCTTTTACTTTTCACTTTGCATCTTTATATCAAAAATACCAAAAATATTATATCTATCAGATCTCACTCTCGTAAGTGACCGTGAAGGGATTGACAACCCCTAACCTTGTTGGTTGCGAGTAGCTATCGTTTTGTGCAGGTACGAGGGACTTGAGCGTGGCATCCTACTGGATTGATACCTTGGTTCTCAAAAACTAAGGGAAATACTTACGCTACTCTGCTGCATCATCCCTTCCTCTTCGGGGAAATCCAACGCAAGCTCAAGAGATAGCAAGAAGAATTTCTGGCGCCGTTGCCGGGGAGTCTACACAAAAAGTAAACATACCAAGTACCCATCACAATCCCTATCTCTCGCATTACATTATTTGCCATTCGCCTCTCATTTTCCTCTCCCCCACTTCACCCTTGCCGTTTTATTCGCCCTCTCTTTCCCAATCTCCTTCTCCTCCTCCCTCTCTATTTGCCTCTTTTGCTTGTTTGCTTTTGTTTGCCCGTGTGTTGGATTGCTTGTTTGTCGCAATGGCTCAAGATACTACCAAATTGTGTGACTTCACCAATACCAATAATAATGATTTCCTTAGCACTCCGATTGCTCCTCTTGCCAATACTGAATCTTGTGAAATCAATTCTGCTTTGTTGAATCTTGTTATGAAAGATCAATTCGCCGGCCTTCCTAGTGAAGATGCCGCTACTCATCTGAATAGCTTCGTTGATTTATGTGATATGTAAAAGAAAAAAGATGTTGATAATGATGTCGTTAAATTGAAGATATTTCCTTTGTCGCTTAGAGATCGTGCTAAAGCTTGGTTTTCGTCTTTGCCTAAAAATAGTATTGATTCTTGGAACAGGTGCAAAGATGCTTTTATCTCTAAGTATTTCCCTCCTGCTAAGATCATCTCTCTTAGAAACGATATTATGAACTTTAAACAACTTGATCATGAACATGTTGCACAAGCTTGGGAGAGAATGAAATTAATGATACGTAATTGCCCTACTCATGGTTTGAATTTGTGGATGATTATACAAAAATTTTATGCCGGATTGAATTTTGCTTCTAGAAATCTTTTAGATTCGGCCGCGGGAGGCACTTTTATGGAAATCACTTTAGGAGATGCTACTAAACTCCTAGATAATATTATGGTTAATTATTCTCAATGGCATACTGAAAGGTCTTCTAATAAAAAAGTGCATGCGATAGAAGAAATCAATGTTTTGAGTGGAAAGATGGATTAACTTATGAAATTATTTTCTACTAAGAGTGTTTCTTCTGATCCTAATGATATGCCCTTGTCTACTTCGATTGAGAATAACAATGAATCTATGGATGTGAATTTTGTTGGTAGGAATAATTTTGGTAACAATGCTTATAGAGGAAATTTTAATCCTAGGCCATATCCTAGTAATCCTTCTAATAATTATGGGAATTCCTACAACAACTCTTATGGAAATTATAATAAGATGCCCTCTGAATTTGAGAATAGTGTTAAAGAGTTTATGAATTCACAAAAGAATTTTAATGCTTTGCTTGAAGAGAAATTGCTTAAAGTTGATGATTTAGCTAGGAACGTTGATAGAATTTCTCTTGAGGTTGATTTTTTGAAGCTTAGATCTATTCCTCCTAAGCATGATATCAATGAGTCTCTCAAAGCCATGAGAATTTCCATTGATGAGTGCAAGGAAAGAACCGCTAGGATGCGTGCTTCCAAAGATGCCTTTATTAAAGCGTGTTCTTCCAATTCCTATGAAAATCAAGATGAAGATCTAAAAGTTATTGATGTGTATCCTATTAAATCTTTGTTTTGCAATATGAATCTTGATGAAACTGAATATAATCTTCCTTTACCTAGAAGGCGTTCTAAAAATTCGGAGTATTTAGATCTTTATGATGAAATTGATGAAAGTGGGATTGAAAGAAATAAAAATCTAGATGTTGCTAAATCCACTATATTGGATTTCAAGGAATTTAATTATGGAAGTTTTTCTTTAATTGATTGTATTTCCTTGTTGCAATCCGTGCTAAATTCTCCACATGCTTATAGTCAAAAGAAAGATTTCACCGAACATATTGTTGATGCCTTGATGCAATCTTATGAAGAAAAACTTGAGTTGAAAGTTTCTATCCCTAGAAAACTTTATGAAGAATGGGAACCTACTACTAAAATTAAAATTAAAGATCATGAGTTTTATGCTTTCTGTGATTTGGGTGCTAGTGTCTCCACTATCCCCAAAACTTTGTGTGATTTGCTATATTTCCGCAATTTTGATGATTGCTCTCTAAACTTGCATCTTGTGGATTCTACTATTAAGAAACCTATGGGAAAGATTAATGATGTTCTTATTGTTGCAAATAGAAATTTTGTGCCCGTAGATTTCATTGTTCTTGATATAGATTGCAATCCTTCTTGCCCTATTATTCTTGGTAGACCTTTCCTTAGAACGGTTGGTGCGATTATTGATATGAAGGAAGGGAATATTAGATTTCAATTTCCATTAAAAAAAGGGCATGGAACACTTTCCAAGAAAGAGAATAAAATTTCCATATGAAACTATCATGAGAGCCACTTATGGATTGCCTACCAAAGATGGCAATACCTAGATCTATCTTCTCTTTTATGCCTAGCTAGGGGCGTTAAACGATAGCGCTTGTTGGGAGGCAACCCAATTTTATTTTCATTCCTTGCTTTTTGCTCCTGTTTAGTAATAAATAAATTATTTAGCCTTTGTTTTGGTTGTGTTTTTTTGTTTAAATAGTGTTTTTGCCAAGTAGAACCGTTGGGAAGACTTGGGGAAAGTCTTGTTGAACTTGCTGTAAAAAACAGAAACTTTAGCGCTCACGAGAACTGCTGTCATTTTTATTTGGAGAGTGATATTGTAACACCCTGGATGTAACTTTCCCAATTTGTACTCCAACTCTTGCCGTTTCGGCGTTAAGTTATTTTTATTTTCTCGGGTTCGGGTCTTTGTCTCCGTGTGTTGTGATCGTTGTCATGCATCTCATATCATGTCATCATGTTCATTGCATTTGCATACGTGTTCGTCTCATGCATTCAAGCTTTTTCCCCGTTGTCCGTTTTGCATTCCGGCGCTTCGTTCTACTCCGGTGGTCATTTCTACCTTTCTTTCGTGTGTGGGGATTAAACATTTCCGGATTGGACCGAGACTTGCCAAGCGGCCTTGGTTTACTACCGGTAGACCGCTTGTCAAGTTTCGTATCAATTGGACTTCGTTTGATACTCCAACGGTTAACCGAGGGACCGAAAAGGCCTCGTGTGTGTTGCAGCCCAACACCCCTCCAATTTGGCCCAAAACCCACCTAAGCCTTCTCCATCATCTAGAGCGTTCGATCACGATCGCGTGGCCGAAAACCGCACCTCATTTGGACTCTCCTAGCTCCCTCTATGCCTATAAATAGATCACATCTCGAAATCCCGGGTCTCTTCTCCCCCTAACCCTAAAAAAATCCGCTCGCACCGCGCCGGACATGTCTGATCCGGCCGGACAAGCCGCCTCTGCCGCCCGCGGGCACTGAGGCACCGCCACCTATCGCCACCACGTCGCCCACCACCGCGGCCCGCTGGAGCCCGGAGCCGCCCCCCCAGGCCCGCGCGCGCCGCCCGCCTCGTCCGGGTGCCCCGCCGCCATCCGCCGCCTCCTCGCCGCTGTTCGCCCGAGCTGGCCGCCAACCCCGCCCGGCCGGGCCGCCCCGCCGCCCAGAGCTCGCCGCCCCGGCCACGGCCGCCCGCGCCCGTCCTCCTCAACGTCGGCGACCCCGCCGCCCTCTGCCGTCATCCTCGTCGTTTTCGGCCGCCCCCGCGTCAAGTATGGCCACCGGTGTCCTCTCCGGCGACGTCGAACCTCGATCCATGTGCCCCGATCCAGATCTGAAAATATCTCCTCGGGTTGACTTTTTCTCTCGAAACCCTAGCCCATATGCCCATGTTCATAGCCTCGTAACTTTGCATCCGTAGCTCCGTTTCATGAATATAGCATATCAAAATGTTCATCTCAGAGAGTACATCATTTCATTACATTGCATCATTTTCATTTGAGTTCATCTGGATGCCCGAAATTCTGTTAGAAGAGGGCTACTTGAGATAATTGTCAGATCTGCTCCTCCATTTAGCTTTTTGTCATTTTTGCCATGATTATTGTGCGCATGATATGCCCTGATGCTCTACATATGTTTTGTTAATGGTTTTGCCATCTTTCCAGAGGTGCAACCCATGTATTTTTGTGATGTGTGTGGTGACTAGCACGAGCTTGCAAAGTGGTGCACTTGTTAATTCTGTTTTCAGGGACAGCATTTCCACTATCCTTGATCTGTTTATCTCATATTGCCATATGTTCATGTTGTTTCCTAGTGATCCGTGCCTCTTTTGAGGATGATCAGTAAGGATGTTTTGTTAATCTTGTAGTGCTCTATCTATCCAGGTCTTTGTTTGCAATTATGGAGCAACCTAGCTTGAGTCAATCGAGCTCTACTTTTGCTATTTTGTGAATCTGGGCAGGTTGTCAACTTGTTTGCAATTTTGCCGATGATGTTGTAGTTGATCCATGCATGCTATGATATTGTTCTTGCCTTTTATAGCTTGTATTTTGTGTATTATTGGTGGGTGTATGCTTAGATTGTCATGACTTGCTCTGTAGTGAGTGCATCGAGCTTGTAAACATGCCTACTTGAGATATGTTTCAGCATGTGCCAGTTTTCACCAAGTCTGAGAACTGATTATGTTTTTGCCATGTTCACATGCTTGCAATTGTATTTTATGATCCCTTTTGGCTCAAGGTCACTAAGGGACTTTTGTTAAGCTCTTTGAGTAGCTCCATTCCATGCTTTACTTTGCCATGTTCAGGTCCTGTAGCATGTAGTTTTGTTTCTCCGAAGAGTGCTTCCTGATCTGAAATTCCAGACAAGTGTTAATTTCACTAAGTTTGAGATCTGTTTGACATATGCATTTTTGCTATGCTTGTTTGAACCTATTAATGGATAAATTGGCCGTTGCTCAGTGCTAGTATTTTGTTAAGCATCTTGAATGCATCCCTGCTATGTATTTTGTTATCATGTTTGAGTGCTGTAGCATGTTCATCTCATTGCATTTAGATGGCTACTTGCTGTAAATCGTAGACCGGTGCCATATTTGAATCACTTGCCATTTCCAAACCGTAACTCCGATTCCGGCGTTCTTTATATCATTTTCGAGCGATTTCACCTCATATTTCCAGTGGCACACTTGGATTCCCAAGTTGAGGCCAGGTTCATGCATCCCTTGTCAAATCTTGCATATGCATCCCGCATCGCATCCCGCATAGCATACCATCTTTGCATCATGTTGTTTGAGTTGCTCGTGGTTGATTGTGTCCTTGTTGCTTGTTTGTCTTGTTTGGGTAGAGCCGGGAGACGAGTTCGCTAACGAGGAGCCTGTTCAGTTTGCTTTCGAGGATCCAGTCAACTCTGACAACTTTGCAGGCAAGATGATCATACCCTCGAAATCACTACTATCTTTGCTATGCTAGTTTGCTCGCTCTTTTGCTATGCCAATGCTACGATGCCTACCACTTGCTTTCAAGCCTCCCAAGTTGCCATGTCAAACCTCTAACCCACCATGTCCTAGCAAACGTTGATTGGCTATGTTATTGCTTTGCTCAGCCCCTCTTATAGCGTTGCTAGTTGCAGGTGAAGATTGAAGACCGTTCCTTGTTGGAACAATTATTTACTTGTTGGGATATCATTATATTATCTTGTTGTCTTAACGCATCTATACACTTGGTAAAGGGTGGAAGGCTCGGCCTCTTGCCTAGTGTTTTGTTCCACTCTTGCCTCCCTAGTTTCCGTCATATCGGTGTTATGTTCCCGGATTTTGCGTTCCTTACGCGGTTGGGTTATAATGGGAACCCCTTGACAGTTCACCTTGATTAAAGCTTTTCCAGCAATGCCCAACCTTGGTTTTACCATTTGCCACCTAGCCTCTTTTTCCCTTGGGTTTCCGGAGCCCGAGGGTCATCTTATTTTAAACCCCCCCGGGCCAATGCTCCTCTGAGTGTTGGTCCAACCTAGAGCCCCTTGTAGCGCCACCTCGGGGAAACTTGAGGGCTGGTTTTAGTTGTACGGATTGCTTATCTGATTGTGCCATGAGAAAGAGATATGTGCAGCTCCTATCGGGATTTGTCGGCACATTCGGGCGGTGTTGCTGGTCTTGTTTTAACCTGTCAAAGTGTCTTGAATAACCGAGATACCGAGTCTGATCGGAATGTCTTGGGAGGAGGTCTATTCCTTCGTTGACCGTGAGAGCTTGTCATGGGCTAAGTTGGGACTCCCTTGCAGGGATTTGAACTTTCGAAAGCCGTGCCCGTGGTTATGGGCAGATGGGAATTTGTTAATGTCCGGTTGTAGATAACTTGAACCTTAACTTAATTAAAATAAATCAACTGAGTGTGTTACCGTGATGGCCTCTTCTCGGCGGAGTCCGGGAAGTGGACACGGTGTTGGAGTAATGCTTGCGCAGGTTGTTCTCTAGTTTCTCGCTCGCGCTTTGCCTTCTCTTCTCACTCTCTTTTGCGAACAGGATAGCCACCATATTTTTGCTAGTCGCTTGTTGCAGCAGCACATATATTTTTACCTTGCCTTACCTATAAGCTTAAATAGTCTTGATCGCGAGGGTGCGAGATTGCTGAGTCCCTGTGGCTCACAGATTACTATTACACCAGATGCAGGGCCTGATGATTCCGCTCCAGGTGACGCGTTCGAGCTCAAGTGGGAGTTCGACGAGGAATCTCAACGTTATTATGTTTCTTTTCCTGATGATCAGTAGTGGTGCCCAGTTGGGGGTGATCGGGACCGTGTCGCTTGTTGGGTTCTCTTATTTTGGCGCCGTAGTCGGGCCATGAGTGTTTGGTTGATGTAATGTTATTTATGTACTTGATTGACGTGGAGAGTGTAAGCCAACTATGTTATCTCCCCTTTTATTGTCATATTACATGGGATGTTGTGAAGATTGCCTAACTTGCGACATATGCCTTCAATGCGATTATGCCTCTAAGTCGTGCCTCGACACGTGGGAGATATAGTCGCATTGAGGGTGTTACAGATATTTAGTTAATTCTTTTTGAAGATGATTAATAGATAAATTCCTCACGTCCAGCAATTTATTTTAGAATTTTTGGGGTTCCAGATATTGCGCTAGCTACAGATTACTACAGACTGTTGTGTTTTGACAGATTCTGTTTTTCGTGTGTTGTTTGCTTATTTTGATGAATCTATGGTTAGTAAAATAGTTTATAATCCATAGAGAAGTTGGAATACAGTAGGTTCAACACCAATATAAATAAAGAATGAGTTCATTACAGTACCTTGAAGTGGTTTTTTATTTTCTTTCGCTAACGGAGCTCACGAGTTTTGTACTTTAAGTTTTGTGTTGTGAAGTTTTCAAGTTTTGGGTGAATTCTTGTGATGCATTATGGAACAAGGAGTGTCAAGAGCCTAAGCTCGGGGATTCCCATGGCACCCCCAAGATAATCCAAGGACACCAAAAATTCAAAGCTTGGGGATGCCCCAGAAGGCATTCCCTCTTTCGTCCACTTCCATCGGTAATTTACTTGGAGCTATATTTTTATTCACCAACATGATATGTGTTTTGCTTGGAGCGTCTTGTATTATTTGTATCTTTGGTTGTTAGGGTGCCACAATCATCCTTTCTGTACACACCTTTTGAGAGAGCCATACATGAATTAGAATTTGATAGAATACTCTATGTGCTTCGCTTATATCTTTTTGAGCTAAGTAGTTTTGCTCTATATGCTTCACTTATATCTTTTTGAGCTATAATTTTTGCTCTATGTGCTTCACTTAGATTTTTTAGAGCACGGTGGTGGATTTGTTTTAAAGAAACTATTGATCTCTCATGCTTCACTTAAATTATTTTGAGAGTCTTAATAGCATGGTAATTTGCTTAATAATAACATGCTTGGTATTCAAGATTTGTGAAACTTTCTTTTGAGTGTGTTGAATACTAACAAAAGTTGGATGCTTGATAATTGTTTTGAGATGTGGAGGTAGTAATATCAAAGGCATGCTAGTAGAGTAATTGTGAATTTGAGAAGTGCTTGAGTTAAAGTTTGCAAGTCCCGTAGCATGCACGTATGGTAAACGGTATGCAACAAATTTGAAACATAAGGTGTTATTTGATTGTCCTCCTTATGAGTGGCGGTCGGGGACGAGCGATGGTCTTTTCCTACCAATCTATCCCCCTAGGAGCATGCGCGTAATACTTTGGTTTTTGATGGCTTGTAGATTTTTGCAATAAGTATATGAGTTCTTTATGACAAATGTTGAGTCCATGGATTATACGCACTCTCACCCTTCCATCATTGCTAGCCTCTACGGTACCATGCATTGCCCTTTCTCACATCGAGAGTTGGTGCAAACTTCGCCAGTGCATCCAAACCCCGTGATATGATACGCTCTTTCACACATAAACCTCCTTATATATTCCTCAAAACAGCCACCATACCTACCTATTATGGCATTTCCATAGCCATTCCGAGATATATTGCCATGCAACTTTCCACCATCCAGTTTATCATGACACATTCATCATTGTCATATTGCTTAGCATGATCATCTAGTCGACATAGTATTTGTGGCAAAGCCACCGTTCATAATTTTTTCATACTTGTCACTCTTGATTCATTGCATATCCCGGTACACCGCCGGAGGCATCCATATAGAGTCATACTTTGTTCTAGTATCGAGTTGTAATCATTGAGTTGTAAATAAATAGAAGTGTGATGATCATCATTCAATAGAGCATTGTCCCAAAAAGAAGAAGAGAAAGGCCAAAGAAAAAAAGGCCAAAAAAGAGAAAATAAATAAAAAGGGGCAATGCTACTATTCCTTTTTTCCACACTTGTGCTTCAAAGTAGCACCATGTTCTTCATATAGAGAGTCTCTTGAGTTATCACTTTCATATACTAGTGGGAATTTTCATTATAGAACTTGGCTTGTATATTCCAACAATGGGCCTCCTCAAGTGCCCTAGGTCTTCGTGAGCAAGCAAGTTGGATGCACACCCACTTAGTTTATTTTGTTGAGCTTTCATACATTTATAGCTCTAGTGCATCCGTTTCATGGCAATCCCTACTCCTTGCATTAACATTAATCGATGGGCATCTCCATAGCCCATTGATTAGCCTCGTTGATGTGAGACTTTCTCCTTTTTGTCTTCTCCACATAACCCCCATCATTATTCTATTCCACCCATAGTGCTATATCCATGGCTCAAGCTCATGTATTGCGTGAAAGTTTATGAGTTTGAAATTATTAAGGTATGAAACAATTGCTTGGCTTGTCATCGGGCTTGAAATTATTAAGGTATGAAACTCCAAGTAGCCCCTACTGAGGGAGTCCTGGATTAGGGGGTGTCCGGATAGCCGGATTATACCTTCGGCCGGACTCCTGGACTATGAAGATACAAGATTGAAGACTTCGTCCCGTGTCCGGAAGGGACTTTTCTTGGCGTAGAAGGCAAGCTTGGCGATACAGATATGTAGATCTCCTACCATTGTAACCGACTCTATGTAACCCTAGCCCTTTCCGGTGTCTATATAAACCGGAGGGTTTTAGTCCATAGAACGAACAACAATCATACCATAGGCTAGCTTCTAGGGTTTAGCCTCCTTGATCTCGTGGTAGATCTACTCTTGTACTACCCACATCATCAATATTAATCAAGCAGGACGTAGGGTTTTACCTCCATCAAGAGGGCCCGAACCTGGGTAAAACATTGTGTCCCCTGCCTCCTGTTACCATCCGCCTAGACGCACAGTTCGGGACCCCCTACCCGAGATCTGCCGGTTTTGACACCGACATTGGTGCTTTCATTGAGAGTTCCTCTATGTCGTCACTTTTAGGCCTGATGGCTTCTCCGATCATCAACAGCGATGTGATCCAGGGTGAGACGTTTCTCCCCGGACAGATCTTCGTATTCGGTGGCTTTGCACTGCGGGCCAATTCGCTTGGCCATCTGGAGCAGATCGAAAGCTATGCCCCCGGCCATCAGGTCAGATTTGGAAGTTTGAGCTACACGGTCGACCTCCACGGAGACTTGATCTTCGACGGATTCGAGCCGCAGCCGAGCGCGCCGCACTGTCTCGATGGGCATG
Source organism: Triticum urartu (assembly GCF_056163025.1). Classification (NCBI taxonomy): domain Eukaryota; kingdom Viridiplantae; phylum Streptophyta; class Magnoliopsida; order Poales; family Poaceae; genus Triticum; species Triticum urartu. Next base: position 181,937,363 of record NC_141878.1, on the reverse strand, counting down.
ATCTAGCTCTGCTGCCGAACAGTGCCCTGGAGGCCGCACCCGCTTCAGCTCCGACCCTCAATTCAGAGCCAACTGCGCCAATTGAGGATGGGTGGTTGGACACCGCCTTGGGGGCTGCAATCTCTACGGCGATCGAGCCGAAAACCAGCCCTATTCTCTGCGAAGCCCGTGACTCCAAGGAGCCGGACTCCTCCCCAGACTCCAAGCCCTCCGCACCCCTACTAATCGAACCCGATTGGGCGCTGATCATGGAGTTCACCGCCACGGACATCTTTCAGCACTTGCCCTTCGGCGATATTCTGAATTCACTAAAGTCTCTATCTTTATCAGGAGAGCCCTGGCCGGACTATGGTCAACAAGGTTGGGACGCGGATGATGAGCGAAGGGCCAAGTGATGGGGATAGTTTGGAGGGCGGTGGGTGGCATATGGCTTTGGTTTGCAAAAAGCTGGCAACCGACGCATCGTTGGACTAAGTCCTGGGCGTCTGCCTGGGCCGTCGGCCAATAAAAGCCTGTACGGAAGGCCTTGCTTACAAGGGACCGAGCTGCAGCATGATGACCACCGAGTCCGGCATGAATTTCAGCCAGGAGGTTCCGCCCTTCCTCTTCGGAGATGCACCTTTGAAGGACTCCAGTAGCGCTTTTCTTATAAAGCTCTCCCTCATGGACTTTATAGGCTTTAGATCACCGCAGTATGCAGTGTGCCTCATTTTGGTCCTCGGGGAGTTCCTGCCTAGTAAGGTAGGCGAGGAATGGTTCTATCCATGGGGCGATGACGGCCATTATTACGTGGGCTGAAGGTGTTATTTCATTGGCAGAGCCTCCAATTATGTCAGAGTGTTCGGTGTCGGGCAGTGCGGTTGGGTCCGGGCTGTTATTGCCGGGTTCCCCTTCCCATACTACGGATGGCTTGAACAGCCTTTCCAAGAAGATGTTGGGGGGGGGGGGGGGACTACATCGCGTTCTGCGCCGATGCGTGCCAGGACATCTGCCGCCTGATTATTTTCCCGGGCTATATGGTGAAATTCGAGCCCTTCGAACCGAGCTGACATTTTTAGGACGGCGTTGCGATAAGCTGCCATTTTTGGATCTTGGCATCAAAGTCTCCATTTATTTGGGATATTGCGAGGTTCGAGTTCCCACGCACCTCTAGGCTTGAATGCCCATGGATACTGCCATCCGGAGACCATGTAAAAGGGCCTCATATTCGGCTGCATTGTTGGAGTCTGTGTACATTATCTGGAGTACGTATTGAACTGTGTATCCTGTGGGGGACGTCAAAACGACGCCAGCCCCTAGACTGGCCAACATTTTGGAGCCGTCGAAGTGCATGACCCAGTTTGAATATGTGCCGTACTCTTTAGGGAGTTCGGCCTCCGTCCATTCTGTGAAGAATTCGGCCAAAACTTGCAACTTGATAGCTCGTAGTGGCTTGTAAGTTATGTTGAACGGGAGGAGCTCAATGGCCCACTTTGCAATCTGGCCCGTCGCGTCGCGGTTGTTTATAATATCATTAAGTGGCACTTCCGAGGCTACTGTTATTGAACACTCTTGAAAGTAGTGTCGCAGCTTCCGGGATGCCATAAATACCGCGTACGCAATCTTTTGATAATGCGGGTACCGTGACTTGCACGGAGGTAAGGACAGTGGACACATAGTAGACCGGCTTTTGAAGGGGGGATTTGTGTCCGTCCGTTTCTCGTTCGACAACGAGCACTGCGCTTACGACCTGATGGGTTGCTGCAATGTATAATAGCATTGGTCCGCCAATGTTTGGCGCAGCCAGGACTGGGTTTGTTGCCAAGATGGCTTTTATTTCGTCGAGTCCAGCCGTGGCTGCATCCGTCCACTCGAAGTGTTCGGTGCGCCGAAGGAGGCGGTAAAGGGGTAGGGCCTTTTCTCCCAAGCGGGAGATAAAGCGGCTCAGAGCCGCCACGCATCCGGTTAATTTTTGTATTTGTTTGAGGTCCTTCGGGATATCCAATTGTGACAGAGCTCGGATCTTGGTTGGATTTGCTTCAATTCCTCTACCGGATACAATGAAGCCCAAGAGCTTTCCGGCTGGAACGCCGAAAACGCATTTTTCCAGGTTGAGCTTGATGTCGTATGTTCGGAGGTTATCGAATTTTAGCCTCAAGTCGTCTACTAGAGATTCGACATGTCTTGTTTTAACGACCACATCATCTACATATGCCTCCACTGTTTTGCTGATCTGGTTTGCCAGACATGTCTGAATCATGCGCTGATATGTTGCGCCGGCGTTTTTGAGCCCGATGGGCATTGTGTTGAAGCAGAATGGGACGTATGGTGTGATGAATGCCGTTGCGGCTTGGTCTAACTCTGCCATCTTTATTTTAATGGTAGCCGGAGTATGCATCGAGGAAACACAACGAATCGTGTCCTGCGGTAGCGTCGATAATTTGATCAATGCGGGGGAGAGGGAAGGGATCCTTTGGGCAAGCCTTGTTAAGGTCTTTAAAATCAACGCACAGGCGCCAAGATTTGTCCTTCTTTGGTACCATCACCAGGTTTGCTAGCCAGTCCGGGTGTTTTATATCTTTGATGAATCCGACCTCCAGTAGCTTGGCTAGTTCCTCTCCCATGGCATGTCTCTTAGGTTCGGAAAAACGCCGAAGAGCCTGTTTGACTGGCTTGAATCCTTTTAGGATATTTAAGCTGTGTTCGGCCAGCCTGCGTGGGATTCCTAGCATGTCTGAAGGGTGCCAGGCGAAAATGTCCCAGTTCTCTCGTAGGAACTCTCACAGTGCGGCGTCTACATCAGGGTTTAACTGTGCTCCGATGGAAGCTATTTTATTGGGGTCCATTGGATGGACCTGGAATTTGACTATTTCGTCCGCCGGTTTAAAGGAGGTGGACTTGGATCTTTTGTCGAGTATCACATCGTCCCTATTCACCATGGAGCACAGCGCAGTCAGTTCCTCAGCCGCTAGGGCTTCGGATAGTGCCTCGAGGGCCAGGGCGGCTGTCTTGTTTTCGGCGTGGAGTGCTATGTCTGGATCACTAGTGAGAGTGATGATTCCGTTAGGCCCGGGCATCTTGAGCTTCATGTACTCGTAATGGGGTATTTCTTGGAAGATTGTAAACGCTTCCCGCCCTAGCAGAGTGTGATATCCGCTACTGAATGGGGCCACTTGGAACGTGACCTCTTCGGACCTGTAATTATCCGGCGTGCCAAACACCACATCTAGTGTGATTTTTCCTGTACAGCACGGTTCCCGACTGGGGATTATTCCTCTAAAGGTTGTGCTGCTTCGCTCAATGAGGTTCCAGTCTATTTCCATTTTTTGAAGGGTTTCCTCATAAATGAGGTTCAATCCGCTGCCGCCATCCATGAGTACCTTGGTAAGACGAAAGTCGTCCACTATTGGACTGAGGACCAATGCGGCTGGTGCTCGGGCTGTTCGGAATTTAGGTTCATCACTAGCGTTAAAAGTAATAGCCGTGTCACTCCATGGGTTTATTGTTGCCACTTGGTAGACCTCGGCAAGGCTGCGGAGTGTTCTTTTTCGCATATTATTTGATGTGAAAGTCTCAAAGACTGTTGATACCGTACTGGTGTATCTGGGGTGGCTTTCTGTGGCTTCTGGAATTAGAAGATCTTCGCCAATTTTTGCCTCCTGCCGGAGTATCCAACATGCTCTAAGGCTATGAGTTGGTGTGTGTAGCGACCAGACCTCAAACGGTCCAATATTTGTGCTCCGGTGTCATCCCTGGATCAGTAATGCTGACACCACAAAGTACTCGGAGGATTTATAACAGAGTAGCAATCACACACTTATTACATCGAGTGTCTCAATAGAGATCTTATTACAATAAACATGGCTTAAGGCCATCTAATAACGATAACAGCGGAAGGCTTGGAAGATAAGCGAGTCCATCAACTCCAACGGCATCACTGAGTATAGAACCACGACCTAAAAACTCCTTAATCATCGTCTGAAAAGTCTGCAACATTAAAGTTGCAGCCCGAAAACGGGTCAGCACATGGAATATGCTGGCAATGTAACACATAGAGAGTAATGGAATGAAACAGCTATTCTATATGCATATTTGGCTAGTGGAGAGCTCTATGGTTACAGTTTTTGCGAAAAGCCAATTTTTCCCTACTGCAAAGGAATAAATGTATTTAACTATCATGGTGGTTGTTAAACATTGAGAATGGTTGACAGCATTCTCAATCCCAATTAAACATCATTAAACAAAACCCAACCAAATTAATTTAGGGTAACATGTTGAGATTCACATGATAATCTAGGTACTAGATACTCAAGATGTCCATAACCGGGGACATGCCAACCATGATTAGTTTATACACTCTGTAGAGGTTTGCGCACTTTTCCCCACAAGACTCGATCGCCTCCGTTTGGTTTCTCGCACTACATGGTGTTTGAGCAGACGGATGACCGAGACATAGTCTTTCAGAAGCGCTAGCACCTTACGATTGGGTAGACCATACCACCTACATCCCCTACATCTGCTAGTCTACCACTGTAAGAGTTTGCACGACTTAGTCAACTATGCTAGAGCCCATAATAGCTTGTGGCTGCACACGGAAGTTTCTAGCATGAAAAATCTCATGATCCCTTTGAGCCTGGGTGGCGGTCCAAAAGAAAACAGGCAAATCCTGGATTACCCAGGTGCCTCAATCCACCCAGATGTGTGTTTAAGTTGCCACCTTAGATAAACCATTAATTAAGAAACTCACATCTGTCATGGATATCACTCCTCCAATCCATGTCTACTAGCATAGCATAGCAATAATAAGCAAACGTAGAAGTAACTCCCAAAGGTTTGATAATAAACAGGTAATAGGTACTACCTCAACTACTTCCCATCCCACAATTTAATTAGATCCTAATCATGCAATGTTTGAGGATTTGATCTAATGCAATAAAACTGGGTAGTAGGAAAGGTATGATCAAGTGTTACTTGCCTTGCTGATGATCCGCGAAACCTAGAGATTCGAAGTAACGGGCGGCGCACTCGGGTATTCTATCCCAGACAAACAACAAGCATACAATAAGTACTCATCTAATGCATAGGTAAAACTCAAGTAAGAGATCTAACCAGAAAGTTCAACTTAAGAACTTCGGTTTGCAAAAGGAATCAAATCGAACGAAGCAACGAAAGTCAAACGGCGAAAGAAAACAAATTCGTTCTACTAATCTGGATCTAAGGCAATTTTTATAGTGACAAAAACTTGTTTAAGTTGGTTAGACGGATAGAGGGTTTCGGGACGAAACTCCACGCGCTTGAATCGCCTGATTCTGATAAACGAGCGAAAAGTTATACTAAAACGAAAATCGGATCAGAAATCGCGATTAGAAAATAATCGCGGAAAATCCGAGAAAAAGAAAAACGATGAACGGATTAACGAACGAACGTTCGTTAACCGGATCTAAACGAAGAACACGTTCGCTGAAACGAACGAACGAGAAAACGCTCGCTATTTAACCTAAACCGAAAAAAACGATCTAAATAAAAAAAATGGAAACTAAAAAAACCGACGAAAAACCGAACGGTTTTTTCGAGAAAAACGGCGGCACGGAAATCGAGGCACCTCGGGCGGCGGGTCGGCGGCGGCGGGGTCCGGCGAGGCGGCGGCGGCAGCGGGCGGCGTGGGCGGCGGCGGGTTTTGGCCCGGGGCTGGGCTGCGGCTTATAAAGCCTGCCGGGCCAGGAGTCCTAGTCGGACACGGCCCGGTTAGGTCGGTGCGCATTTTTTTTTAATAATTACGCGCAGAAGAAAAATAAAAAGAAATACGAAATGGACTCCAAAAATCCCGAAATAAATTTTCTTGGGCTTCTAAAATCAGGCCGCACAAGGTGAACATTTATTTGGGGCCTAAATGCAATTTTGAAAAACACACATTTTTCCTAAATTCAAATAAAATACTGAAAAATTCCGAAATAAAATCTTACTTGATTTTATTATTAAATCCTCAATATTTCTTTATTTTGGGAAAGTCATTTTATTCCCTCTCTCATATTTTTGTAATAGAAATAATTGATGATAAATAATTAAAATCAAATGATCCTATTCTCAATTTTTGAGAAAACTCAAATATGAAAATAACGAAATCCCCAACTCTCTCCGTGGGTCCTTGAGTTGCGTAGAATTTCTAGGATCAAAACCAAAAGAAAATAAAATATGATATGCAATGGTGATCTAATGTATAACATTCCAAATTGAAAATTTGGGATGTTACAAACCTACCCCCCTTAAGATGAATCTCGCCCTCGAGATTCGGGTTGGCTAGAAAATAGATGAGGGTGGTCCTTGAGCAAATCTTCCTCTCGCTCCCAGGTGGCTTCGTCCTCCGTGTGGTGGCTCCACTAAACCTTACAAAACTTGATAACCTTGCTGCGAGTGACTCGACTGGCTAACTCAAGAATCTTAACTGGTTTCTCCTCATAGGTCAAATTGTTATCCAACTAGATTGCTTCCAATGGCACTGTATCCCTCAACAGTATGTCAGCCATCTCCGCGTGCCACTTCTTCAACTGAGAAACGTGGAACACATCATGAACTCCTGACAATCCTTCGGGCAATTCCAACTTGTAGGCCACTTCTCCCATACGCTCCAAAACTCGATATGGTCCTACAAATCGTGGTGCTAACTTTACCTTAACTCCAAAACGCTTTGTTCCCCGAAGTGGTGATACTCGAAGATAAGCTCTATCTCCAACTTCGTAAACTGTCTCCTTGCGTTTCGAATCTGCATAACTCTTCTGTCTGGACTGGGCTATCTTGAGCCTATCGCGAATCAACTTCACCTTCTGTTCAGACTCTTTAATCAAGTCAGGTCCAAACAACTGGCAGTCTCCAACTTCGTCCCATGACAACGGTGTCCTGCACCTCCTTCCGTACAAGGCTTCGAAAGGGGCCATCTTTAAACTGGTTTGGTAACTGTTGTTGTAAGAGAACTCTACATATGGCAAATTGTCGTCCCAAGTAGATCCGTAATCTAGCGCACAAGCTCTTAGCATATCCTCCAAAATCTGATTGACTCTCTCGGTCTGTCCATCTGTCTGTGGATGAAAAGCTGTACTGAATTCTAGCCTGGTTCCCAAAGTTTTGTGCAACTGCTTCCAGAACTTTGATGTAAACTGGGTTCCTCTATCTGATACGATACTCCTCGGAACTCCATGCAGACATACGATCCTGGTCATGTATATCTTTGCCAACTTAGCACTGGTGTAAGTGGTCTTTACTGGGATGAAATGAGCTACCTTCGTCAATCGATCAACTACAACCCAAATCGAGTCATAGCCTGAACGTGTTCTGGGCAATCCTGTAATAAAATCCATGCCTAGCTTATCCCACTTCCATTCGGGTATCGGCAATGGTTGTAGCAATCCTGCTGGCTTCTGATGTTCTGCCTTCACTCTCTGACATACATCACAAACTGCTACGTACTCCGCAATATCCTTCTTCATTCCGGTCCACCAGAAAATATCCTTCAAATCCAAATACATCTTGGTATTTCCTGGGTGAATCAAATATGGTGAATCATGTGCCTCTTGCAGTATCAACTTCCTGATCTCTGGGTCATTGGGCACGTAAACACGATCTTCAAACCATAGGGTATCATGCTCATCCTCACGAAATCCCTTAGCCTTTCCTTTGCTAAGTTTCTCCTTAATAGAAGCAATCTCCTTGTTAGTCCTTTGGGATTCTCTGATTTTATCCATCAATGTAGACTGAATCCCCAATGCTGCTACATAGCCTCTTGGGACTATTTCTAAACATAACTCTCGAAGATTTTTGACTAACTCCCTTGGTAATTCTCCCGTCATTAGGGTGTTGACATGACTCTTACGGCTTAATGCGTCGGCTACTACATTAGCCTTTCCGGGGTGATAATGCAATTTCATATCATAATCCTTGATGAGCTCCAACCATCTCCTTTGTCTGAGATTCAACTCCTTCTGTGTGAAAATATACTTCAAACTCTTATGATCCGTATACACCTCGCAATGGTTTCCAATCAGAAAATGTCTCCAAGTCTTCAGTGCATGCACTACGGCTGCTAACTCCAAATCATGCGTAGCATAATTCAACTCATGAGGCTTAAGCTGTCGTGAGGCATATGAAACAACTCTCCCTTCCTGCATAAGCACTGCTCCAAGTCCTCGACGTGAAGTGTCGCAATACACCTCATAATCCTTGGTCTGGTCTGGCAAAAACAACACTGGTGAAGTAACCAAACATTTCTTCAACTCCTGGAAACTAGCCTCACATTCCTCCGTCCATATGAACTTGGTATCTTTCTTCAACAACTCCGTCATAGGCTTCGCAATCTTTGAGAAATTTTCAATAAATCTCCGGTAGTATCCTACGAGTCCAAGAAAACTCCAGATCTCTCCAACTGTTGTTGGTGCTTCCCAATTGGTCACAGTGATAACCTTTGTGGGGTCAACTGCTATTCCTTCTCCGGATATAACGTGTCCGAGGAATCCTACTTCCTTCAACCAAAACTCACATTTGCTAAACTTGGCATATAATTGATGTTCCCTGAGCTTTCCAAGAACCAAACGCAAATGTTCATTATGCTCCTCTTCATTCTTTGAGTAAACCAGGATATCATCATTGAACACTACGACGAACTTATCCAAAAACTCCATAAACACTTTGTTCATCATGTTCATAAAATATGCAGGTGCGTTAGTCAGACCAAATGACATAACGGTATACTCGTACAACCCATACCTGGTGGTAAAAGCCGTCTTGGGTATATCTTGTTCCCGAATCTTCAACTGGTGGTACCCTGATCGCGGATCGATCTTGGAAAATACCTTAGCTCCTTGCAATTGATCAAACAGATCATTGATCATCGGTAGTGGGTACTTGTTCTTGATTGTTACTTCATTCAATCCTCGATAATCGACAACCATCCTTAACGATCCATCCTTCTTCTCCACTAGAAGTACTGGCGATCCCCAAGGTGAAGAACTTGGCGAATATAACCTTTATCCAGTAACTCCTTAATTTGCTTCTTAATCTCCACCAAATCCTTTGCAGGCATCCTGTATGGTCTCTTCGATATTGGCCCTGTGCCTGGCAATAGCTCAATCAAAAACTCAATGTCTCTATCTGGTGGCATGCCTGGCAACTCCTTTGGAAATACATCAGGGAATTCCTTTACCACTGGTACTTCCTCCTGCACAACTCCTGTTAAGCAATTTACTTGAGTCCTCTTTGGCACATGTCGGGATACATACTTGATCCTTCTCCCTTCTGGGGTGGTAAGCAAAATTGTCTTACTAGCACATTCAATATTCCCTTCATACTTTGATAACCAATCCATGCCTAATATCACATCCAATCCTTGGGATTCCAATACTATTAGGTCTGAGGGAAAAACATAGTTACCAATCCTTAATGGTAACCGATCACACCATCGACTAGCCATATATTCTGCTCCAGGCGAGGTTACTAACATGGGTGACCTAAGGGCTTGGGTTGACAGGTTATACTTATCCACAAATCCCCTTGATATGTATGAATGCGATGCACCAGTATCAAAAAGAACGAGTGCAGTAAATGACTTAACCAAAAACTTACCTATTACTGCATCAGGCTGAGCTTCAACCTCCTCCACGCTAACGTGGTTCACCTGTCCCCTATTGAAAGAGTTCGGCTTCTTCCCAGAGCTTCCATTGCTATTTCCATTTTGTAATTCAGGACATTCATTGGCATAATGTCCGGTCTTCGAACACTTAAAGCAAGTGACTTGGCTCAGGTCTTTCTTGGCTGGGGTTGATGGGTTGGTGCGGTTCTGGCCGTTGCTTCCTCCATTACCATTACCATTCCTGGGGCCATTGTGATTGTGCGAGCTACCTCCTCCATGGGTATGCTGAAAACGTCCTCCTGGTCTAGGGGTAAAACGTGGCTTCTGCTGATCTCCTGAATTGTACTTTCCTTGTGCATACTTCCTCTTGTGACTTTCAATTTGCTGCTGCTTCCCTTCAATCATAAGAGCACGATCTACCAACTCCTGGTAGTTGTTGAAGGTTGCTACCATCAACTGCATGCTCAACTCATCATTCAGTCCTTCCAGAAACTTCTCCTGCTTAGCTGCATCCGTACCAACATCATGTGGGGCATAACATGCTAATTTACTAAAGTCCTCCACGTACTGGCCAACTGTCCGTCCTCCTTGGCGCAAGTTGCGAAACTCATGCTTCTTCATGGCCATAGCTCCTGCTGAAACATGGGCAGTGCAAAAAACCTGCTGAAACTGGTCCCATGTGACAGTGTCGACAGGGAAAGTGGCTGTGAAATTCTCCCACCATGATGCTGCGGGTCCTTCAAGCTGATGTGCGGAAAACTTCACCTTCTCCGCATCCGTGCATCCTGCTGTGGTCAACTCTCTAGTTGTCTTGCAGAGCCAATCATCTGCTACTATTGGCTCGGTGCTACTGGAAAACACCGGCGGGTTCAGCCTAAGAAAATGGGCTAAATGATCAACAGGTGGTGGTGGTGGATTGTTGTTGTTGTTCCCCTGATTCTGATTCTGGACTAGCAACTTCATCAATGTGTTCTACTGCTGGATCAACTGAGTGAGCTCCGGTGGAAAGGTAAATCCGGGGTCACATCTCGGAGGCATCTGAGGGTTTAGAAAAGATGAGATTTAAGAATAGAGGGGGTCTAAAGAAAAAACACTACCCATATGCACATGAGGCAAAATCAAACAATTCACTTCATTCATTCAATCAAACAAGGGCATACAATCGATCTAACTATCACAAAAGTGCTCGGACTATAATATTTACATGGTGGACTACTACTACTGATGAGGTGGTCTACTAGAAATATTCTTCGGTTGCAGACTCCATGATATGTGCTCCGGCTTCATCAACATAGTCATCATCGCTATCATCTAGATCCGAATCGGTGTCGTCGATGATGATGTAGTCTTCCGGGCGTATCTCCTTGGGTTCTTCGTCTTCATCTACTGGTGTAGGGCCTCCCATAAATATCCCGATCTTCATTGTTAGGTCGGCATTCTTGTCCACTAATACTTCAATTTCTTCTTCATAATCTTCACATGTAGCCTTGAGTTCTTCCTCCAGTTCCTTGATTCTTGTCCTTGCCTTCTTCAGGTCTATCATGTCGGCGCACATTTGGTTCTCCTGACGTCGAATGTGCTGGTTTAACTCCTGGATAAAAGCTGCAATTGATCTATCTTTCCTGGTGCTGATCATCTCCCAGTGCTCATCTCGACGTCCACAAATCTGGTAGATAGTATCCTTGAGATCATTGCGGTAGACTTCTCCAATGCGTCCCATGGCGATGTGAGCTGCCATGCTCTTTCCTAGACTCCAAGTTGGTGCATCAAAAGAAAACTCTATGGGCTCAGTGACTGGCATGAACGTCCTTCCTGGAACTTGAACTTGAATCATCCAGCGCTCTTCTTCAGGTAAATTGGCGTTGTAGGTTCCGCTGAAGCTTGGTACTCCTATGTTCAGGTATCTAGTGACTTCCTTCAAGTGACGTCCAAAAGGTGTATCGTCATCCGGTTGCGTGAACTTGTTCCTTGCATCCGCCATCCTAAAAGAGTAGAAAAGATGAGGAGTCAGAAGAGAAGAGAGTAGGTAGTGATCTAGGTCTTTAGCTTAGTGGTCGTGTCCTACAGTCAACATGTGCTCTGATACCATCTCTGTAGCGACCAGACATCAAACGGTCCAATCTCTGTGCTCCGGTGTCATCCCTGGATCAGTAATGCTGACACCACACAGTACTCGAAGGATTTATAATAGAGTAGCAATCACACACTTATTACATCGAGTGTCTCAATATAGATCTTATTACAATAAACATGGCTTAAGGCCGTCTAATGACGATAACAGCGGAAGGCTTGGAAGATAAGCGAGTCCATCAACTCTAACGGCATCACTGAGTATAGAACCACGACCTAAAAACTCCTTAATCATCGTCTGAAAAGTCTGCAACATTAACGTTGCAGCCCGAAAACGGGTCAGCACATGGAATATGCTGGCAATGTAACACATAGAGAGTAATGGAATGAAACAACTATTCTATATGCATATTTGGCTGGTGGAGAGCTCTATGGTTACAGTTTTTGCGAAAAGCCAATTTTTCCCTACTGCAAAGGAATAAATTTATTTAACTATCATGGTGGTTGTTAAACATTGAGAATGGTTGACAACATTCTCAATCCCAATTAAACATCATTAAACAAAACCCAACCAAATTAATTTAGGGTAACATGTTGAGATTCACATGATAATCCAGGTACTAGATACTCAAGATGTCCATAACCAGGGACATGGCCAACCATGATTAGTTTATACACTCTTCAGAGGTTTGCGCACTTTTCCCCACAAGACTCGATCGCCTCCGTTTGGTTTCTCGCACTACATGATGTTTGAGCAGACGGATGACCGAGACATAGTCTTTCAGAAGCGCTAGCACCTTACGATTGGGTAGACCGTACCACCTACATCCCCTACATCTGCTAGTCTACCACTGTAAGAGTTTGCACGACTTAGTCAACTATGCTAGAGCCCATAATAGCTTGTGGCTACACACGGAAGTTTCTAGCATGAAAAATCTCATGATCCCTTTGAGCCTGGGTGGCGGTCCAAAAGAAAACAGGCAAATCCTGGATTACCCAGGTGCCTCAATCCACCCAGATGTGTGTTTAAGTTGCCACCTTAGATAAACCATTAATTAACAAACTCACATATGTCATGGATATCACTCACCCAATCCACGTCTACTAGCATAGCATAGCAATAATAAGCAAACATAGAAGTAACTCCCAAAGGTTTGATAATAAACAGGTAATAGATACTACATCAACTACTTCCCATCCCACAATTTAATTAGATCCTAATCATGCAATGTTTGAGGATTTGATCTAATGCAATAAAACTGGGTAGTAGGAAAGGTATGATCAAGTGTTACTTGCCTTGCTGATGATCCGCGAAACCTAGAGATTCGAAGTAACAGGCTCTATCGCAGACAAACAACAAGCATACAATAAGTACTCATCTAATGCACAGGTAAAACTCAATAAGAGATCTAACCAGAAAGTTCAACTTAAGAACTCCGGTTTGCAAAAAGAATCAAATCGAACGAAGCAACGAAAGTCAAATGGCGAAAGAAAACAACTTCGTTCTACTAATCTGGATCTAAGGCAATTTTTACAGTGGCAAAGACTTGTTTAAGTTGGTTAGACGGATAGAGGGTTTCGGGACGAAACTCCAGGCGCTTGAATCGCCTGATTCCGATAAACGAGCGAAAAGTTATACTAAAACGAAAATCGGATCAGAAATCGCAATTAGAAAATAATCGCGGAAAATCCGAGAAAAAGAAAAACGATGAACGGATTAACGAACGAACGTTCGTTAACCGGATCTAAACGACGAACACGTTCGTCAAAACGAACGAACGAGCGAACGCTCGCTATTTAACCGAAACCGAAAAAACCGATCTAAATAAAAAACGGAAACTAAAAAAACCGACGGAAAAACCGAACGGTTTTCTCGAGAAAAACGGCGGCGTGGAAATCGAGGCACCTCGGGCGGCGGGTCGGCGGCGGCGTAGGCGTCGGCGGCGGGCGGCGCGGGCGGCGGAGGGGTTTGGCCCGGGGTTGGGCTGCGGCTTATAAAGCCTGCCGGGCCAGGAGTCCTAGTCGGACATGGCCCGGTTAGGTCGTTGCACGTTTTTTTAGTAATTACGCGCAGAAGAAAAATAAAAAGAAATACTAAGCGGACTCCAAAAATTCCGAAATAGATTTTCCCGGGCTTCTAAAATCAAGCCGCACAAGGTGAACATTTATTTGGGGCCTAAATGCAATTTTGAAAAATGCCCATTTTTTCTAAATTCAAATAAAATACCGAAAAACTCTGAAATACAATCTTACTTGATTTTATTATTAAATCCTCAATATTTCTTTATTTTGGGAAAGTCATTTTATTTCCTCTCTCATATTTTTGTAATAGAAATAATTGATGATAAATAATTAAAATCAAATGATCCTATTCTCTATTTTTGAGAAAACTCAAATATGAAAATAAAGAAATCCCCAACTCTCTCCGTGGGTCCTTGAGTTGCATAGAATTTCTAGGATCAAAATAAAAAGCAAATAAAATATGCTATGCAATGATGATCTAATGTATAACATTCCAAATTGAAAATTTGGGATGTTACAGTGTGGCGCCCTCTGCACTGTGAATTTTACAGGGTCCATTAAGCCATCCTTCCAGCATGGTTCCATGCCCTGTAGAGGGCTTTTGCTTTTTGGTATTGAACCCGAGTGTCTGGCGATGATGCACCCTTTTATTTCGGACTGGGTTTGTATTCAAGGCCGGATTGTCCCAAAATTTTATTTTGGTTTTCCAGGCGCTTTCCATCGCACAATACTTTCGTACTATGGATGCCAAGTCAGCGAAGCGTGTAATATCACGGCGACTTATGGCGTTGAGTGCCTTGTCTGTGCAATTATTGCAGAAGAATGAAATTGCATCTTCCTTGCAGCAGTCCTTTATCATGTTCATAACCAGGAGGAATCTGGCCCAGTAATGATGTACTGTTTCTTCGGGCTCTTGCCTAATTTGAGATGGGTGGAATCAAATCCGAAACCTCACCCAATCTGAGACCCAGGGGCCAAGGAGTCTCCAAACTCGGAAGTTTGGATTCTTCGATGCTGTCCAATAAATCTAGCCCGTCGCCCGACTTTAAGTTCAGGTCTTGAGTGATGTCCTCCCCTCCGCGGGTATCCGTCTTGGAGGGATCGGGAATCCGGACATAGCTAGTCCTTATGATAGATGAAGGGTCACCGCACTGTCCCTCTACCACGGCAACAAGATGGGTGACCTGGGGAGAGTTAATCTCTCTCAGATCGGGTTTAGGCCCAATCTGGTCGTAATCCGTAGCGACGCCCAGGGCAGCGAAGCGATCCAAGAGCTCGTTTAGGGAAGAGAGCTCCATTGGATCTAGCTGCTCGGCGAATTCTGAGCCAACGTGAAGATTGCTTTCGATGACCCGAGAGGTCATCGTCGGCGCAGCAGCCGAACGGACGGTCACAAGGAAACCACCTAGCCTGAGAGTCTGGCCGACAGCCAAAGCTCCCTTAGCAATGGTGCCGTCTTTAAAGACGATATGAGGCATCCTTCCTAATGGCGACGACACAGAGGAACTCTCAATGAAAGCACCAATGTCGGTGTCAAAACCGGCGGATCTCGGGTAGGGGGTCCCGAACTATGCGTCTAGGCGGATGGTAACAGGAGGCAGGGGACACAATGTTTTACCCAGGTTCGGGCCCTCTTAATGGAGGTAAAACCCTACGTCCTGCTTGATTAATATTGATGATATGGGTAGTACAAGAGTAGATCTACCACGAGATCAAGGAGGCTAAACCCTAGAAGCTAGCCTATGGTATGATTGTTGTTCTTACGGACTAAAACCCCCCGGTTTATATAGACACCGGAGAGGGCTAGGGTTACACAGAGTCGGTTACAATGGTAGGAAATCTACATATCCGTATCTCCAAGCTTGCCTTCCACGCCAAGGAAAGTCCCTTCCGGACACAGGACGAAGTCTTCAATCTTGTATCTTCATAGTCCACGAGTGCGGCCGAAGGTATAGTCCGGCTATACGGACACCCCCTAATCCAGGACTCCCTCAGTAGCCCCCGAACCAGGCTTGAATGACAACGAGTCCGCCGCGCAGATTGTCTTCGGCATTGCAAGGCGGGTTCTCCAAATTCCGTGTACCTGTTGAATAATATCCGGTTTCTTGTAGCGCTCCTTGGCTTCTACGCCCAATAATGGCCGTCTTCCACATGTCAAACGAATACGAAAAGTCAGGGTGTTTTTTTATATATTTACACCCTAGGCGCGTGAATGAGCCGCCTATTTAAGGGGACGAGGATTTATATCCAAACCACACCTTCTCCCCTCCGCAAGTATTCATCAGAGCGTATCCGACAGAGGTCCATTCTATCATGGCCGGCCGCCGCAGCTCCTCCTCTCGCCCTTCCAGCCCTCAGCCTGGAGATTTGAAGAGGTGCTCCATCCTGCACAGCGAGCTAGCAACGCTCCAGACCAAGGGATTTCCCCTGGCCTATATGGTCCCGGTTCGAGCCGGACTTGCCACCTATAATGGCGGAGAGCAAGCGGAGAGCGCCCCCAATTCCCCCAAAGGAGAGCGGGTATGCCTTGTCCCTTACTTAATAAGAGGGCTCGGATTTCCAATTCATCCGTTTCTCCGGGGGCTCCTGGAGTTCTATGGCCTCCAGCTGCACAACCTCACACCTGCCTCCATATTGCATATCGCGGGCTTCGTAGCCCATTGCGAGCTGTTTTTGGGCTGCGAGGCTCATTTCACGCTATGGGAAAGGCTATTCTGCCTTGTGCCCCGTTCTAACAAGGGGTCAATATATCAAGTGGGCGGAGCCGAAGTGTGGCGCATCGCCGGGACTGGATATCTATCTGGAACCCCAAAGAAGGCATCCGAAGACTAGCCTTCGGAATGGTTTTATATAGAGGACGTCCCACTGCCGGATCCTGTCCGGATCGGCCTCCCTGAGTTCGACAGTGCTCCCCTAAAGAAGCACCTCAGCTAGTGTCCATGGAGCCCTCAGAGGGAAAGCGACAAGGACGTTCTTTACCTGATGGGCCGGATAAGATTGTTAGCTCATTCCGGACTTACCATGATCGGGGTCATGGCCGCATGCATCATGCGAGGGGTGCAGCCGCTTCAGTATAGAGGCCGCCCCATGTGAGACTTCAACGAGGAGGACGACGCCACCCACCACGGCTGTAAGGGGCCGGATTCGGCTGCCGCTCTAATAAAGATCTTGTCCACTTTGTACAAGGGAGAAGAGGAGGAATTTCTCCGCGTCAACCCACAGGGTGGATTTTCTATGTACAATCCCCCAAGCTGGGTACGTGGACACTTTTACTTGCCCATCCGTTTTATATTCCCATTGTTAAATATTCAGTCTAACGACTTCAACGCAGGAACTACGCCAGGCTGTTAAAGAAATAAACAGCCCTCCTCCACAACCCGAGGATCCGGGACGGTTCCTCGACCCGGCCTCTCAAGAGGATCCGGACTTATCTGTGGAGCTGATTGATGGGGTGTTTCATCAATTGAGCAAGGACAACGCCTTGGTGGCCACTACGGCCGATTACCCAGGGCTACTCCCAGCCTCACAGGTAACTGAGACCGAAGTCCCAGCACTTTGAAAAGGGACCTATCCTCACGTGTTTTCGATTGCCGTATGACAACCGTGTTTTGCAGGGAGGTGTAACACGCCGGATGTAACTTTCCCTATTTGTACTCCAACTCTTGCCGTTTCCGGCGTTAAGTTATATTTATTTCCTCGGGTTCGGGTTTTTGTCTCCGTGTTTTGTTGTCGTTGTCATGCATCTCATATCATGTCATCATGTGCATTGCATTTGCATACATGTTCGTCTCATGCATTCGAGCATTTTCCCCGTTGTCCGTTTTGCATTCCGGCGCTTCGTTCTCCTCCAGTGGTCATTTCTAGCTTTCTTTCGTGTGTGGGGATTAAACATTTCCGGATTGGACCGAGACTTGCCAAGCGGCCTTGGTTTACTACTGTAGACCGCTTGTCAAGTTTCGTACCATTTGGACTTCGTTTGGTACTCCAACGGTTAACCAAGGGACCGAAAAGGCCTCGTGAGTGTTTCAGCCCAACACCCCTCCAATTTGGCCCAAAACCCACCAAACTCTGCTCCATGTTCTAGAGCGTTCGATCACGATCGCGTGGCCGAAAACCGCACCTCATTTGGACTCTCCTAGCTCCCCCTATGCCTATATATACACCCCCTCCAAAAATTCGCGGATCCCCTCTCGAAACCCTAAAAAAATCAGATCTCGCCGCCGCCGGACACGTCCGGACGGACCGGACACGTCCGCCCCGCCGCCTCGTCCACTCACGTCGCGACACGTGGCAGCCGCCTCACTCCACCGCCGCCGGCCCGCTCGGCCCAGGCGAGGCCCCCGCGGGCCCGAGCTCCGCGCCGCCCGACCTAGCCGCCTTCTCCGATGCTGGCCGCCGCCCCGCCGCCGCTCGCCGCCTCCTCCGCCTCGCCGCGACCACCGCCGCCTCCACGCCGCCCGACGCGCTCCGGTGCCGCGAGCCGCCGCGCGCCACCTGCCGGCTCCGCCGCCCTCTCCGGCCTCCTCCTCTCCTTCCCCGGCGACCCCCTCCATCTCCAGCCACCACCGCCATCGCCGGCCGACGAACCTCGAACGGCGCTCTTAGTGAATAGTAATTTTAGATCTGAGATCTGGAATTTTGAGGGTTGACTTTCTCCTTCGAACCCTAATTTTTGTGCTAACTTTGACCTGCCTTTTCTCCGCATCCGTAGCTCCGATTTGGACATATAGTCTATCAAAATGTTCGCCTCGACGAGTACATCATTTCATTCCATTGCATCATTTTCATTTGAGTTCATCTTGATGCCCGAAATGCTGTTAGAAGAGGCCTTCGTGAGTTAATTGTCAGATCTGCTAGTTCATCTTAGACTTTTGTCATTTTTGCCATGATTGTTGTGTGCATGATATGCCCATGAGTCCTATAGATGTTTTGTTAAGGATTTTGTTATCTTTCAGAGGTGCAACCCATGTATTTTTAGGATGTGTGTGGTGACTTGTGCAAGCTTGCAAAGTGAGGCACCCGGTAAATCTGTTTTCTGAGACTTAGTAGTTTTCACTAAGTCTGGGATTGTTTAGTTCACGATGCCATATGTTCATGTTGTTTCCTAGTGATCCGTGCCTCTTTTGAGGATGATCAGTAAGGGAGTTTTGTTAATATTGTTATTCTATACCCATCCATGTCTTTGTTTGCAATTATGGAACACCCTAGCTTGAGTCAATCGAGCTCTACTTTTGCTTCGTTGCAAATCTGGGCAGATCGTCAACTTGTTTGCGATTGTGCCGATGTCATTATAATTGATCCATGCATGCTATGCAATTGTTCTTGCCATGTCTAGCTTGTATTTTGTGCCTTCTTGAATGATGTATGCTTGTCTTGCCATGACTTGCACCGTGGTGAGTGCATCGAGCTCGTAAACATGCCTTCGTGAGTTATGTTTCAGCATGTCCCAGTTTTCACTAAGTCTGAAAACTGATTATGTTTTGCTATGTTCGTGTGCTTGTTAGTATATTTTGTGATCCCTTTTGGCTCAAGGTCACTAAGGGACTTTTGTTAAGCTTGTTGAGTAGCTCCATGCCATGTCTTTATTTGTCATGTTCAGGTCCTGTAGCATGTTGTTTTGTAGCTCCGAAGAGGGCTATATGATCTGAAATTCCAGACAAGTGTTAATTTCACTAAGTCTGAGATCTGTTTTACCATTTGCGTTTTTTCCATGCTTGTTTGAACCTCCTAATGGATGATTTGGCCATAGCTCAGTGCTAGACTTTTGTTAAGCATGTTGTGTGCATCCCTGCCATGTATTTTGTTGTCATGTTTGGGTGCTATAGCATGTTCATTTCATTGCATTTAGATACCTACTTGCTGTAAATCGCAGACCAGTGTCATTTTTGAATCGCTTGCCATTTCCAAACCGTAACTCCGATTCCGGCGTTATTTATATCGTTTTCAAGCGATTTCATCTCATCTTTCCAGTGGCACCCTTGGAATTCCAAGTTGAGGCCAGGTTCATGCATTTCCTGCCATATCTTGCATTTTGCATTCCGCATCGCATCCCGCATAGCATATCATCTTTGCATTGTGTTGTTTGAGTTTGCACGTGGTTGATTGTATCCTTGTTGCTTGTTTGTCTTGTTTGGGTACAGCCGGGAGACGAGTTCGCTAACGAGGAGCCTGTTGAGTTTGCTCTTGAGGATCCAGTCAACTCTGACAACTGTGCAAGCAAGATGATCATACCCTCGAAATCACTACTATCTTTGCTATGCTAATTTGCTCGCTCTTTTGCTATGCCATTGCTATGATGCCTACCACTTGCTTGAAAGCCTCCCAAATTGCCATGTCAAACCTCTAACCCACCATTGTCCTAGCAAACCGTTGATTGGCTATGTTACCGCTTTGCTCAGCCCCTCTTATAGCGTTGCTAGCTGCAGGTGAAGTTTGGAGGCCGTTCCTTGTTGGAACATCTTTTATTTACTTGTTGGGATATCATTATATTGCCTTGTTATCTTAATGCATCTATATACTTGGTAAAGGGTGGAAGGCTCGGCCTCTCGCCTAGTGTTTTGTTCCACTCTTGCCGCCCTAGTTTCCGTCATATCGGTGTTATGTTCCCGGATTTTGCGTTCCTTATGCAGTTGGGTTATAATGGGAACCCCTTGATATTTCACCTTGATTAAAGCTTTTCCAGCAATGCCCAACCTTGGTTTTACCATTCGCCACCTAGCCTCTTTTTCCCTTGGGTTACCGGAGCCCGAGGGTCATCTTATTTTAAACCCCCCCGGGCAAGTGCTCCTCTGAGTGTTGGTCCAAATAGAGCCACTTGCAGCGCCACCTCGGGGCAACTTGAGGGTTGGTTTTAGTTGTACGTAGTGTTCATCTGAGTGTGCCCTAAGAAAGAGATATGTGCAGCTCCTATCGGGATTTGTCGGCACATTCGGGTGGTGTTGCTGGATTTGTTTTAACCTGTCGAAGTGTCTTGAGTTACCGAGATACCGAGTCTGATCGAAACGTCTTGGGAGGAGGTCTATTCCTTCGTTGACCGTGAGAGCTTGTCATGGGCTAAGTTGGGACTCCCCTGCAGGGATTGAACTTTCGAAAGCCGTGCCCGCGGTTATGGGCAGATGGGAATTTGTTAATGTCCGGTTGTAGATAACTTGAACCTTAATTTAATTAAAATGAATCAACTGAGTGTGTTGCCGTGATGGCCTCTTCTCGGTGGAGTCCGGGAAGTGGACACGGTGTTGGAGTAATGTTTGCGCAGGTTGTTCTATAGCTTCTCGCTCGTGCATTTCCTCCTCTTCTCGCTCTCTTTTGCGAATAAGTTAGCCACCATACTTGCTAGTCGCTTGCTGCAGCTCCACTCACATTTTACCTTGCCATACCTATAAGCTTGAATAGTCTTGATCGCGAGGGTACGAGATTCCTGAGTCCCTGTGGCTCACAGATTACTATTACACCAGATGCAGGGCCTGATGATTCCGCTCCAGGAGACGCGTATGAGCTCAAGTGGGAGTTCGACGAAGACTCTCAGCGATACTATGTTTCCTTTCCCGATGATCAGTAGTGGTGCCCAGTTGGGGGTGATTGGGACCGTTGTCGCATGTTGGGTTCTCTTTTATTTTGGCGCCGTAGTCGGGCCATGAGTGTTTTGGATGATGTAATGTTATTTATGTACTTGATTGACATGGCGAGTGTAAGCCAACTATGTTATCTCCCCTTTTATTATCATATTACATGGGATGTTGTGAAGATTGCCTAACTTGCGACATATGCCTTCAATGCGATTATGTCTCTAAGTCGTGCCTTGACACGTGGGAGCTATAGTCGCATCGAGGGTGTTACAGGAGGTCCTTGAGACGGGAGGCCGAGTCTGCGGCGACTAGCCAACGAGGGGCGGCAAGGCCCCGCGGGCTGAAAAGAAGTGCGGTCCGGACTGAGACGCTGGCGCAAAGGTATAGCACGCCATCTTATTCCCAGGTGTTATTCCTTCAGGGCATACTAATGCTCATGCTCTCTTCAGGACGAAGAGACCTCGCCAGACTATATCCAGAGAGGTTGCCAATCGCGCCTCCACCAGCCAGGCTCCAAAGCCTGGTCCGGAAGCGGAGGTGAACACGAGGCGTGCATCGGACGCTCCTCCGACAGAGGATGCGGACAGGCTGTCTGCCACCAATTCCGAGGTGGAGAGTGCAATGAACCACAGGCGTCGCCGGACAGTTCTTCAAGACGCTTGTTTCTCCCAAGAGGCATTGGATGCCTTCAATTCGGGAGATGCGTACCTCCGTGCCGCTCAAAATGGTCTAGCTAGAGCCATAGAGCAATATGTAAAAGACATACAGGTAAGAAAATTTTGGTAATTATATATATACCAGTAGCCCCCGAGACTTGAAATAGATAGAATAACTGATTTAAGGATCATTTGTTATGCAGGTTCTTACAGAAAAGAATACCCTACTGTCCCAGGAGCTGGAAGAGTGCAAAGCCCAACTTGAGGCCGCACTAGCCGCGGCAGGGGAGCCCAAGGAGACCCCCTCTAGTAATATACGCTTCGAAAGATAAGTATTTTGCGAAGTGCGGCGTGGGTGCAAATCTGACAAATGAAATTGTAGATGGCGCTGGATTAAATCCAGAAGAGCAACAACTCCGATGCCAGCTGAAGGCTGGTGAGAGCGTGCTGACAAAGGTGAGGCGGGAGAAGAACGATCTCCAAGATGCCAACACCAAGCTGGGCGTTGAACTGAAGGATGTTCGCGCCCAGCTGTTGGACTCCGTGAAGGAGAATCAGCGGCTTCGACACGACATATATAGTAAGTGCTTAAACGAACTTTGAAAAAAGAGTTCGGCGAGGAAGTCGACTAACAGAGTAATGTCTGTAGGTATGCTACAGGTCGTCCTACAGAGGAAATGCCTGGTTCTACGGGTGATCTTCTTCCCGAGCACTCACAACTGCATGAGCGAGTTTGGCAGGTGATGCAAAGCGTCGCCCAGGCCTTGTGGCCTTCCGTCTCCATGCCTGAAGGCCTTGGAGAGCTAGTAGAGAAGCTGAAGGGAGCGCGGCGGCGCTTTTGATTGTGGAAGATGTCGGCCTACCGTCAAGGCGCCAGGGAGGCCTAGGCCATGGTGAAGACGCGGTACACGAAGGCTGACCCAAACCATATGGCCGAGGTCGGACCTATGGGGCCCGATGGGAAGGAGATCCCTGTGAGCTTAGTATACGGCCAAGTAGAATTGGCCGCAAAGTATTCCCAACAGGACTGTAAACTAGACAGCCTGTTAGATGGTATTGAAGAGGAATACAATCAGTCAGATTGACTATGTAATTATAATTGACATGTGTAATGCCTTCTAGCCGGATTGTAGATCATTTGTCATGGCCGACCTTTTCGCTTCAACCTCGGGACCTGACGGTCCGGAGTGTGTCCGAATACCCTCGCGGTTATATAAGAACCGGGGTATGCATGGAGACCAGGCGTAGGGGTCATTAGTGCTTGAACAAACAAGTGCCCAACTAGTTATGTTATATTACATGGTTAGTAAGAAACATCTTCCAGGGAGAATAGTTCCGTTAGGGGTTCCTTTCCCTGGGAGGCATGCCCTAAAGTGCATGTCCATTCTGCGAAAAGAGACGCAGGAAAAACATCTGGGGGCGTATAGATAAATAAGTGAAAAAATATCATCTTTAGTTCACCGACCGAATATTCCCTTAAGAACGCTAGCTTTCGGCTTCACCCAGACTGAGGTACACATCCAGCTGACCCGGCAGTAACAATCGCAGAGGTGATCCCTTTACCACCTAGCCGAACAATCAAGAACGTAGGGGTAAGCACAGGAGCCAGGCAACCCAGCTCGGCCAAAACTTAAGTCATATCGATGCATATAATGGTGAATAAAAGGTACATGCGGAAGTGTGACACATGTGTTGGGCATGAAGCCCGTATAAATAAGCTTCTGTTTAAGGAAGCCCCCAGGTTTAATGTGTGCGGATAGCGCATCACTGTATGAGCCTTTAAAGGCTATAAGAGAGAGAGAGGAGAAGGAGAGAAATGTAAGACAGAAAGTATATAAAAAATGTACAGAGGAAGGAGACGAACACAGAGTCCGGTGCTAGGCGTAGAATCTTCGGAGATGGGCTGCGTTCCATGGGTTCGGCTCGAGTCGGTTATCCGATGCATCTCGCAGGCGGTATGCTCCACCAGTCAGGACTTGGTCAATTATGAAGGGACCTTCCCACTTGGGCTTGAGTTTGTCCTTTTTCTTATCTGGCAGGCGTAGAACTAATTCACCAACATTGTAATTTTTGGCCCGTACTTCTCTGCTTTGGTATCTTCGAGCCTGCTGTTGATAGAATGTGGAACGGGATTTTGCCACGTCACACTCTTCCTCCAAGGCGTCCAAACTGTCCTGCCGATCGAGCTCGGCTTCTCTTTCTTCGTACATGCGCACTCGAGGTGAGTCATGAATTATGTCGCAGGGCAAAACTGCCTCTACGCCGTACACCATGAAGAATGGTGTGTATCCGGTGGTGCGATTCGGCGTGGTCCGCAGCCCCTAGAGTACGGAGTCGAGCTCCTCTACCTAGTGCGTATTAGATTCCTTAAGGGACCGCACTAATCTGGGTTTGATGCCGCTCATGATAAGACCATTTGCACGTTTGACCTGGCCGTTAGTTTGTGGGTGATAGACGGAAGCATAATCGAGCTTGATGCCCATGTTTTTGCACCCGAGTTTTACCTCGTCGGCCGTAAAGTTTGTGCCATTATCAGTGATGATGCTGTGGGGGACGCCGTAACGGTGTACAACCCCGGATATAAAGTCTATCACCGGTCCGGATTCGGCCGTCTTAACAGGCTTGGCTTCTATCCATTTGGTGAACTTATCCACCATGACCAGTAAGTATTTTTCTTGTGGGTTCTGCCTTTAAGGGGTCCAACCATGTCAAGCCCCCAGACCACGAAGGGCCAAGTGATGGGGATAGTTTGGAGGGCAGTGGGTGGCATATGGCTTTGGTTTGCAAAAAGCTGGCAACCGACGCATTGTTGGACTAAGTCCTGGGCGTCTACCCGGGCCGTCGGCCAATAAAAGCCTGTACGGAATGCCTTGCTTACAAGGGACCGAGCTGCAACGTGATGACCACCGAGTCCGGCATGAATTCCAGCGTGATGCACCTTTGAAGGACTCCGGTTGCGTTTTTCTTATAAAGCTCTCCCTCATGGACTTTATAGGCTTTAGATCGCCGCACTATGCAGCGTGCCTCATTTTGGTCCTCGGGGAGTTCCTGCCTAGTAAGGTAGGCGAGGAATGGTTCTGTCCACGGGGCGATGACGACCATTATTACGTGGGCTGAAGGTGTTATTTCATTGGCAGAGCCTCCAATTATGTCAGAGTGTTCGGTGTCGGGCAGTGCGGTTGGGTCCAGGCTGGTATTGCCGGGTTCCCCTTCCCATACTATAGATGGCTTGAACAACCTTTCCAAGAAGATGTTGGGGGGACTACATCGCGTTTTGCGCTGATGCGTGCCAGGACATCTGCCGCCTGATTATTTTCCCGGGCTATATGGTGAAATTCGAGCCCTTCGAACCAAGCTAACATTTTTAGGATGGTGTTGCGATAAGCTGCCATTTTTGGATCCTTGGCATCAAAGTGTAACACCCTCGATGCGACTATAGCTCCCACATGTCGAGGCATGACTTAGAGACATAATCGCATTGAAGGCATAGCAAAAGAGCGAGCAAACTAGCATAGCAAAGATAGTAGTGATTTCGAGGGTATGATCATCTTGCCTGCACAGTTGTCAGAGTCGACTAGATCCTTGAAAGAAAACTCAACGGGCTCCTCGTTAGCGAACTCGTCTCCCGGCTCTACCCAAAAAAGACAAACAAGCAACAAGGACACAATCAACCACGTGCAAGGATCAAACAATATGATGCAAGGATGGTATGCTATGCGGGATGCGATGTGGGATGCATATGCAAGATTTGACAGGGAAAGCATGAACCTGGCCTCAACTTGGAAATCCAAGTGTGCCACTGGAAAGATCAGATGAAATCGCTTGAAAACGATATAAAGAACGCCGGAATCGGAGTTACGGTTTGGAAATGGCAAGCGATTCAAATATGACACCGGTTTGCGATTTACAGCAAGTAGCCATCTAAATGCAATGATATGAACATGCTACAACACCCAAACATGACAACAAAATACATGGCAGGGATGCATTCAAGATGCTTAGCAAAAGTCTAGCACTGAGCTACGGCCAATTCATCCATTAACAGGTTTAAACAAGCATGGCAAAAATGCATATGGCAAACAGATCTCAGACTTCGTGAAATTAACACTTGTCTGAAATTTCAGATCAGGTAGCACACTTCGGAGCAACAAAACTATATGCTACAGGGCCTAAACATGGCAAAGTAAAGCATGGCATGGAGCTACTCAAAGAGCTTAACAAAAGTCCCTTAGTGACCTTGAGCCAAAAGGGATCAGAAAATACAATTGCAAGCATGTGAACATAGCAAAACCATAATCAGTTTCCAGACTTGGTGAAAACTGGCACATGCTGAAATATAACTCAAGTAGGCATGTTTACGAGCTCGGTGCACTCACTACAGAGCAAGTAATGATAATCTAAGCATACATCCATCAAGAATACACAAAATTCAAGCTAGTCATGGCAAGAACAATAGCATAGCATGCCCGGATCAACTACAACATCATCGGCAAAATTGCAAACAAGTTGACAATCTGCCCAGATTCACAAAGTAGCAAAAGTAGAGCTCAATTGAATCAATCTAGGATGCTCCATAATTGCAAACAAAGACATGGATGGAAATAGCACTACAATATTAACAAAACATCCTTACTGATCATGCTCAAAAGAGGCACGGATCACTAGGAAACAACATGAACATATGGCATCATGAGATAAACAGATCAAGGACTTAGTGGAAATGCTAAGTCCCTGAAAACAGAATTACCAAGTGCACCACTTGGCAAGATCGTGCTAGTCACCACACACATCACAAAAATACATGGGTTGCACCTCTGGAAAGATGACAAAACCCTTAACAAAACATATGTAGAGCATCAGGGCATATCATGCACACAATAATCATGGCAAAAATAACAAAAAGCTAAATGGAGTATCAGATCTGATAATTAACTCAAGTAGCCCTCTTCTAACAGCATTTAGGGCATCAATATGAACTCAAATGAAAATGATGCAATGGGATGAAATGATGTACTCTCTGAGATGAACATTTTGATATGCTATATGCATGAATCGGAGCTACGGATGCAAAGTTACGAGGCTATGAACATGAGCACTCAGATCTGAGAATTTGGGAACTTAGAAGAAATTCGACCTAGGGTTTACTGTTCATCCGGATCTGGATCGGGCACGCAATCCGAGGTTGACCGGATTCCTTGCTGGAGTTGAAGAAGATCTCCGGAATCGGTCGGAGAAGGAGAAGGAGGGGTCGCCGGAGTGGCGGCGCTCGCCGGAGTGCTCCGCGGGGGCCGGAGCGGGCGGCTGCGGCGGTTGGTGGCGTCGGGGCGGCTCGGGCGGCGCGCATCGGAGTGGGGCAGCGCGGCAGGCAACGGCATGCCGGCGGGGAGGCGGCGGATGGCGGCGGGCGACGGGGCGCGGCGCCGTGGAGCGAGGAGGCAGGCGGCGGGGCACGCAGGGCCCGGCTCGGCGGCGGGGAGGGCCGCGCGAGGGCCAGGCGGGCCAGCGCGGGCGAGGCGGCAGGGATGTGGGCGCACGTCCACGTGGCAGCTCCTGGTTGGGGCGGTGGCGATGTGTCCGGCACGGTGCGGACAATGTCCGGCCGCGCGGAGACGATTTTAGGGTTTTGGACGAGGGGGGATCCGGATTTTCGGGGAGAGTCCTTTAAATAGAGGTAGAGGGAGCTAGGAGAGTCCAAATGAGGTGCGGTTTTCGGCCACGCGATCGTGATCGAACGATCTAGATGATGGAGAAGGCTTAGGTGGGTTTTGGGCCAAATTGGAGGGTGTTGGGCTGCAACACACACGAGGCCTTTTCGGTCCCTCGGTTAACCATTGGAGTATCAAACGAAGTCCAAATGATACGAAACTTGACAGGCGGTCTACCGGTAGTAAACCAAGGCCGCTTGGCAAGTCTCGGTCCAATCCGGAAATGTTTAATCCCCACACATGAAAGAAAGGTAGAAATGACCACCGGAGGAGAACGAAGCGCCGGAATGCAAAACGGACAACGGGGAAAATGCTCGAATGCATGAGATGAACACGTATGAGAATGCAATGCACATGATGACATGATATGAGATGCATGACAACGATAACAACACACGGAGACAAAGACACGAACCTGAAAAAATAAATTAACTTAACGCCGGAAACGGCAAGAGTTGGAGTACAAATTGGGAAAGTTACATCCGGGGTGTTACAACACTCCACCACTACGAAAGGATCTCGTCCCGAGATCTAGGACTGAAAGAACGCCAGGTACTCAGAACGGAGGTGATCCTCGCGTTCCCAGGTAGCTTCACGGTCGGAATGGTGTGACCACTTGACTTTGAGAAATTTGATTGACTTATTGCGAGTCTTGCGTTCAGTCTCTTCAAGAATAGCAACTGGGTGCTCACGATAGGAGAGATCTTCTTGGAGCTCAATGTCCTCGAAGTTGACGGTGTGGTTAGGAGTCTTAAAGCACTTTCGAAGCTGAGAGACTTGGAACACGTCATGAACATTTGCAAAGTTTGAAGGAAGCTCGAGTTGATAGGCGAGGTCGCCTATCTTGCTGACAATCTTGAAAGGTCCCACGTATCTAGGGGAAAGCTTCCCTTTGATACCGAAGTGACGAGTACCTTTCATAGGAGAGACGCGGAGGTAAACATGATCTCCGATCTCGAAAGCCAAATCACGGTGCTTACTATCATAGTAGCTCTTCTGACGGGATTGGGCTGCTTTGAGGTTATCTCGAATGACTCTGCACATTTCCTCTGCCTCTGTGATTAAGTCATTACCCAAAAGCTGACGTTCACCGATTTCAGACCAGTTGAGAGGGGTACGGCACTTCCTGCCATACAGAATTTCAAATGGGGCCTTGCCCGAACTTGCTTGAAAACTGTTGTTGTAGGAGAATTCAGCATAAGGAAGACAATCCTCCCACTTCATGCCGAAGGAGATCACACAAGCCCTGAGCATATCTTCAAGAATCTGGTTGACACGCTCAACTTGACCGCTAGTTTGAGGATGGAAAGTTGTGCTGAAGCGGATGTTGGTGCCCATGGCCTTCTAGAAAGAACCCCAAAACTTCGAGGTAAAGATGCTGCCACGGTCTGAAGAGATCACTTGTGGAACACCGTGGAGAGAGACAATCCGAGAGGTATAGAGTTCCGCCAATTGAGCTGCAGTGATTGACTCTTTGATAGGCAGAAAGTGAGACACTTTGGTGAGTTTGTCAATGACAACGAATATAGCATCATTGCCACGCTTGGACTTTGGAAACCCAGTCACGAAGTCCATTTCAATGTGGTCAAACTTCCATTCTGGAATGGCAAGAGGTTGGAGGAGACCAGCTGGCCTTTGGTGTTCTGCCTTCACTCTTCTGCAGACATCACATTCATTCATGAATTGAGCAATCTCGCGCTTCATTCGAGTACACCAATAAGTCTGCTTAAGGTCCTGATACATCTTCATGCCCCCAGGGTGTATGGAGAGGAGAGAATTGTGAGCCTCATTCAAGATCACTTTACGGAGGTCACCTTTGGGTACAACAATATGATCCTCGAAGAAGAGAGTGTCCTTGTTGTCAAGGCGGTAGCACTTATACTTGGGTTGACTCTTAGCAATCCCAATCTTCACCTTTTCCACCATAGCATCTAGAAGCTGGGCTTGGCGAATCTGCTCTTCCAAGGTAGGAGAGACTTGAAGGTTGGTGAGGAAACCTTGAGGAACAATTTGCAGATTAAGTTTGCGGAAAGCTTCACAAAGCTCGGGTTGATAAGGCTTAAGAATCAGACTGTTGCAGTAAGCCTTTCTGCTCAATGCGTCAGCAATCACATTTGCCTTCCCTGGAGTATACTCGATACTCGGATTATACTCTTGAATCATTTCAACCCATCGAGTTTGCCTGAGGTTGAGATTAGGCTGAGTGAAGATGTACTTGAGACTCTTGTGATCAGTGAAAATGTCCACTTTTCTTCCCAATAGAAGATGTCTCCAAGTCAAAAGAGCATGCACAACTGCCGCCAACTCGAGATCATGAGTGGGGTAGTTCTTCTCATTAGGCTTCAACTGGCGAGAGGTATAAGCAACAACTTTCTTCTCTTGCCTCAATACTGCGCCAAGACCTGGGAGAGAGGCATCACAAAAGACCTCGTACGGCTTGGATTCATCGAGTAGAGTCAGAACTGGAGCAGTGATCAATTTCTCTTTCAAAGTGTTGAAAGCAATGTCACACTCCGGAGACCAAACGTACTTGACGTGCTTCTGGAGAAGATTAGGGAGAGGCTTCGTGATCTTAGAAAAGTTTTCAACGAATCTTCGGCAATAACTTGCGAGACCGAGGAAGCTCCGGAGTTGCTTCACGTTCTGAGGAGGTTCCCAATTCACAATTGCAGACACCTTCTCAGTATTCACGGCAATGCCCTTGGCAGAGATGATATGACCAAGATAAAGAACCTCATCGAGCCAAAATTCACACTTGGAGAACTTGGCGTAGAACTGATGTTCCCTGAGCTTATCGAGAACCAAACGCCAGTGCTTGGCATGATCTTCCTTGTTCTTTGAGAAAACCAGAATGTCATCGAGATAGACCAAAACGAAGTCATTGGTGTAGGCGTTGAAGATGAAGTTCATCATGCGAGAGAACGTCGGAGGAGCGTTGACGAGGCCAAAAGACATGACAGTGTATTCATATGACCCATAGCTTGTCCTGAAAGCCGTCTTGGGAATACCTTGCTCACGGATTCGAATCTGATGATAACCCATACGGAGATCAAGCTTGGAGAATACTTGGGCACCTTTGAGTTGTTCGAACAGCTCGTTGATGTTGGGAAGTGGGTATTTGTTCTTGATGGTCTTCTTATTCACTGGATGGTAATCAACACAAAGTCGGTTCGTTCCATCCTTCTTCTTCACAAAAAGAACACCACAACCCCACGGAGAAGAACTAGGCTGGATGAGACCCATTCTCTCTTGCTCATCGAGTTGCTTCTTCAGCTCCTTCAACTCTTCAGGTCCGAGCTTGTAAGGACGCTTGCACACAGGTTCCGTGCCAGGCTCAAGATCAATAACGAATTCAACTGGCCGGTGCCGAGGCATTCCTGGAAGCTCTTCTGGGAAGATGTCTTGATATTCGCAAACGACTGGAATTTGAGAGATGGCATCCAATTCACCCTTCTCATTGAGAGAAAACAGACGGATGGTATCATCACGAGCGGCAAAGACAATTACATCCTCAGACAAATGAGTCAATTGAATCTGCCTTGCTGCACAATCAAGCTGAGCCTTGTGCTTAGAAAGCCAATCCATTCCGAGAATAAGATCAATATCTGAGTCACCAAGAACCGTAGGAGAAGATAGAAACTTGTAGTCTCCCAAAGTGATAGTAACATTCGGAGCAATGGAGTTAGCATGCATGCGCTTACCGGGAGAGACAACTGCTAAAGGACTAGGCAAAATTTGCAAAGCCAAACCATGCTTAGATGAAAACGGTCTCGAGATGAAACAATGCGATGCACCCGTGTCAAAAAGAACTTTAGCTGGAATATCATTAACAGGAAGGTTACCCATGATGACATCTGACGAGTCCTCTTCCTGAGCTTCATTCATCAAGTTGACCTTGGCGTTCTTGGGGTTATGCTTGACCACAGCTGTACTTGCCGATCTGACAGGAGGAGGAGGAGGAAGGCGCCTCTGGTTAAAACACTTGTTGGCATAGTGGCCCTTCTGTTGGCACTTGTTGCACGTGACCTCTGAAAGCGGACGGTGATACGGAGCACTCGTTCTTGGAGCTTGAGACGAAGTCTTGTTCTGAAAGCCAGGGTTGGGTGGGTGGGAAGAACCACTTCCACCTTTGCTCTTTTTATACGGCTGATAGAATGGAGGAGGAGGAAGCCAAATACTTCTGCTGCTTGGCCACTTCAGTAGAGGAAGGAGTAACATCTCTCACTCGCTTCTTGGAAGCATCACACCTCAACTGAGCAGCCTCTTGCTTCAATGCCATGTTGTAGAACTCATCGTACCTCAAGGTCTCAAAGAGAACAAGAGCTAGCTGAATTTCTTCTCTGAGACCACCCCTGAACTGATATATCATGCTCTTCTCATCAGGGACGTCCTGCTTGGCAAAGCGGGCGAGCTTCTGGAACAACTTGTTGTAGTCATAGACAGACAAAGAGCCTTGCTTCAGGTTGCGGAATTCCTCACGCTTGCTTTCAACCACGCTCTGAGGAATATGATGAGCTCGAAAATCTTGACGGAATTCATCCCAAGTGATAACACGTCCACCTCTATAGTCCTTGTACTGCTGGAACCATTTTGCAGTTTGATCTTTGAGTTGGAAGGAAGCGAACTTGACAAAGTCCTCAGGCCTGACGTTACTGCACTCGAAATGCTTGCACAGATCCACTAGCCAATCGTCAGCATCGGTTGCCTCAACACAATTGTTGAAAGTCTTTGGCCCATTAGCAAGGAACTGGTTGAGTGTAGCAAAGTGATTCTGATTGTTGCCTTGATTCCCTTGGTTGCCTTGATTGCGCTCTTGGAGAATTTGCATGATCAACTATGTGTTTGCATTGGTTGCGGCCATCACAGCTTGCCATGCCTCTGGAGGAGATGGAGGTGGTGGCGGATCAGGATTCGGAGTCGTGCGCGTAGGAGGAGCCATCCTGAAGAGGTTGACCACCATTAGCACATTGATAGACAAATATTGAATCTGAATCCAACGGAATGAAAATTGCAACAAATTGTCTTCACATCCGAACAAAAATGCTCGAATGCATTCCTCTTGAAATGGTCACATATCCATAAATTGAGAAGCCACGTAGAATTAAGGTAGAGAAATAAATCAACAAGGTACGGATCAAGAACCAATACTCGGTAAGAAATCCCAATCTCAAACCAAATATCCGTGGAAGAAGGACTAGAGCTACTTGAATTCCCACCTATGAAACTCCCGAACCTTTCCGGTTATGCAATCAGGTGTTGGGGATACAGGGGAAGCATAATATCTCACCCAAACTAGCAAATCCTACATCCAGCTGTATCCATCCTTCAACACATAACCAAGAAACCTTCAGAAACCATCTACCTCAACCTTCGAAAAGCATCCGTTATACAAGTTATGGCGATACTCCCGAACTCCCGCCCCAGTACTGGGTGGCGTCGAGGTTATCTCACCAACGAACTGCATAAAATAGATTTTTGATGTCGGCATACTAGACTCAGGTATTCGAGAACTACAACGATAAAATTATGACGACAACACCTCAGAGCTCAACTCCCCGGGACACTTCCACTAAACCCCTGACAGGAGGCACCAAGACAATGTTCTCGTCATAAAACCATCGGAACGATTCCAAGATACCCGCGTGATCCTAAAAAAAATTTAGTGAAATTTTAGAAGAGAAGAGTCAAAACTCTACGCCAGGATGCCTTACCAGAGCGATGAGGAGACTGGGAAGTAAAAAGAATTCCTAAACTCTCCGACATATAATTCCTAAATGACTCAAAACATTTTTTTCTAGACACAACTCGACCGCTAAAAACGATCAAGCAATGGGGCTCCTAAGGTCGGGGAAGGCTCTGATTACCAACTTGTAACACCCTCGATGCGACTATAGCTCCCACGTGTCGAGGCACAACTTAGAGACATAATCGCATTGAAGGCATAGCATAAGAGCGAGCAAACTAGCATAGCAAATATAGTAGTGATTTCGAGGGTATGATCATCTTGCCTACACAGTTGTCAGAGTCGACTGGATCCTCGAAAGCAAACTCAACGGGCTCCTCGTTAGCGAACTCGTCTCCCGGCTCTACCCAAACAAGACAAACAAGCAACAAGGACACAATCAACCACGAGCAACTCAAACAACATGATGCAAAGATGGTATGCTATGCGGGATGCGATGCGGGATGCATATGCAAGATTTGACAAGGGATGCATGAACCTGGCCTCAACTTGGGAATCCAAGTGTGCCACTGGAAATATGAGGTGAAATCGCTCGAAAACGATATAAAGAACGCCGGAATCGGAGTTACGGTTTGGAAATGGCAAGTGATACAAATATGGCATCGGTCTGCGATTTACAGCAAGTAGCCATCTAAATGCAATGAGATGAACATGCTACAGCACTCAAACATGATAACAAAATACATAGCAGGGATGCATTCAGGATGCTTAACAAAAGACTAGCACTGAGAAACGGCCAATTCATCCATTAACAGGTTCAAACAAGCATGGCAAAAATGCATATGGCAAACAGATCTCAGACTTAGTGAAATTAACACTTGTCTGGAATTTCAGATCAGATAGCACTCTTCAGAGCAACAAAACTACATGCTACAGGACCTGAACATGGCAAAGTAAAGCATGGCATGGAGCTACTCAAAGAGCTTAACAAAAGTCCCTTAGTGACCTTGAGCCAAAAGGGATCAGAAAATACAATTGCAAGCATGTGAACATGGCAAAAGCATAATCAGATCACAGACTTAGAGAAAACTGGCACATGCTGAAACATATCTCAAGTAGGCATGTTTACGAGCTCGGTGCACTCACTACAGAGCAAGTCATGACAATCTAAGCATACACCCACCAATAATACACAAAATACATTCACTACAGAGCAAGTCATGAAAACTGGCCCGTGGACAGACATGTTTGAAGGACTCCAGTAGCGCTTTTCTTATAAAGCTCTCCCTCATGGACTTTATAGGCTTTAGATCACCGCACTATGCAGCGTGCCTCATTTTGGTCCTCGGGGAGTTCCTGCCTAGTAAGGTAGGTGAGGAATGGTTCTGTCCACGGGGCGATGACGACCATTATTACGTGGGCTGAAGGTGTTATTTCATTGGCAGAGCCTCCAATTATGTCAGAGTGTTCGGTGTCGGGCAGTGCGGTTGGGTCCGGGCTGTTATTGCCGGGTTCCCCTTCCCATACTATGGATGGCTTGAAAAGCCTTTCCAAGAAGATGTTGGGGGGACTACATCGCGTTTTGCGCCAATGCGTGCCAGGACATCTGCCGCCTGATTATTTTCCCGGGCTATATGGTGAAATTCGAGCCCTTCGAACCGAGCTGACATTTTTAGGACGGCGTTGCGATAAGCTGCCATTTTTGGATCCTTGGCATCAAAGTCTCCATTTATTTGGGATATTGCGAGGTTCGAGTCCCCGCGCACCTCTAGGCATTGAATACCCATGGATACTGCCATCCGGAGACCGTGTAAAAGGGCCTCATATTCGGCTGCATTGTTGGAGTCTGTGTACATTATATGGAGTACGTATTGAACTGTGTCTCCTGTGGGGGACGTCAAAACGACACCAGCCCCTAGACTGGCCAACATTTTGGAGCCGTCGAAGTGCATGACCTAGTTTGAATATGTGCCGTACTCTTTAGGGAGTTCGGCCTCCGTCCATTCTGCGACGAAGTCGGCCAAAACTTGTGACTTGATAGCTCGCTGTGGCTTGTAAGTTATGTCGAACGGGAGGAGCTCAATGGCCCATTTTGCAATCCAACTCGTCGCGTCGCGGTTGTTTATAATATCGTTAAGTGGCACTTCCGAGGCTACTATTATTGAACACTCTTGAAAGTAGTGTCGCAGCTTCCGGGATGCCATAAATACCGCGTACGCAATCTTTGATAATGCGGGTACCGTGACTTGCATGGAGGTAAGGAAAGTGGACACATAGTAGACCGGATTTTGAAGGGAGAATTTATGTCCGTCCGTTTCTCGTTCGATGACGAGCACTACGCTTACGACCTGATGGGTTGCTGCAATGTATAATAGCATTGGTTCGCCAATGTTTGGCGCGGCCAGGACTAGGTTTGTTGCCAAGATGGCTTTTATTTCGTCGAGTCCGGCCTGGCTGCATCCGTCCACTCAAAGTGTTCAGTGCACCGAAGGAGGCGGTAAAGGGGTAGGGCCTTTTCTCCCAAGCGGGAGATAAAGCGGCTTAGAGCCGCCACGCATCCGGTTAATTTTTGTATTTGTTTGAGGTCCTTCAGGATATCCAATTGTGATAGATCTCAGATCTTGGCTGGATTTGCTTCAATTCCTCTACCGGATAAAATGAAGCCCAAGAGCTTTCCGGCCAGAACGCCGAAAACGCATTTTTCTGGGTTGAGCTTGATGTCGTATGTTCGGAGGTTACCGAATGTTAGCCTCAAGTCCTCTACTAAAGATTCGACATGTCTTGTTTTAACGACCACATCATCTACGTATGCCTCCACTGTTTTGCCGATCTGGTTTGCCAGACATGTCTGAATCATGCGCTGATATGTTGCGCCGGCGTTTTTGAGCCTGAATGGCATTGTGTGGAAGCAGAATGGGTCGTATGGTGTGATGAATGCCGTTTAGCTTGGTTTGACTCTGCCATCTTTATTTGATGGTAGCCGGAGTATGCGTCGAGGAAACACAACGAATCGTGTCCTACGGTAGCGTCGATAATTTGATCGATGCGGGGGAGAGGGAAGGGATCCTTTGGGCAAGCCTTGTTAAGGTCTTTAAAATCAACGCACAGGCGCCAGGATTTGTCCTTCTTTGGTACCATCACCAGGTTTGCTAGCCAGTCCGGGTGTATTATATCTTTGATGAATCCGGCCTCCAGTAGCTTGGCTAGTTCCTCTCCCATGGCCTGTCTCTTAGGTTCGGAAAAACGTCGAAGAGCTTGTTTGAATGTCTTGAATCCTTTTAGGATATTTAAGCTGTGTTCGGCCAGCCTACGTGGGATTCCTAGCATGTCTGAAGGGTGCTAGGCGAAAATGTCCCAGTTCTCTCGTAGGAACTCTCGCAGTGCGGCGTCTACATCAGGGTTTAACTGTGCTCCGATGGAAGCTGTTTTATTGGGGTCCGTTGGATGCACCTGGAATTTGACTATTGCATCCGCTGGTTTAAAGGAGGTGGACTTGGATCTTTTGTCGAGTATCACATCGTCCCTATTCACCATGGAGCGCAGCGCAGTCAGTTCCTCAGCCGCTAGGGCTTCAGATAGTGCCTCGAGGGCCAGTGCGGCTGTCTTGTTTTTGGCGCGGAGTGCTATGTCCGGATCACTAGCGAGAGTGGTGATTCTGTTAGGCCTGGGCATCTTGAGCTTCATGTACCCGTAATGGGGTATTGCTTGGAAGATTGTAAACGCTTCCCGCCCTAGCAGAGCATGATATCCGCTACTGAACGGGGCCACTTGGAACATGACCTCTTCGGACCTGTAATTATCCGGCGTGCCAAACACCACATCTAGTGTGATTTTTCCTGTACAGCGTGCTTCCCGACTGGGGATTATTCTCTAAAGATTGTGCTGCTTTGCTCAATGCGGTTCTAGTCTATTTCCATTTTTTGAAGGGTTTCCTCATAAATGAGGTTCAATCCGCTGCCGCCATCCATGAGTACCTTGGTAAGACAAAAGTCGTCCACTATTGGACTGAGGACCAATGCGGCTGGTGCTCGGGCTGTTCGGAATTTAGGTTCATCACTAGCGTTAAAAGTAATAGCCGTGTCACTCCATGGGTTTATTGTTGCTACTTGGTAGACTTCGGCAAGGCTGCGGAGTGTTCTTTTTCGCATATTATTTGATGCGAAAGTCTCGAAGATTGTTGATACCGTACTGGTGTCTCTGGGGTGGCTTTCTGTGGCTTCTGGAATTAGAAGATCTTCGCCAATTTTTGCCTCCTACCGGAGTATCCAACATGCTCTAAGGCTATGAGTTGGTGTGGCGCCCTCTGCACTTTGAATTTTACAGGGTCCATTAAGCCATCCTTCCAGCACGGTTCCGTGCCCTGTAGAGGGCTTTTGCTTTTTGGTATTGAACCCGGGTGTCTGGCGATGATGCACCCTTTTATTTTGGACTGGGTTTGTATTCAAGGCCGGATTGTCCCAAAATTTTATTCCGGTTTTCCAGGCGCTTTCCATCGCATAGTACTTTCGTACTATGGACGCCAAGTCAGCGAAGCGTGTAATATCACGACGACTTATGGCGTTGAGGATTCCCTTGTCCATGCAATTATTGCAGAAGAATGAAATTGCGTCTTCCTCGCGGCAGTCCTTTATCCTGTTCATAACCAGGAGGAATCTGGGCCAGTAATGATGTTCCATTTCTTCGGGCTCTTGCCTAATTTGAGATAGATCTCTTATGTACGGGTGGGTGGGTGGAATCAAATCCGAAACGTCACCCAATCTGAGACCCAGGGGCCAAGGAGTTTCCGAACTCGGAAGTTTGGAGTCTTGGATGCTGTCCAATGAATCTAGCCCGTCGCCCGACTTTAAGTTCAGGTCTTGAGTGATGTCCTCCCCTCCGCGGGTATCCGGCTTGGAGGGATCGGGAATCCGGACATAGCTAGTCCTTAAGATAGATGAAGGGTCGCCGCACTGTCCCTCTACCACGGCAACGTGATGGGTGACCTGGGGAGAGTTAATCCCTCTCAGATCGGGTTTAGGCCCAATCTGGTCGTAATCCGTAGCGACTCCCAGGGCGGCGAAGCGATCCAAGAGCTCGTTTAGGGAAGAGAGCTCCATTGGATCTAGCTGCTCAGCGAATTCCGAGCTGACGTGAAGATTGCTTCCGATGACCCGAGAGGTCATCGTCGGCACAGCAGCCGAACGGGCGGTCATAAGGAAACCACCTAGCCTGAGAGTCTGGCCGACGGCCAAATCTCCCTTAGCAACGGTGCCGTCTTTAAAGACGGGATGAGGGATCCTTCCTGATGGTGACGGCACGGAGGAACTCTCAATGAAAGCACCAATGTTGGTGTCAAAACCAGCGGATCTTGGGTAGGGGGTCCCGAACTATGCGTCTAGGCGGATGGTAACAGGAGGCAGGGGACACAATGTTTTACCCAGGTTCGGGCCCTCTTGATGGAGGTAATACCCTACGTCCTGCTTGATTAATATTGATGATATGGGTAGTACAAGTGTAGATCTACCACGAGATCAAGGAGGCTAAACCCTAGAAGCTAGCCTATGGTATGATTGTTGTTCTTACGGACTAAAACCCCCCGGTTTATATAGACACCGGAGAGGGCTAGGGTTACACAGAGTCGGTTACAATGGTAGGAAATCTACATATCTGTATCGCCAAGCTTGCCTTCCACGCCAAGGAAAGTCCCTTCCGGACACGGGACGAAGTCTTCAATCTTGTATCTTCATAGTCCAGGAGTCCGGCCGAAGGTATAGTCCGGCTATCCGGACACCCCCTAATCCAGGACTCCCTCATGGAGCATGACTAAACTATATGATTTTGTAGGGATGAACTTTCTTTGGCCATGTTACTTTAGGAAAACATAATTGCTTTGTTGGTTTGCTTCAAGTATTATTATTTTTATGTCAATATGAACTTTTGTCTTGAATCCTCCTAATCTGAATATTCATACCACAATTAACAAGATTTGCATTGAAATTATGCCAAGTAGCACTCCGCATCAAAAATTCTATTTTTATCATTTACCTACTCGAGGACGAGCAGGAATTAAGCTTGGGGATGCCTGAGACGTCTCCAACGTATCTATAATTTTTGATTGCTCCATGCTATATTATCTATTGTTTTGGACTATATTGGGCTTTATTTTCCACTTTTATATTATTTTTGGGACTAACCTATTAACCGGAGGCCCAGCCCAGAATTGCTGTTTTTTTGCCTATTTTAGTGTTTCGCAAAAACAGAATATCAAACGGAGTCCAAACGGAATAAAACCTTCGGGAACGTGATTTTCTCACCGAACGTGATCCAGGAGACTTGGACCCTACGCCAAGGCATCAGAGAGGCGGTCATGAGGGTGGGGGCGCCCCCCTAGGGCGCGCCCCCTGCCTCGTGGGCCCCTTGGTGCTCCACCGACGTACTCCTTCCTCCTATATATACCTACGTACCCCCAAACGATCAGAACAGGAGCCAAAAACCTGATTCCACCACCGCAACTTTCTGTATCCACGAGATCCCATCTTGGGGCCTTTCCGGAGCTCTGCCGGAGAGGGCCGTTATCACGGAGGGCTTCTACATCATCATAGCCCCTCCGATGAAGTGTGAGTAGTTTACCTCAGACCTTCGGGTCCATAGTTAGTAGCTAGATGGCTTCTTCTCTCTTTTTGGATCTCAATACAAAGTTCTCCCCCTCTCTCGTGGAGATCTATTCGATGTAATCTTCTTTTTGCGGTGTGTTTGTTGAGACCAATGAATTGTGGGTTTATGATCAAGTATATCTATGAATAATATTTGAATCTTATCTGAATTCTTTTATGTATGATTGGTTATCTTTGCAAGTCTCTTCGAATTATCCATTTGGTTTGGCCAACTAGATTGGTAGTTCTTGCCATGGGAGAAGTGCTTAGCTTTGGGTTCGATCTTGCGGTGTCCTTTCCCAGTGACAGAAGGGGCAGCAAGGCACGTATTGCATCGTTGTCATCGAGGATAACAAGATGGGGTTTATTTCATATTGCATGAATTTATCTCTCTACATCATGTCATCTTGCTTAAAGCGTTACTCTGTTTTTAACTTAATACTCTAGATGCATGCTGGATAGCGGTCGATGAGTGGAGTAATAGTAGTAGATGCAGAATCGTTTCGGTCTACTTGTCACGGACGTGATGCCTATATACATGATCATGCCTAGATATTCTCATAACTATGCTCAATTCTGTCAATTGCTCAACAATAATTTGTTCACCCACCGTAGAATACTTATGCTCTTGAGAGAAGCCACTAGTGAAACCTATGGCCCCCGGGTCTATTCTCATCATATCAATCTCCATCACTTTAATCTTGCTTTGCTTTTTACTTTGCCTTTTACTTTTCACTTTGCATCTTTATAACCAAAAATACCAAAAATAATATATCTACCAGATCTCACTCTCCTAAGTGACCGTGAAGGGATTGACAACCCCTAATCGCATTGGTTGCGAGTAGCTATCGTTTTGTGCAAGTACGAGGGACTTGAGCGTGGCCTCCTACTAGATTGATACATTGGTTCTCAAAAACTGAGGGAAATACTTACGCTAGTCTGCTGCATCATCCCTTCCTCTTCGGGGAAATCCAACGCAAGCTCAAGAGATAGCACAAGCCCCGACGCAATAGGCATAAGCGTCGAAAAAACGGTGACAATACTGATGACATGGCGGTCAATGCCGGATTCAGTGGCTCCAAGTCCGATCAGCGGAAGAAGCCATATAAAAGGAAAAATCCGGGCTCTTCCAGCTTGGACCACATACTCGATCGTCCATGTCAGATCCATGGCACCCCTGAAAAACTAGCCAATCATACCCACCGGAGTTGTTGGGTATTTAAACAGGCCGGCAAGTTAAATGCCGAAGACAAGGAGAAGGGGTGGCAAAGCGAGAATGAAGACGAGGAGCCCCGTCCGCCAAACACAAGGGGGCAGAAGAAGTCCCCCCCCCCAAGGTTAAAACGGTGAACATGATATACATTACCCATATCCCCAAGAGGGAGCGCAAACGTGCACTCAGGGACGTCTATGCGATAGAGCCAGTCGCCCCAAAATTCAACCCATGGTCATCCTGCCCGATTACCTTCGACCGCAGGGATCATCCGACCAGTATCCGTCACGGCGGTTCAACCGCACTGGTCCTTGACCCAATTATTGATGGATTCCACCTCACGCGAGTCCTCATGGATGGTGGCAGCAGCCTCAACCTGCTCTATCAAGATACAGTCCGCAAAATGGGCATCGATCCATTAAGGATAAATCCCACAAAAACTACCTTTAAAGGAGTAATACCAGGTGTAGAGGCCCTCTGCATGGGTTCAATCACATTGGAAGTTGTCTCCGGATCTCCGGACAACTTTCGAAGCGAAGAACTGATCTTCAATATCGTCCCCTTTGGCATTGGCTATCACGCACTACTTTGACGAACTGCATTTGCTCGATTCAATGCGGTGCCACACTATGCTTATCTCAAACTTAAGATGCCCGGACCACGCGGTGTCATAAGAGTCAATGGAAACACGGAGCGTTCCCTCCATACCGAGGAGCACACCGCGACCCTGGCGGCAGAAGTACAGAGCGGCCTTGCCAACCAGAACCTTAATTCGGCGGCCAAGCTCCCGGACACTACCAAACGAGTCCGGACTACTCTGCAGCAGGACAGTCCAACTCGTCAGGAGCTCGACTAGCAATTCAGCCTCTGTCTCAGTCCTGACCAAATGGCGGTGTACGTACCGCGCGTACATAACTACGCACTCAAAATACCATGGGCATAGACGGAGGCGTAACTGAAGGAAATATGCCCTAAAGCCAATAATAAAGTTATTATTTATTTCCTTATTTCATGATAAATGTTTATTATTCATGCTAGAATTGTATTAACCGGAAACATAATACATGTGTGAATACATAGACAAACATAGTGTCACTAGTATGCCTCTACTTGACTAGCTCATTGATCAAAGATGGTTAAGTTTCCTAGCCATAGACATGAGTTGTTATTTAATCAACGGGATCACATCATTAGGAGAATGATGTGATTGACTTGACGCATTTCGTTAGCTTAGCACTTGATCGTTTAAGTTTACCACTATTGCTTTCTTCATGACGTATACATGTTCCTATGACTATGAGATTATGCAACTCCCGAATACCGGAGGAACACTTTGTGTGCTACCAAATGTCACAACGTAACTGGGTGATTATAAAGGTGCTCTACAGGTGTCTCCGATGGTGTTTGTGGAGTTGGCATAGATCGAGATTAGGATTTGTCACTCCGAGTATCGAAGAGGTATCTCTGGGCCCTCTCGGTAATGCACATCACTATAAGCCTTGCAAACAATGTGACTAATGAGTTAGTTGTGGAATGATGCATTAGGAAATGAGTAAAGAGACTTGTCTATAACGAGATTGAGCTAGGTATTGGGATACCGACGATCGAATCTCGGGCAAGTAACATACCGATGACAAAGGGAACAATGTATATTGTTATGCGGTTTGACCGATAAAGATCTTCGTCAAATATGTAGGAACCAATATGAGCATCCAGGTTCCGCTATTGGTTATTGACCGGAGACATCTCTCGGTCATGTCTACATAGTTCTCGAACCCGTAGGGTCCGCACGCTTAAAGTTCTGTGACGATCGGTATTATGAGTTTATATGTTTTGATGTACCGAAGGTAGTTCTGAGTCCCGGATATGATCACGGACATGACGAGGGGACTCAAAATGGCCGAGACATAAAGATTGATATATTGGAAGCCTACATTTGGACATCGGAAGAGTTCCGGGTGAAATCAGGATTTTACCGGAGAGCCGGAGGGGTTACCGGAACCCCCAGGGGGTTACTGGGCCTTGTTGGGCCCTAGTGGATAGAGAGAGGGGCCGGCCAGGGTAGGTCGCGCGCCCTCTCCCCCTCTGGTCTGAATTGGACTAGGATAGGGGGCGGCGCCCCCCTTTCCTTCCCCTTCTCCCCCTTCCTTTCCCCTTCCCAGTAGGAGTAAGAAAGAGGGGAATCCTACTCCTACTAGGAGGAGGATTCCTCCTCCTGGCGCGCCCTCTAGGGCCGGCTGGCCTTCCCCCTTGCTCCTTTATATACAGTGGCAGGGGGGCACCTCTAGACACACAAGTTGATCATTGATCTCTCCCAGCCATGTGCAGTGCCCCCTCCACCATAATCCTCCTCGGTCATACTGTAGCGGTGCTTAGGCGAAGCCCTGCAACAGTAGCTTCATCAACATTGTCACCACGCCGTCGTGCTGATGAAACTCTTCCCCGAGCTCTACTGGATCATGAGTTCGCGGGACGTCACCGAGCTGAACGTGTGCTGAACGCGGAGGTGTCATACGTTCGGTACTAAGGATCGGTCGATCAAGAAGACTTACGACTACATCAATCGCGTTGTCATAACGCTTCCGCTTAACGGTCTACGAGGGTACGTGGATGACACTCTCCCCTCTCATTGCTATGCATCACCATGATCTTGCGTGTGCGTAGGATTTTTTTGAAATTACTACGTTCCCCAACAGTGGCATCCGAGTCAGGTTTATGTGTAGATGTTATATGCACGAGTAGAACACAAGTGAGTTGTGGGCGGTACAAGTCATACTGCTTACCAGCATGTCATACTTTGTTTCAGCGGTATTGTTGGATGAAGTGGCCCGGAACGACATTGCACCTACGCTTACGCGAGACTGGTTCTACCGACGTGCTTTGCACACAGGTGGCTGGCGGGTGCCAGTTTCTCCAACTTTAGTTGAACCGAGTGTGGCTACGTCCGGTCCTTGAGAAGGTTAAAACATCACTAACTTGACGAACTATTGTTGTGGTTTTGATGCGTAGGTAAGAACGGTTCTTGCTCAGCCCGTAGCAGCCACGTAAAACTTGCAACAACAAAGTAGAGGACGTCTAACTTGTTTTTGCAGGGCATTATGTGATGTGATATGGTCAAGACATGATGCTATATTTATTGTATGAGATGATCATGTTTTGTAACAGAGTTATCGGCAACTGGCAGGAGCCATATGGTTGTTGCTTTATTGTATGCAATGCAATCACCCTGTAATTGCTTCACTTTATCACTAAGCGGTAGTGATAGTCGTAGAAGCAATAGTTGGCGAGACGACAACGATGCTATGATGGAGATCAAGGTGTCACGCCGGTGACGATGGTGATCATGACAGTGCTTTGGAGATGGAGATCAAAGGCACAAGATGATGATGGACATATCATATCACTTATATTGATTGCATCTGATGTTTATCCTTTATGCATCTTATTCTGCTTTGTTTGATAGTAGCATTATAAGATGATCTCTCACTAAATTTCAAGGTAAAAGTGTTCTCCCTGAGTATGCACCGTTGCCAAAGTTCATCGTGCCGAGACACCACGTGATGATCGGGTGTGATAACCTCAACGTTCATCTACAACGGGTGTAAGACGGTTTTACACACGCAGAATACTCGGGTTAAACTTGACGAGCCTAGCATATGCAGATATGGCCTCGGAACGCTGAGACCGAAAGGTCGAGCATGAATCATATAGTAGATATGATCAACATAGTGATGTTCACCATTGAAAACTACTCCATTTCACGTGATGATCGGTTGTGGTTT
Source organism: Triticum urartu (assembly GCF_056163025.1). Taxonomy (NCBI): domain Eukaryota; kingdom Viridiplantae; phylum Streptophyta; class Magnoliopsida; order Poales; family Poaceae; genus Triticum; species Triticum urartu. Next base: position 181,892,440 of record NC_141878.1, on the reverse strand, counting down.
AGTTGATATGGATCACATGATCACTTGGATGATTAGAGGGATGTCTATCTAAGTGGGAGTTCTTAAGTAATATGATTAATTTAACTTAAATTTATCATGAACTTAGTACCTGGTAGTATTTTGCTTGTCTATGTTATTGCAGATAGATGGCCCGTGCTGTTTTCCGTTGAATTTTAATGCGTTCCTTGAGAAAGCAAAGTTGAAAGATGATGGTAGCAATTACACGGACTGGGTCTATAACTTGAGGATTATCCTCATTGCTGCATATAAGAATTACGTCATGGAAGCACCGCTGGGTGCCAAACCCGCTGCAGGAGCAATGCCAGATGTTATGAACGTCTGGCAGAGCAAAGCTGATGACTACTCAATAGTTCAGTGTGCCATGCTTTAGGGCTGAGAACCGAGACTTCAATGTCGGTTTGAACGTCATGGAGCATATGAGATGTTCCAGGAGTTGAAGTTAATATTTCAAGCAAATGCCCGGATTGAGAGATATGAAGTATCCAATAAGTTCTACAACTACAAGATGGAGGAGAATAGTTCTGCCAGTGAACATATACTCAGAATGTCTGGGTACCATAATCACTTGACTCATTTGGGAGTTAATCTTCCGGTTGATAGTGTCATTGACGGAGTTCTTCAATCACTACCACCAAGCTACAAGAGCTTCGTGATGAACTATAATATGCAAGAGATGGATAAGACGATTCCCAAGCTCTTCGCAATGCTAAAGGCTGCGGAAGTAGAAATCAAGAAGGAGCATCAAGTGTTGATGGTCAACAAGACCACCAATTTCAAGAAAAAGGGTAAAGGGAAGAAGAAAGGGAACTTCAAGAAGAACGGCAAACAAGTTGCTGCTCAAGAGAAGAAACCCAAGTCTGGACCTAATCCTGAGACTGAGTGCTTCTACTGCAAAGGGACTGGTCACTGGAAGCGGAACTGCCCCAAGTACTTGGCGGATAAGAAGGATGGCAAGGTGAACAAAGGTATATGTGATATACATGTTATTGATGTGTACCTTACTAGAGCTCGCAGTAGCACCTGGGTATTTGATACTGGTTCTGTTTCTAATATTTGCAACTCAAAACAGGGACTACGGATTAAGCGAAGACTGGCTAAGGACGAGGTGATGATGCGCGTGGGAAATGGTTCCAAAGTCGATGTGATCGCCGTCAGCACGCTACCTATACATCTACCTTCGGGATTAGCTTTAGACCTGAATAATTGTTATTTGTTTCCAGCGTTAAGCATGAACATTATATCTGGATCTTGTTTGATGCGAGACGGTTATTCATTTAAATCTGAGAATAATGGTTGTTCTATTTATATGAGTAATATCTTTTATGGTCATGCACCCTTGAAGAGTGGTCTATTTGTGTTGAATCTCGATAGTAGTGATACACATATTCATAGTGTTGAAGCCAAAAGATGCAGAGTTGATAATGATAGTGCAACTTATTTGTGGCACTGCCGTTTGGGTCATATTGGTGTAAAGCGCATGAAGAAACTCCATACTTATGGACTTCTGGAATCACTTGATTATGAATCACTTGGTACTTGCGAACCATGCCTCATGGGCAAGATGACTAAAACGTCATTCTCCGGAACAATGGAGCGAGCAACAGACTTGTTAGAAATCATACATACTGATGTATGTGGTCCGATGAATTTTGAGGCTCGCGGCGGGTATCGTTATTTTCGCACCTTCACAGATGATTTGAGCAGATATGGGTATATCTACTTAATGAAACATAAGTCTGAAACATTTGAAAAGTTCAAAGAATTTCAGAGTGGAGTGGAAAATCATCGTAAAAAGAAAATAAAGTTTCTACGATCTGATCGTGGAGGAGAATATTTGAGTTACGAGTTTGGTTTACATTTGAAACAATGTGGAATAGTTTCGCAACTCACGCCACCCGGAACACCACAGCGTAATGGTGTGTCCGAACGCCGTAATCGTACTTTACTAGATATGGTGCGATCTATGATGTCTCTTACTGATTTACCGCTATCGTTTTGGGGTTGTGCTTTAGAGACAGTTGCATTCACGTTAAATAGGGCACCATCGAAATCCGTTGAGATGACGCCTTATGAACTATCGTTTGGCAAGAAACCAAAGTTGTCGTTTCTTAAAGTTTTGGGCTGCGATGCTTATGTGAAAAAGCTCTAACCTGATAAGCTCGAACCCAAATCGGAGAAATGTGTCTTCATAGGATACCCAAAGGAAACTATTGAGTACACCTTCTATCACAGATCCGAAGGGAAGACATTCGTTGCTAAGAATGGATCCTTTCTAGAGAAGGAGTTTCTCTCGAAAGAAGTGAGTGGGAGGAAAGTAGAACTTTATGAGGTAACTATACCTACTCCCTTATTGGAAAGTAGTTCATCACAGAAACCAGTTCCTATGACACCTACACCGATTAGTGAGGAAGCTAATGATGATGATCATGAAACTTCAGATCAACTTACTATCGAACCTTGTAGGTCAAAGAGAGCAAGATCCGCACCAGAGTGGTACGGTAACCCTATACTGGAGGTCATGTTACTTGACCATGACGAACCTACGAACTATGAGGAAGCGGTGATGAGCCCAGATTCTGCAAAATGGCTTGAGGCCATGAAATCTGAGATGGGATCCATGTATGCGAACAAAAAGTGGACTTTGGTTGACTTGCCCGATGATCGGCAAGCCATCTAGAATAAATGGATCTTCAACAAGAAGACTGACGCTGAAGCTAATGCTACTATCTACAACGCTCGACTTGTTGCGAAAGGTTTTCGACAAGTTCAAGGAGTTGACTACGATAAGACCTTCTCACCCGTAGCGATGCTTAAGTCTGCATTCCTGTTAGCAATTGCCGCATTTTATAATTATGAAATTTGGCAAATGGATGTAAAGACTGCATTCCTGAATGGTTTTCTGGAAGTAGAGTTGTATATGATGCAACCTGAAGGTTTTATCGATCCAAAGGGTACTAACAAAGTGTGCAAGATCCAGCGATCCATTTATGGTCTGGTCCAAGCCTCTCGGAGTTGGAGTAAACGTTTTGATAGTGTGATCAAAGCATATGCTTTTACACAGACTTTTGGAGAAGCCTGTATTTACAAGAAAGTGAGTGGGAGCTCTGTAGCATTTCTAATATTATATGTAGATGACATATTGTTGATTGGAAATGATATAGAATTTCTGGATAGCATAAAAGGATACTTGAATAAGAGTTTTTCAATGAAAGACCTCGGTGAAGCTGCTTATATATTAGGCATCAAGATTCATAGAGATAGATGAAGACGCTTAATTGGACTTTCACAAAGCACATACCTTGATAAAGTTTTGAAGAAGTTCAAAATTGATCAAGCTAAGAAAGGGTTCTTGCCTGTGTTACAAGGTGTGAAGTTGAGTAAGACTCAATGCCCGACCACTGCAGAAGACAGAGAGAAAATGAAAAGTGTTCCCCATGCTTCAGCCATAGGCTTTATCATGTATGCAATGCTATGTACCAGACCTGATGTGTGCCTCGCTATTAGTTTAGCAGGGAGGTACCAAAGTAATCCAGGAGTGGATCACTGGACAGCGGTCAAGAACATCCTAAAATACCTAAAAAGGACTAAGGATATGTTTCTCGTTTATGGAGGTGACAAAGAGCTCGTCGTAAATGGTTACGCCGATGCAAGCTTTGACACTGATCCAGACGATTCTAAATCGCAAACCGGATACGTGTTTATATTGAACGGTGGAGCTGTCAGTTGGAGCAGTTCTAAACAAAGCGTCGTGGTGGGATCTACGTGTGAAGCGGAGTACATAGCTGCTTCGGAAGCAGCAAATGAAGGAGTTCATATCCGTTCTAGGTGTCATACCTAGTGCATCGGGTCCAATGAAAATCTTTTGTGACAATACTGGTGCAATTGCCTTGGCAAAGGAATCCAGATTTCACAAGAGAACCAAGCACATCAAGAGACGCTTCAATTCCATCCAGGATCAAGTCTAGGTGGGAGACATAGAAATATGCAAGATACATACGGATCTGAATGTTGCAGACCCGCTGACTAAGCCTCTTCCACGAGCAAAACATGATCAGCACCAAGACTCCATGGGTGTTAGAATCATTACTGTGTAATCTAGATTATTGAATCTAGTGCAAGTGGGAGACTGAAGGAAATATGCCCTAGAGGCAATAATAAAGTTATTATTTATTTCCTTATTTCATGATAAATGTGTATTATTCATGCTAGAATTGTATTAACCGGAAACATAATACATGTGTGAATACATAGACAAACATAGTGTCACTAGTATGCCTCTACTTGACTAGCTCATTGATCAAAGATGGTTAAGTTTCCTAGCCATAGGCATGAGTTGTTATTTGATCCATTTCGTTAGCTTAGCACTTGATCATTTAAGTATACTGCTATTGCTTTCTTCATGACTTATACATGTTCCTATGACTATGAGATTATGCAACTCCCGAATACCGAAGGAACACTTTGTGTGCTACCAAATGTCACAACGTAACTGGGTGATTATAAAGGTGCTCTACAGGTGTCTCCGATGGTATTCGTGGAATTGGCATAGATCAAGAATCAGATTTGTCACTCTGATTGTCGGAGAGGTATCTCTGGGCCCTCTCGGTAATGCACATCACTATAAGCCTTGCAAGCAATGTGACTAATGAGTTAGTTGCGGGATGATGCATTACGGAACGAGTAAAGAGACTTGCCGGTAACGAGATTGAGCTAGGTATTGGGATACCGACGATCGAATCTCGGGCAAGTAACATACCGATGACAAAGGGAACAATGTATATTGTTATGCGGTTTGACCGATAAAGATCTTCGTAGAATATGTAGGAACCAATATGAGCATCTAGGTTCCGCTATTGGTTATTGACCGGAGACATGTCTCGGTCATGTCTACATAGTTCTCGAACCCATAGGGTCCGCGCGCTTAAAGTTCTGTGACGATCGGTATTATGAGTTTATATGTTTTGATGTACCGAAGGTAGTTTGGAGTCCCGGATATGATCACGGACATGACGAGGAGTCTCGAAATGGTCGAGAAATAAGATTGATATATTGGAAGCCTACATTTGGACATCGGAAGAGTTCCGGGTGAAATCAGGATTTTACCGAAGTGCCGGAGGGGTTACCGGAACCCCCCGGGGTTAATGGGCCTTGTTGGGCCCTAGTGGAGAGAGAGAGGGGCCGGCCAAGGCAGGCCGCGCACCCCCTCCCCCTCTGGTCCGAATTGGACTAGGAGAGGGGGGGCACCCTTTCCTTCTCCTTCTCCCCCTTCCTTTCCCACTCCTAGTAGGAGTAGGAAAGAGGGGAATCCTACTCCTACTAGGAGGAGGATTCCTCCTCCTGGAGCACCATCTAGGGCCGGCTGGCCTCCTCCCTTGCTCCTTTATATACAGGGGCAGGGGGCACCTCTAGACACACAAGTTGATCATTGATCTCTCCTAGCCGTGTGCGGTGCCCCCCCCCCTCCACCATAATCCTCCTCGGTCATACTGTAGCGGTGCTTAGGCGAAGCCCTGCAACAATAGCTTCATCAACATCGTCGCCACGCTGTCGTGCTAATGAAACCCTTCCCCGAGCTCTACCGGATCGTGAGTTCGCGGGACATCATCAAGCTGAACGTGTGCTGAACACGGAGGTGCCGTACGTTCGGTACTGAGGATCGGTCGATCGTGAAGACGTACGACTACATCAACCGCGTTGTCATAACTCTTCCACTTAACGGTCTACGAGGGTACATGGACGACACTCTCCCCTCTCGTTGCTATGCATCACCATGATCTTGCGTGTGCATAGGATCTTTTGCAATTACTATGTTCCCCAACAGTAACTTGATTGTGGTCCATCATACGGCTCCCACACATATGTTTCCTTTTCCTTTTTACCATTTTTTGGTCTCTTCTCTACAGGACCCTCTCGACGGCCTGATCATCGGTCCTTTCGAAGGACGGATATACCAAGGCGGCAAATAGCACAGACGTATGGGGGAATCTCTAGATGTTCTTCTTGACGATAATTCTACCTGTTTTCAGGACCCGCACGCAGCTCCCCCTTGGTCTTGGCGTGTTAAATAGCCATGTTGCTTATCGCACTATTTGTAGAAATACGCTTTGACATATTAATCAAATTATAATGGAAACAGTTTGCAGCCCAACTTACGTGGCACTAGCTTACTACTTCATTTTATTTCGCTATTCTTATCAATTGCACCCGTACACTTTGGTACGCTTTAATTCACCAGGGGCTTCATTATGCTCCATACTACGGCAACAAAGTCCGAACACTTTTTACAGTACCGTTCGGCACCCCGAATTTTAGCATTATATGCATCGGCTCCGAATCATGTCTTTGCTCAATACTTGGGTTGTTCGGCTCCTGTGCTTGCAACCTTACATTCCATCCTATCGGCTAGGGTAGTAAAGGGAGAACTACTGTGATTGTGTTTCTGGTTTATCTGAGCATACACCTCAGTAGAGAAAGCGGAAAACTGACTGTCATGATACGGCGTGAGCTGGTCAGCTATTCGGAGGTTAAAAATCTTTTGCCATTTTTTTGCGTTATGCGACGAATCTGCCTCTCCCCGATCAGGTGTCTACAGCACCCTAGTCCGGATTATATACTCACTAGGGGCTGCGCCTACTTTTCTATTGTCAAACTCCTATGACTAAGTGAGGGTGATAAAGCCACATAGTCTGATTGCCTGGTTCGTTGCGCTAAACACTTCTTCAAGGACCAAACTCTTGGATCAAGAGTGTTTAGATTCCATCCCGAACACCCCCGTACTACCTACATGGGGGCTGAAGCCGACGACTAGCCAACTCTCGGATTTAACAAAACGGCCACACAGGAGGTAAAATTTTCAAACAGCAAACATTATATTACATCATGGCTCTGTTTCATAATATAGGAAGGGATAACATGAATGACTGCACTCATAGATAACGTCTTTTGAACACTGGCCCTCTACAATGTGGGATCCCTTCAGGACATCATCAAAATACCGCTCGGGCGTGTGGTGCTCCTTGCCCGTGGGTGGTCCCTCGGTGGCGAGCTTGACGGCGTCCATCTTCGCCCACTGCACCTTGACACGGGCGAAGGCCATCCGCGCACCTTCAATGCAGACCAACCGCTTGATGGCATCAAGCCGAGGGCAGGCATTGACCAGCCGCTTCACGAGCCCGAAGTAGCTGCTGGGTATGGCGTCGGTAGGCCATAGACGGATTATTAAATCCTTCATGGCCAGTTCGGCCACCCTATGCAGTTCGGTCAGCTGTTTCAGCTGATTGCTAAAGGGCATCGGATGTTGTGGCGCAAGGTATTGTTACCAGAACAGCTTCTCCATTTAGCTCCCCTCTTCGGCTAGGAAGAATTCCACAGCATCGGCAACACTGTGCGGCAGATCCGCAAACGCCCCTGGAGAACTCCAAATCCGGGTCAGTAAGAGGAACCTTTTCTTCACATACTTGCTCTGCATAATAAAGGCCTTACCCGTCGTGATTTTTCTGGCCTCCTGGATTTCTTGGAGGGCGCCGTGGGCTTCAACCTAGGCATCGTGTGCGCTTTGGCGGGCCTTGGCAAGTTCGGACTCTTGATCCGCAATATTGCGCACCAAGGACTCGCATTTCTTCATGGTGTCCTGGAGTTCCTGCTGGACCTCACCAACCCTGGCCTCGTGTTTCTCGCGAGCGGCTTGTTCCTTTGCCGCTCTCTCTTAGGCTTCGGCCAACGCCTTCTTGAGGGTCTCCACCTTGGTCACCGCTCCTACAAAATATTATGGCACTATGGTCAACACAAATCATTCATCCTTTCTGAATCTACACAAGGTCATTGCATACCTTATTGGTCCTCCAGCTATTTTTTCACGCGGCCGAGCTCTTCGTCGGTCCGCTCCAGACTTTGCTTCAGTCCGGAGACCTCAGCAGCATGAGAGGTCGCAGCCATCATAGATGCCTGCTTATTCACATAGACACGTATGGTTAGTCTCCTTCGAAAATTAGTTGATCCTCTGTCCGGCTTTTCTTTTCGAACACTGGACAGTGTCTCAGGGGCTACTGCCTATACTATGACATTCCTTTTGCATGAATTGCATTTTCATACCTCAAAGCCTGTTAGAAGGCTTGTGCAGGCCTCGGTCAGTCCGCTCTTCACGGACTGGATCCTCTCAACCACCGTGCCCATGAGGGTACAGTGTTCCTCAACAATGGAAGCGCTTCGTAGTGCTTCCAGTAGAGTATCCGGTGCCTCTGGATGGATAGAGGTCACCGGTGTAATCAGTGCACCTCCTTCTTTCGAAGGAGGCTGCTTGCTTGATTCCGGAGCCGTATAGGTCTCCAGAATTGTATTCGGCTGGGGGCGGAATTGTATATGGCCCCCATCTCTAGTCTCCATGGGGATTTGCTCCCCCATGTGTCCGGCGGCCGAGGTTTCATCCTCTGGCGCCACCCTGACGGCCTCCTGCATCTCTCCCTAGCCTGGGGAGGTCCTTCGGGACAACACCTCGGTGCCATCCATGGCCTTTGGAGAAGAGGCCATCGGAAGGGACCCGTTGTCCATCACCTTCGAATCCAGCGAATTCCCCGAAGATGAGGATCGCTGGAGGTCAGAATGATCCGGACTGCAGTGCATGATTCAACATGTTAAAACCATGAAGTAAAGGAGCTGGATATGTGTGTGCATCTTTGAGTACCTACGATTCGATCAAGGGCTTATCCCTGGGGCGCCACTCAGAGCTGCTATCAATATCCCACGCGGAGTTGTCCGCGGAGGAGACCTTCCCCTTCTTGGACGCCTCTGCCTCCAGATGCATGGAGGCCGCCCTTTTCTTCCTCCCCCTCCAGGGGAGAGTTTCTTTCCTCCCCCTCCTCCCCCTCCTCATTGTGGGAGGAGTGGGTCTCGGCGTCTTTGGACGTCACGTCCGAAGTGCCCTTACAGCGGAGACCACTCATGGTCTCCTTGGCCTTCTTCTTGGCCTTCTTCTCCAGCGCTTGGTAGGGCGCCGGAACCAGCATCTTCGTCAGAAGAGGGATTGCTGGGTTTTGCGGGCAGCAGAGCCGGACACTAGATTCTCTCCGCCTTCTTTGTCCAGCCCTAAAAAATAAATGGGGAAGCTTAGGCGTCTTCCTTGAGTATGCAAGTAAAGGATACACCTTGAAATATGAAAAACTTACCGAACTGGCGGGATGGGCCTGGTCGTGCCCGTGGTCCTCGGTCGTCACCTGCCACGTCTTGTTGGCCTTAAAGAGCATGTGGCACCCCAAAATTTTAACCTTGTTTTATTAATTAAAAAATTTCCAGGAAATTTAAACTTTTATTTTCTAGATGTTCTTTTGGTTTCAGGTTCTTTTTTTACCTTATTATTATGGATTTTTTACCTCAAGTGAAAAACTTTCCAAATGTATTATTGGGCTTGTTTCTCCCCTCAAGAAAAACATTTCTATTATCAGTGGATTTATTTGCATAATTATTCCTTTCTGAGCCTTATTCCTTAAGATGATTTTTCTTAAGTTTCAGGACCCAATTTGCACTCCAACCTTTTGATATATTTATCTAAAATTACAACCAAAATTTGGAGATGTCATGTGATGTTTTTAAATCACTTTTATGCAAAAATATATTTCATTCTTTGGATATTTTGAGCTCTACACCAAGTTTTCAAATCTGGTCCAGTGGGCAATTTTGCACTACAACCCATTTAAATATTACTTTCAAATTTCCACCAAAATTATGGGAGGTTAATAGGAGTATTTTATTCAACTCTATGCAAAAACCCATTGATGTTCTTTGAAAGATTTGAGTGAATCAACCTCATTTTTCATTCTGGCCCAGTTGGGTGTTTTCTCCTGCTTTCTCCTGCTTGTAGTACACCATACAAAACCCTTAAGTACAGGAGAGTGAACTCATTGGAGGATTTTAAATGCATGCAAGCATGCCCTTTTCCTTCTGCCCAGAACTGAAGTTTTGCAAAACTTGCACTAACAAGTTTCTGCTTTTGACAAACTAACCTCACCACCCTCTGTATCATCTAAAGAGACCCCAATCTAGAAGATTTGGCCACCCCAAGAGTTGCCTAGTTGTCCTTAGCATTTTGTCAAACACCTGGTATGCATGGCCAGTTTTGGCATGATTTTTGTTTTGCACTGTGATCTTGCCCCTCTGTACATAATGGCATGTCCACTAATCTCCCTAATGCCTCTAGCCTAGACCTGCTAATTGCCAGCCTCGCTCGAGCACTCTTGAATGCCCTGGCATTTAGTCGACCATGACGTGTGCGTGCTTTGGGCGCGCCCAGAGCGCGTGTTTTGCACGTGCGGGCGCCGAGCCGCCGCGTCGCACGGCTGCCTCCCCGCGCCCGCTCTGGCCTCTCCCCACTCGCAGCCAGCGCCCCGACTCCTCCCTCCCACAGCGCCACCGGCGCTAGCCGCCGACGGCCGCAGCAGGGCTCTGCCATGGACGGCGCCGCCCGAACCACACCAGCGCACCAGCTCGCTCGTGGAACAGCCCGACCTCATCCGCAAGGCCGTCCGCTAGCGCTCGTCGCCGCCACGTCGCCCTGCCCCCTACAGAACGGCGGTCGCCGACGATCTTATCCACGGCCACCGTCGGAACCGACCTCGTTGCACTATAAAAGGAGGCCCCCGAGCTCGTCTAAGCCCTCAGACAGCCTCATACCATCCTCCAAGTGCCCCCCACAGCCAGAGAACGACGGGAGGAGGCCGTCTTCCCCATCTCCGGCAGGTTCGGCCGCCACCACCCTTCGGCTCCGATCGACGCGACCAGAGCCTCCCCCGTCCAACCAGTACCACCATCCCCTCCCCCTCGATCTCGCGGAGCCACCCAACACCTCAAACTCGCTTGGGAACCACCGTAGCCCAAACCCACATTGCTCCCGAAGCCTCCTCCGCCGCGGAGCTCGCCGCCGGCGACTCCCTCCACCCCCGCCGACCCAACGACCACCGGGAGGACCGCCCCGGTCTTGCGGATCCATCTCGACCCTCTGGAGCGCGCGGGGATCCGCCGTTCGCCGGCGTTGATCACCGGAGCCCCCGCCTCTGTTCGGCTAGAGGAGGATGGAGGCGGGGCGATCGGTCAAACCTAACAAGTGGCCCCCCTGTCCCCACTGTCAGCGACCCTGATCGAGTCCACGCTGGCGTAAGTGGAAGCGCAAACCCCCGAGTACGTCTCCTCTGCTTCGAAGACATATTCTGCCCGAAACGTTTTCCCTTTTTCTGTTTTATTTTAAAAACATAATTTGACTAAACTTTGACTGGCTATAACTTTTAAAATATAAATCCAAATGACCTGATTCTTTTTATGTTGTTTCCCAAATATTGTCTAGTTTATTTTCATATTTATTTCAAAATTTTCCAAACAACTTTTTTGGTACTGTTTTTAAAGTATGTGTTAATTCAAATTTATTCAAAATAGGATTTGTTGGAGAGAGAAGAAAACTTTCAAAAGTTTTGGAAAGCACCTCACCTCTCCACACCTTGAAGGCAAGCATTTTTGAACCCTGGCATAATATTATCGTGTGACGTTTGATACAGCTACAACACCGCCATGACACGGAGTATCCGTTATTTTCTTTGTAAGAACATGATCATACTCATGAGTGCATATTGATGATCTCATATTACTGGAACTTGGTAAGTTTGCGATAGTAATCATTCTCACATGCCTTTTTTGTCTACCGGAAGGAAGCCAAGAAAGCCTCTGTCTTGGGTAGACATGAGCTTATCTCTGGTTCCCCGTCGAGACGGTTGTGTCCGGTATGGCAAGATGAGGTATGATGAGTAGAGATACTGTCTGTTGGATTGAAACATATTTGTTATACTAATCATGCAGGAAATACTTAAGCCTCCTGAGTCGGCCGTAGATCGAGTCTTCTTCCAGTAACCCCCATACTTGTTTCGTGCTGCCACTTGTCCCTACCGTAGGTAGGGTACGGTTCAGTAGGTTGTCAACCCCTGTCTAGCACACACCGTACAGAGAGGCCATAGTGGAAGATATCGACTGCAGCCGGCAGGCATGCCACTTGGTCCGGGGGCATGGGTGTTTCCGGTTGGGACCGAGAGGGAGGCACCCCTTAGAGCGCGCGATAGAAATTTGATGCCATGCTACGCGAGGTTGTAGCCTCCCCACTTAGAGTTTTGCTTATAGGTGTCGTGGGTGATTCTAGACATGAGTAAAGTTAAGCTGGTGTGTGCAAGTCAGCCGTGTTTTCGACTAAAAGACCGTAGATGGAATTAGTTACGATGAACTAAAGAAATCCGTTACTCGTGGGTAAAGAGTACACCCTCTGCAGAGATATTAAACCTATTCGAATAGCCGTGTCCATGGTTAAGGACTACAGTCCGGGATGGGTCAAGTGTCGGTCTTCGGAGGAAAAACTACTAAACCAGAAGATTGATTATGACCGGTGATGTATGATGATTATGATTATTATTATTATGGACTAACCATTTATGTTATTTGAATTATTGAGTATCCCTGGGACGGTTCTACCTCCTGGATATTCACTGTGATTATTCTTATATAAGCTCTTTATGTGGTGTCACCCAGACGCCCGACTGTGGCATGCGTATTATTTCATTTACTTATAAGCCCTTTATGTGGCGTTGCCCAGACGCCCGACTGTGGCATGCGTGTTATTTCATTTACTTATAAGCCCTTTATGTGGTGTCGCTCAGACGCCCGACTGTGGCATGCTTGTTATTTCATTTACTTATAAGCCCTTTATGTGGTGTCGCACAAACGCCCGACTGTGGCATGCTTGTTATTTCATTTACTTATAAGCCCTTTATGTGGTGTCGCACAGACGCCCGATTGAGGCACGCTTAATATTATTATCCTTTCGAGGCGTCGCTTCAGACACCCGATCGGTGCTTTTCATTTCTACTCCCTCATTGTATACTCATGTTTTATTTGAATGATCTGCTTGCGTGCATCATGAACCTTATTTCATAACTGACGAAGTGATCATGGAATATTTCAAAACATGATTATCAATGGCTATATTATACCTGTGTTCTTAATGTTTGCGAGTACATTCAAAGTACTCACTGGCTTGTCCCTGGCTATTGTCTTGGCCAGATTTCTTGCATGGAAAGGAGCGTTGCGATGACAGCCCCGGAACCTACGTAATGGTGATAGCAGCCTCGTGAAGATAGGAGTTATCCTGGTCAACTGTTCCTGTGGGAAATGGAGTCCCATAGACGCTGATGATCCGCAAACCGCTTCCGCCATCAACCACTAGAAACCAATTGTTGTACCCATAGGCCAGAATGGTCTTGTACTTCATATTTTGTATTTTGCTTGGAGTTTCTGTAACAAGTTGGTGTCTCATCAGCTAACAGTAATCCTAAGGCTGGTGAGCACAAGGGCCGCTTTTGGGAAATTAATATCCCGAAAATCCGGTCCTAACAGAGCACCTTCCAGATGTCTTCGTGCGTAGTGCCGAAGAACTGTTGCAAGGTCTGGTGCTCGGCCGGATCGAACTCCCAGAAATGGCAAGTCCAGCTTTGGCACAGAAGGATCCGGCGAACAAGCATCACCTGCATCACATTGACAAGCTTGATGTTCTTGTCTACCATGCTCCTGATGCGCTCCTGAAGCGCTATCAGCTCGTTCGAAGAAGATCAGTCCAGGCCCTTCTCTAGCCAGGAGGTGAGCCGCATCGGGGCGCCGGACTGGAATTCGGGAGCCGCGGCCCAGGTGGCGGCGCGAGGCTCTATGATGTAGAACCATTGTTGTTGCCACCCTTTGACGGTCTCCATGAAGGTACCTTTGGGCCATGATACGTTGGGCATCTTGCTCACCATAGCGCCTCCGCATTCTGCGTGTTGACCACCCGACCACCTTCAGCTTCACATTGAAGATCTTTAACCACAATCCGAAGTGGGGTGGGATGAGGAGGAAGGCCTCGCACATGACAATGAATGTCGAGATGTTGAGGAAGGAGTTGGGGGCCAGATCATGGAAATCCATCACGTAGTAGAACATGAGTCCGCAGATGAATGGGTGGAGAGGGAATCCAATCCGCGGATGAAGTGGGGGATGAATACCACCCTCTCATGGGGCTCCGGGGTGGGGATGATTTGCCCCTTTACTGGAAGCCGGTGGGCGCTTTCCTTGGCTAAGTACCCGACCTCCCGAAGCTTGGTGATGTCCTTCTCCTTGATGGAGGAAACCATCCACTTGCCCTGTGCTCCAGATCCGTACATGGTTGGAGTGCTTTTTTGAGGTGGAAAGGATGGAAGCTTGGGCATTGGATCTCAAGAATAGATGGGCAGATAGGAAGAGGGTGTGGGTGAAAAGGTGAAATCCTTATCCCTTTATAAAGGCTGCGAATATCAAGTGCCTCCCCACTCGCCTTAAAACTTTCCTATTCCCCAAGGGTTGTGCAGATGGCGCGGTTGGATTACCCACGCCCATATTAATGAGAATCCCGCAATAAGGGGACACGATCTCTGCTTCGACAAGACGTGCCAATAAAACCGCATCTTGAAACATGGAGCGGGAGGCTAAAACGCTTTGAAATAATGATCGGGCAGTGACGTCATGTCACGCTACAAAAGTTGTTAGTGGATTGGACTCGTAAAATATTATACTCTGTGTGTGTGTGTGTGTGTGTGTGTGGTACTCATTTTGCAGAGCCGGACACGTTTTCTGTGTTCGAAGGCTGTTTTGGAGTATTTGGAGGAGGAACCCGCCTTGCAATGCCGAAGACAATCTGTGCACCGGGCACATCGTCATTGAAGCCCGGTTCAGGGGCTACTGAGGGAGTCCTGGATTAAGGGGTCCTCGGGCGTCCGGACTATGTAACATGGGCCGGACTAATGCGCTATGAAGGTACAAGACAAAAGACTTCTCCCCATGTCCAGATGGGACTCTCCTTTGCGTGGATGGCAAGCTTGGCATCCGTATGTATTATTTCATTTCTCTGTAACCAACTATGTACAACCCTAGGCCCCTCCGGTCTCTATATAAGCCAGAGGGTTTAGTCCGTAGGGGCAATCACAATCATACAGGCTAGACTTCTAGGGTTTAGCCACAACGATCTCGTGGTAGATCAACTCTTGTAATCCTCATATTCATCAAGATCAATCAAGCAGGACGTAGGGTATTACCTCCATCAAGAGGGCCCGAACCTGGGTAAAACATCGTGTCCCTTGCCTCCTGTTACCATCGACCTTAGACACAAAGTTCGGGACCCCCTACCCGAGATCCACCGGTTTGGACACTGACACCCCTCCTCGGGACTCCCCCCAGGTGCAACTAGGGCCCAACATGTTCCTTCTAGTCCACAAAAAATCTCTTTAAAGTTTCATGGCATTTGGACTCCGTCTGATATTGATTTTCTGCAATGTAAAAACACGGAAAAATAGGAACTGGCACTTGGCACTATGTCAATAGGTTAGTACCAAAAAATGATATAAAATGACTATAAAATGATTATAAAACATCCAAGATTGATAATATAATAGCATGGAACAATCAAAAATTATAGATATGTTGGAGATGTATCCATATCCGGTTTGTGACTTAGAGTCATCCGGATCGGTGTCAAAGCTTGCATCAATGTAACCATTTACGGCAAGCTCTTTGTCACCTTCATAAACGAGAAACATATCCTTAGTCCTTTTCAGGTATTTCAGGATGTTCTTGACCACTGTCCAGTGATCCACTCTTGGATTATTTTGGTACCTCCATGCTAAACATATAGCAAGGAACACATCAGGTTTGGTACACATCATTGCATACATGATAGAACCTATGTGACGACCCGAGACCGATGCTCCAGATGCCTTCCTTTTATTTTTCGTTATCATCGTGTGTTTCAATTGTTTGTTGCCATGAACATGCTGAGTGGTTTGTCATATCTTTGCTTCTTGCTCCATGCTCATCTCACTTTCTTATGTTGCATTGCGCCTTTGTCTTTTTTTTGTTGCATTTGCATCATGATCATCATTGTAGTGTGCATATTTGTAGCGTGCATATTTGTTGTGAGCTTGTTATCTTCGTGAACTCCTTCTCCTCATCTTATTTCTTGTTTCATCTTGCCCTTTCCATCTAAACCATCATCAATTGCAACACCCCATCTCTAGCTTCTTTCTTTCAATTCTCACCCATTTATTCAAGTGACATTATTTCTGTTCTATATAATGTTCATTCTTTTCCTATAAATTCTCAACCATGCCTTCAACCTCTCTGCTGAATTTCAGCTCCTTTGAAGATGTTTTGGTTGGGTTCAAAAATGGCTCAAGTTTGAATGTAATTCAAACTTGGATTATTTTTTCTACCTCTAAAAATTGCCAAGTCAATTTATTCAAATCTTGCATAAATTCAGGATTACAGGGATATTATGATATCTCTCTCAACCCTTTCCTATATTCCTGTGCTTTTTGGTCTTTATTTTTATGTCTGAAAAAACTAAAAGGAAGAGAGAAGCCCAGCGTCGTAGCCCACTTACCTCTCCGCCGAAGCCAGCCCACCCGACATCTCTCTGGTCTAGTCCATAGCGCATGGCCTCCCCTGTTCTTCTTCTCTCTGTACGGTGTCCATCCAGGAGCTCCACGTAGACGAACACTACAAAAAAATACACTTTCATGATGATACGTGTTTGTCACAGTAGGTCGCTTTTTTGTCATGCATGTACATCCATGACAAATTTATGACAGAATCAAGATAGTCATACCTGTGTTGTCGTAGAAGTGTTCCATGACATTACCAAAATTATCATCACAGAAGTGCCCACTTCCATGACGATAAATCGCGCGTCACAGAACTGCTTTCGTCAAGGGTGACCGACACGTGGCATCCACCGTAACGGAACGCTGTTAAGCTATCGGGTCGGGTTTTGGATCCGATAACCCGTTAACAACCCCGACCAATGGGGATTTTCCATGTGTAAAATCATCATTGGTTGGAGGAAACACGTGTCGGCTAATCGTTGGGACAGATGTCAACCACTCATTGGACGGAAGGTGCCTATGATACGTCGACACGTGGCACGGCCCAACAGTGGCCCATTCCTGTGAAAAGGCCGGCCCATTTGACTTGGTAAAAAGCTGGCGGGCCGGCCCATGGAAAGCCTGTTAACGGCCTGTTCGAATATAGCCCATTTACAGCCCGCTAACCCAAGGCCCGTTACACCCTATCTGAATTAGGCCCAGTAGCGTCATCTAGGCCATCCAATATGATTCCAGCCCGTTTTCACTTCTGGCCCATGTATGGCCCATGACGTCTTTCGGCCCATATGAGGCCCTATGTAACTCTTGGCCTACTAACGGCCCGTGGTGAAACTGGGCCGTAATGAACAGTGTATCACTTTACACCCATTAACGGGCCATGGCGAAACTGGCCCGTAATGAACAGTGTATCACTTTATACCCATTAACGACTCGTTATTCCATTGGGCCGTTTCCAGCCCATGTTATCTTTCGGCCTTCTCAGAGCCCATTTATTCTTGGGCTCATTTCCAGCATTCGTTTACTTACGGCCCGTTACTGTCTTTTTCTGCTTGTGGGCCAAATTCAGCCCGTGGTTATAGTCGGCCCGTTTGTGGACCGTTAATACGTTGGGCCAATTTCATAGCGTCATCAAATACGGCCTATTAACGATGGCCCATTATGGTCGGCCCATGAATGGACGATTCCAACTTTAGCCCGTTTACGGGCATAATGCGGTCTGTTTGGCCCATGTTTGGCCAATCGATTATACGACCCGTATAAGGCCCATTGATAATACGGCCCGCAGAAGGCCCATTGTTTCTACGGCCCGTAGAAGGCCCATTATTTCTACGGCCCGTAGAAGGCCCACTGTTTCTACGGCCAGTAGGAGGCCCAGTGTCACTACAGTAAATATTAGCCAATGGTTAATGTGGCCTAGCTTTAAAAAATAGGTTATTGCAGCCACTAGCTAACCGCGGAAAAAGAACTGCAATGACTACAAGCAAACAAATAAACAAGACAACAAGGAAATAAATAAGCAAGCAACTAACGCTAGGCTATCACGGCTATTACACATATTACATCCACTGGGCATCAAAGTTTGCCACCAGGCAAATATAGGGAACAAAGCAGCATATCATATACACTGGTTGTCAAAGTTGGTGACCAACGCAAATAAACGCCGCAGCAAAACAAATCCAGAGCTGAAACCACTTCATAAGATCTCAAGAAACAATATCCTGGGTACCCAAAATGTTGGCAAGATGCTTAGCAAGCTTATTAACTTTCTCTTGTTTGGCGCTTAAATCCTCCAGCGCTTGCTGTTGCACCAGAAAATATGCATCTGAATTCTGCAGGGACTTCCTCAGTCCTTTAGCTTCCTGTCGCAGCACATCTGATCGATGTCTTTCAAATTGAAGTTGAGACTCAAGAAGACGAACTGATTCAGGCAGCGAGTTCGAAGAGCTTGTGCCAGCAGTAGTGGCCAGTAACTCGAACACTACATCAAGATAGGACTTTTGGGTTCCCTCACTGTCGTCAAGATAGTTTTTATCAGCTTTCTTGGAGACCAACAAGGATGTCTCACTATCTTGAACCTTATCTGCATTACTTCCTTTACCATTGGATAACGCGGTACTGTTCTCCAATATTTTATCCGCATTCTAAAAGAGAAACAAGCAGACACATCACATGTTTACCATGTTGTATATGAAACTCATTTTGGTAAATGAGTTCAGTAGTAAAGTGGACAGGATAACAGCATGAAACAAACATATATCTATGTACCATGGTCACTTTATGGTCTATACCATTCTAGTTTTTGTTGCCAAATCAAGATAGAGACACAGTTCAAATAATATTTGTTCAAGACAAAGCAGAATAGACAGAATATAAGTGTGGGTAACTATAGAGCAATAAAAACACTTGTAATGTGCATGACATGAGAACATAACTGTTTATTCAATTGAAACTGAAATCAACATAGAGCATGTTACAACAGCAAACCATTTAAAGAAACAGGTTTAAAACATACCTGTTGCGCCATTGGAGTTTCAATTCCATCCTTCAAATTTGAAAATAGTTGGTATGAGTAAATACAGTCATGCAAGAGCAAAGGAGTATGAACCATAGCTACAGAACCTGACCTGAGAACAAATCTTCTTCTCCTTTAAGCATTGAGTTGGGATTCGGAGTGGTGGTCCTCGTGCTTTGGGCACTACAGTTCCCTTACTACCTACTCGTGTTTGGGTGCTCTGTGGTGGAGACGGTGTTGTGTCAACTGTAACTGGGTTACTATCTGCCGGGGTTGGGGTTAGAAGGGGTGTAGCTGGTTCTCTGTCCAACTGGGTAGGGGTACAATCTGTGAGAGTCTGGGTTATGTGTGGTGGATCTGGTCCTTGGGCAAGTACAACTATGGTTCTATCTGCATCAACTGGTAGCACTATCTTTTCTGAAGACTGTGTTGTTACCCCCTTAGATACTGTCATCACGCTCTCCAATTCGAATGGCTGATAAACAAGAAAAGTAATTGAAAGTATAGACATTGTATGATAGACAGGTGCAATGGATAGTGGGGAATAAAAGAGGGCATGAAATAATTCATATTTATGTTTTCTAACCAAACAGGATAACATGACACAATTTCACATATATGATGGCTAACTAAACAGGATAGCATGACACAATTTCACATTATGATGGCCAACTAAAAAGATGGAAAGACATAGTTCAAAATATGAGACTATGTAAACAGGATGACATGACATAACTATATAATGTGTTTATTAAATAGGTTGGCATGCCATAATTCACATACATTCACAGATAGAATGCCATAATTCCAAATATGATGACTGTAAACACTAAACAGGATGAGATGATATAACTATATGATGTCTTCATTAAATGGGTTGCCATGCCATAATTCGGATGGATGATGTGTATGTACTATGTAAACATGATGGCATGATATAATTCAAATATATGATTTATATAGTAAGCAAGTAAGCAGATGGCAATCCATATATGATGTAAAAACTAAGCAATGCAAGACAACATGCATGACATGGGTAATATAACCCTGCCAAGTTTGAGCATAGACCTCAAGGGGAAAATAGGACTAGTCATCAGTCTTTGAATCCTCCTCTAAGGAGCTCTCTGTAACCAGCAAGATGTCTGCTTCAGCAGGTAGCATTGTCTGCTCTGAATACCTTGTTTTCATTCCAGATACTTCCATCACCGCTTCAAATGGTTGATGCACAGGAAGAGTAGTTGAATATACAAACGTTGTCGCCAAATGGAACACGTAATACAAAAAAATGATAGCATGATATAATTCACATACATGATGATTGGCTAAACAACATGGCATTGCATAATTCACATATATAATGTCTTGCAACAAGATGGCAATGTATAATTCACATATATAATGTCTTGCAACAAGATGGCAATGCATAATTCACATATATGGTAATTAGACACTGAACAGGTGGCATTCACACAAAGCATGTCTAAACTAATCAAATGACATAGCAATGCGAGACACCATACGCACGATATGAGCAACATAACCCTGTCAAGTTAGAGCATACACCTCGGGGGGAATAGGACTGGTCATCTGTCTCTGAATCCTCCTCTGAGGAGCTATCCGTAACCAGCGAGATATGCGCTTTGTCAGATAGCATAGTCTGCTCTGAAGACCTTGTTTTCACTCCAGAATTTGCCATCACCGTGTCAAATGGCTTATGCACACGAAGAGCAGTTGAATGTAATAACATTGTTGACAAATGTAATATGTAATGAAAAAAAAGGATGGCCTGATATAATTTACATATAAGATGACTGGCTAAGCAGGATGGCATTGCAAATTTCACATATATGATGCCTGGCTAAACAAGATGGCGTTGCATAATTCACATAAACGATGAATAAACTAAACAGATGGCATTCGCGCAAAGGATGTCTAAACTAAGCAGATGACATATTTGATGTATAAAGTAAGCAATGCAAGACACCATATGCATGATATAACCAAAATTAGCATGCCAAGTTAGAGCGAAGACCTCAGGGGGTAGATACGAGTTGTCTTCTCCTTCTGAATCCCCCTCAGAACAGATATCTTCCTCTCGATTACAGTCCGAAATGCGTGGAGGGGGGGCTGCCTTTGCGCCTACCATGGAGCGACGTCAGCATGAAATTTTATTGCCACACAAGGCTCGTCTCTTTTGCTCTACATGTTCAGTTCCATTGTTTACAATAACTGTCATGCATAGGAATAAAACATAGTGAGATTATGTAAGGAGTGCGTGCAGAAATCCAGAGTGATGGTAGCAACTTGTGGATAGACCCAAAACCAATAATAGCAGGCAGATAATGGCTTCAGTTAAAAAATACAGATAATGGCTTCTTTACTGTTTGTTTCCCACCCAACATGAAACTCATAGTAGACACCAGAGATTAACCAGATAGTAGATAGATACTATTGATAGCGGCCCCGATATGTACCCCACAACCATTTAAAAACTCAAGTTTGACCATTAGTTTGGAGCTGACTCAGAATCTAATCGGTGAACAGGACGATAAAGTAGCATGTAATATTAAGCGATGCATAACGTAAGCAGACACGAAAGAGTGCGACCTCTCTTGTAGACCCGTGTAGTCCTCGACGTCATCTGCTCGGTTGATGATGGTAGTGCAGTTTTCATGGCTGCCGGCGGCAGGGAAGAAGATCTGAGGCGGCGAAAGACAGTCTGGAGGCCGGATCCCTGCTGTGCTGGACCCTTCTATCATTGGAGCAGCTGAGCTGGGGTGGACGACGGCGCAGCAGGAGCGGGACAAACCACGCAAGGTTTTCTTTGACAACTATCTGTAAGAGAAGTAATTCTGTAAGGGCTCGTTTGAATTGGAGGATTACAACAATGCAGGGGTAGGAAATAGACAGGAATAGGATAGGAATGCACGTGCAAAACAGATAATTTAAAAACACAGGATTTCTGCCAATCTGGGTGTCTGATTCACAACAATTGGAAGATCACAGGATGCAAAGAAGCATGGTGAGATTAAGTCAAACCACAAGAAAATGTACGGTTATGATGCTATTATGCTACTATCTCTTAGTCTTGTGCTTCATGAATAGGAATTTGAAAAGGAGGACAAGTGAAAATTAAAATTCCAACATTTTTTCTTTCAAGGAGACACTAAATGAACAAATCCGTGTGCTTAGTGGACAATATATATAACATGTAGAGTAAAAAAGAGATGCAACAAGTGTACAACCTCTTTGGCGAAGCCATGTCGATCTCAGCGTGATTGGGTTGGCCGGTGAGGATGCTCCAGCTGACTTGGCTGTCGGAGGAGGGGAAGAAGATCTTAGGCGTCTGGAGATGGAGCTCGAGGTACTGCTCCGCTGTGATGGAGGGTTTCGTCGTTGGAGCAGCTCCGGTGAGTTGTACGACGTCGAGGCTGAAGCAGGACAAGAGAGACAACGAACAACGTTATCCTGAGTGGAATTATAATAGCATCTCCAATACATGACTTAAAATACATAACCACAAAGTGCTAGATGTAAAATACATCAGCCGCTCATCTCTAAACTTAATTGTCGAAACTGAATTTAACTATCGAAACTGAACTTAACTGTCGAAACTGAACTTAACTGTCGAAACTGAATTTTGCTGTCGAAACTAAATTTTGCTGTCAAAACTGGACGCACTAGCAAGGTGAGGCTACACGTCGGTCGACTGACTTTTTCATCTCTGGTCAGTCGATTTTGCAGCCGTTGGATACAAAATCAAGGGCGTGCGGTTCATCTTCAACCTCCACCCCCCTGAGCCGGCAAAACAGCAGCCCCCCGCGGCCGGCGGTGCGCCGCTCCGCCCGCCCCGAAAACACTCCCCACCGCTGGTCCGCCGCCACCCCGGCCATCCCTCTAGCCCCCCCCCTGTGCCAAGCTTTTTCTCCGGTGATCCCCACGCCACCGCCCCGCCAACGCCCCGCCACCGCCGGCGACCACCGCCCCCATCCTGAACCATAAGATAGATAGTGGGGTACCTCTCCGACGAGCCCCCCTCCCCGCTGCGGCTGGTTCTTCCTTCACCCCGGCGGCATTGGAGTGAAGTTTAGCTAAATCGGAGCAGCATCGCAAGCAAGAGCAAGAGCGAGAGCAGCAGCGCGAGCAAGAGCAATAGCAAGAGTAGACCAGGCAGGGGACCGAGAGCAAGAGCAGAGCAGCAGCGCGAGCGAGAGCTAAAGCAGCAGCAGGTCCTACTGATATGGATGTCGCCGCCGAGGGAGCGACGCCGTGGAGGAAGTGGCCGGCGACGCCGCCGTGGATGGAGACGCGCCGTGTCGGCTCGGGACCGAGCGACGGAAGCACCGTGAGATCGAATCAAGAAGAAAATGCGGCGATTAGTGTACAACCTCTGTGGTGGCACCGATTAGGCCGCAGCTTCCTTCGAGGAAACGGTGATGATGATGCTCTTCTGGTGGTGCAGGTGAAGACGGCAGTGTGGGAATGGAGGTGGCACGAAAGACGAGGGGAATGTCGGGGCAGCTCCTTGGCGGTGGAGGACGGTGTGGCTGAACCGGCGGGACGATGAGATCGACGACGGATCCTCATCCGGTACGGTGGATGAGGGACATCGAGGTGTTGCTGTGGACGACGTCGTCGGGGAAGAGGCTCCGGCTGGGTGGCGGACGGAGCAGGGTGTGGGGTTTCATCGCGGGTTTTCGCGGCCTTGGTGTACGAATGGGTGGGCGGATGGGATGGCAGTGGGGAACCATGGCTTAGAGACGCGCTTGTCCGAAATGTGGGGTAAGTTACGAAAGTACCCCCACCGATTTGAGGCAGTTCTTTCGGTTCAGAGGTACCACGGGCATTTCGCATGTCGGGATTTCACAGGAGGTGGGAGTTTTCGCGCGCGTTGTAATTTCGAAATAGCAAGGCGCGGGTTGAGATGGAGGGAGTTGTCGGAGCACAACGAGACAAAGATATATCTTAAATATTTCGGGCTAACAAGGCGCGGGTTGAAATTTCCGGACAAGCCTAACGTGTACTGTACCAAATC
Organism: Triticum urartu; assembly: GCF_056163025.1. Classification (NCBI taxonomy): domain Eukaryota; kingdom Viridiplantae; phylum Streptophyta; class Magnoliopsida; order Poales; family Poaceae; genus Triticum; species Triticum urartu. The sequence continues at coordinate 181,868,409 of NC_141878.1, read as the reverse complement.
AATGCGCCCTACAAATGTCATTCAAAACTTTGAATTCATGTTAAGTTCAATTAAAATATTTCGCTACGTGTATAATGCATGCAACCTACTACTCAAATGAACGTTTTAGTGCATTCCAAACGTATATACTACCGCTTCAATATGAACTAAATTTGAATTCGTTTCTCTATTTGAATAAGATCTACAGTAATGATTGTTGTGAAGTCAAAGCATTTGAATTCGTTTCTCTTTTTTCATAGGATCTACAATCATCATTACTGTCAAGTTAAACCATCGTTTGTGTATTATCTTGACAGCACACCACATGATTAGTCTCGAGTTACATATGAACTATGTGTACTATATGAACTCGAACTAGATTTTTTGAATCCACTTTATTTTGATTTCAAATCACATTACATTTCTAGCTCTAGCTAGATCTTCATAATCTAAACCATGTCTCATATGTATAATGTGTTTATCACATTATGTATGGTGCCCCGCCCCATACGCCTACAAGTATTTAGATGTGAGTTGCAAACACCACACATTACCACAAATTCAAATAAAATGTGAGAATGTTCGATATATAGTATTGTTTAGATTGTTCGATATTTAGTTGTAAGCTGCAAACGACACACATTATCACAAATTCAAATAAAATGTGAGATTGTTTGATGTATAGTATGGTTTAGATTGTTCGGCATTTAGCTATGAGTTGCAAACACCATGCATTATCACATTATGGTATAACATGTGCACAGCACGTGTATCACCGCTATATTCATGCATGCAATGTTTAAAACACTGTGATCTCCTATTCAAATATATGAATCCGCTTTCATATCAAATTATGATCTTTGTTAGTCTCTTACACCCACACAATCCTCTAACCTTTGTAGCTACCACTAACTTTCTCTCGTGCATGCACACGCCCTCCTCGCCCTCCCCCTCCCTCGGCATTCTATCCACCGGGCACATTCATTTTTTTCTTTAGGTCGTTCTCCCAGAGTCTCCACAACTCCTTTCCGACACACACCGATTGATAAACCTCTCCAGCCATGCCTGCCTACAACATACAAACACACCTTCAATCTCCTCCTTTATGTTTCCTTGCCTCATGTCTCTCATACGGTCAGACATACGTGTAAACTCTCGCCCCTCTTTTCATCGCTCTCTCACAACCGCACACTCCTCCCCCTATCTAGCTAGTAGTTGGGCCTCTCGCACCATCTCCTAGCTCCATTCTCTCTGTCTATCCGTCTCGCTGGGCCTTATTAGCCTCTAACAAATGGACGTACACCGACGATCTCTCGCTATACATATAGCTAGCTAGGTCCTTATAACTCGTTTTTACCCACACGTCAATCGATCTACCTCATTAGTTGTGTCTCTCCCTTCCTCCGACAAACAACAATTGATCTACCGATCTAGTTAGGTTTGCTTACCAAACACATGGTTCCCCTTCATCATCCATGGATGCGTCCCGACAGATCTATCACGCACACGCACACACAGAAACACATCCCCACTCTTATTAATAGCATTGCAGTTCCACCCTCAGTTTGTCTAGTAGGCCTCTCCCACAATCTTCGAGAAGCAACTCCATCACCCATCCAGCACTCTACCCCTCTCCCTCCCTCTCCCCCCTCTCTCTCTCCTCTATCTCTCTCCCATCATATTTCCCGTCCTTCAGTTATGTATGGATGTCGACCGATCTCCCTCAAGACATAGCTGGGTCTCTCCTTCTCAACACATATACGAGTCGTTCTACCTCTATAGTTAGGCCTCTGCCTACCCCTCCCACCACCCCCCTCCCCCCACACACACCGATACATCGAGCGCTCTAGTCATGTCTCCCTGCCACACACAAACTTGACGTGTGCCCTCTAACGTTCCGGTAGGCCAGTCGCCCTATATCTTTGACTTGTACACACACACAATTTCGATGGCTCTCTTCATCGATCTCGCACCCACCCACTTGATCCTCTCTTCGACTCTATCGATAGATATGACCCCTCCCTCTCTTCTCGTGGATTGCCCGACCCTCTATGTATGATATGGATAGGCCTCCATTTCACACACATTGCATGCAAAATTTTGTTTGAGATGTCATCGACACATATTCCCAGAAATAATTCACAAAAAACACTCACGAACGCGGTTTGTATCTCTCACACACACCCACGTAGGTGGGGAACGTGCACGAAGAGAAGAGGTGCATGCACGGCGCACGTACTCCCGTCTCTTTCCCAACCACACCCGCGCGGGTACACGGTGGAGCTCATTTCTGTATGAAAAAGGCAGCCTACGTGGTAATTTGGCACGTGTACTGGTTTTCCACTTGGTGGAGGGAGGATCGTCTACCATGGGTGAACAAACAAATTGCGACTTGACGTGTTATGTTAAAAAAAGAGGCAAACCATGTGGGGCCTACCTTAGAGGCAAGGCTCTATACACTGGAGTACTTTTGATGTGTCCCGTCAACTCGCAGAACGAGGAGAAGCTTGCTTAGTACGCCGTCTCCCCCGCCCACGGGCATGGTGGCTCGCAGGATGAGGTGAAGCTTGCTTACTACTACGCCTTACGCCCGCTCCCTCGCCCATGCGCGCGGTGGCTCGTAGGACGAGGAGAAAAATTTACTACTCCCTACGTTTACTCCTCGTCCCTACTACCTTGGTTATAGAGATTATATCGTATTGTTTGGAATATATATGTCCTTTAGTAGATTTCAATATGAACTACTAGTACATACTCCAAACACTGATGTATATAGACATATTTTGGAGTGTAGATTCACTCATTTTGCTCCGTATGTAGCACTCTCCCTCGCCCCTCGACCCTCGCCCACGTGGTGGACGTGCAGTAATTCATTCGGTCTCATATAGCCAGAACGATATATACTGCACTACCATTATTGCTCGACTTCCCGAAGAGGCGAAGAGCCAATTGCAAGGTCAATATTTTGGAGATGCCAAGCGCAAGGTTATAGGAGAACGAGTAGTAGGTGCCGCATCATTTATAAATAAAGTTTTTTTTCCTCAGTGGCACGTACACAATATGATAGGTTCATATGGAGAGAAAAGGAGTACATAGTCAGGATGGGCCAGCCTACACGGTTGCTTGCTGGGGTTGCTCTCTTCACACTCTCTCGCACAAAACGATTGTGGCCACATCTCTAACATCCTGGCGGATCACATCCGCTTGGGGAAGGGGTGGATGCTTAGTGTAGATGTGGTGGCCGTCGCCGACGGCGAAAACCCACTGTCGGCACGTCCCGTTCAGGGGTCCCCGCCGTTCTCTCTCACAAAGCCGGTGAGGTTTCCTTCGTCCCTTGCACACTGCCATGACGTGGGCAGTTGCCGCCTCCCGCCGCCCTCCTCAAGGGTGAGCTACGTCCCTCAGGTACAACTCCCTTTACAGCCGGCTTGCACCACTGCTCCAGCTGCCCACATCACTCCCTCTGGATATTTCTCTACTTCTTTGCCCCGCACATACCTCTACTGGCTTCTACGTACTGTATTTGTGATGAGTTTATGTCTCATCAACTAGTCCCAGTAATCTTATTCTAATCACGCTTGTTCAATTTCTTTGCCACAGGGATGCTCATCTCGATTTTGGTGAAACTGCACAAAATGATTCGATGGTCAAATGGTTGCAAACTTCATTTATTAGGAAGCTCGAACGTTGCCAGCAAATTGAAGCCTGGTCAGGGTTCACGGTTCAAGGGCTAGGGACTGCATGGATCTTTTTTTTCTTTAGCTGCCTCTCTTCCAAAATAAGTGTCAACTTTAGTAGTAGTACAACTTTGTACTAAAGTTTGCAGAAAGTTGAGAAACTTATTTTGGAACGGAGGGAGTACATATTTGCTATGATCTGTCAATCATTGAGATGCAATAGCATGCATGTTAGTCTCCTTTGTATTTGATGAAATGTTGCAACGGGCAACCTTGGACGCAAGATACATGTAACAGAAGCTGGAAGCTTCATAGCATTGTACAAATTTATCTCGCTGATAAATTACAGTACGTACTATACTAGCACTTCCTCCGTTCCTAATACAAGTCTTTGTAGAGATTTCCCGATGAACCACATGCGGATGTATATAGATGCATTTTAAGTGTAGATTCATTCATTTTGTTCCGTATGTAGTGGAATCTCTACAAAGACTTATATCTACTAGTAATAGCTAGCCCCCACTACTAGGAATTCTCTATCCTCTCCTTGAGCCACGTCATCAAAATTGATGTAGACGTTAGATGAAGTAAATCAGTCCATAATAGCCGTCTGATCTTGACGTTGAGAGGCTCTGCACTAACCCACATGCCAGCATGCAGAAATACCGTGCCACATGCATGTGAATGGGTTTTAAATCACATCAACATGTCTACATGCAAGCATGCACCGGTAGCACGCATGTAAGTGAGCTTTTAAGTCCCATTAACATGTCAAAAAGAAAAATATAATCCCATTATGCAGTAGGAGTTCAGGAGTTGGCTGATCTTTTTTCCTTACGTGGGATGGTCTAAATGATGATGGGAGTTTATTTAGTTTGTCTACCACATTTGTCATGCGGTTATAGAGTTTTATTTTGTTCTATGAAATCGATAATTTTGCGCAGAGAGATATATCGTTGTTCCGCGTCAACGCGCGGGGACTCATCTAGTAATATTTAGCAACGGAGGGAGTACTATGTAAAGAGTTAGGTGTCGCACGGTGATAGTAGTGTGAGGTGGGCCATGTAATCACTGAGCCTGCGTGTTTTCACTGCTCTTGCACGCCTCCGCTGTAAGAATGGAGAAAATTGTAATCTAGTAGTAGTAGTATACCTCCTTTCGCCGAAAGCGTGGGACATCCAGCAGTCCTACCACCTCAGTAATAAAGACCAATGAGCCGTCAAATCACATAGACCCAGCAGTAAGTTGGACGGACGAAGAAACCATCACTCTTGCGCTAGTGAGAGGTCGCGTCCGGTCTGCCCGGGCATGAATGCGGCACCGATTCTTTGGAGCGGCGCTGACCGTTTCGGGCGGGAAGCGCGCGCGGGCGATGGAGGGGCTTTGGGTGGGCCAGGCTGGTCAGGAGCGGGCGTGGCAGCTGTCCGCATGTCCCTACCGGACACGCCCGGAAACGAGACTCTCGCGGCTAAAATCGTACACTACACAACATCTCTCTATAGGAGTAGGTTGATCTGTCGCTCTCTCTAACACACACATGGTGTTAAACACACACACACACACACACACACACGCACACGCACGCACCTTGGTCCCGCTGCACCTTCTAACGTGACTTATTACACCTAGATGGAGGGAGTAGTAAGTATACGAGATACAGTGGCACACTGACATAAGTCGAATACAAGTGGCCAAAATTTGTGTGCATGTTATAATAAGGATTCACTTAAAATAGTACGTGAGCGAACAGAGGGATCAATCGGACAGTGTTCCTGAGCAGTAGCGAGATGTGTGAGGTAAGATACACCGCTGGCGCTTTTAATTTTTCTTATTAATTTGTTTGTTTCACCCCCTGACTGGTGGGACCCAACGTACTACGTGGAGAGAGGTAAGGTGACTAAGGCCGCATTATTTCTGCACCACTGTGGATAATCTTACCACCAAAGCCACATGACACGATTATGATTGAAATCCCAATGACTCCCACACACACACACAAAAACACGGCATGCTGGTCACACGAATGCGGGAATGTATAAAAGGTTATTTCCCTCTCGTTGAATATAATGGGAGGGTTGTGTAGCTGGTTAGCCTGTTCGCTCACTCTCTCGCCCTCTCCGGCTGGAGCCTCAGCGCTTGTTGTTGCTCTCTTAACACTCTCTCGCCCTCTCCAGATCTAAACAAGACTTCGTTGGCCTCTCTCACCCCTCACTGCTGCTCAAAGAGCCGGCAGGATCCATCCGCCGGGAAGGGAAGGAGGCTTAACGTTGTCGCCGTCGGCGAGGGACTACCGGCGCAGCTGTTCACTTTCCACCTAGCGGCGGCGCGGGAGGGCCTCCGACCCCTTCTTCTTCGCCGTTGTCCCGTCGCCCACCGAACCACGCCCCAAGAACCTTAAGGTATAATTTACTTACTCCACATGCATTGCTCTAGCTGCATGTATACCATGAATCTAGGACGTGGTTCAAAGAGGAAAGGAGTGGGGGAAAGTAGTGGGAAAAGTTGTATATAGCATGAATCTAGGACGTGGTTCAAAGAGTAAATGAAGGGGGAAAGTTGTATAGCATTAATCTAGGACGTGGTTCAAAGAGGAAAGGAATGGGGGAAAGTAGTGGGGAAATTTGTATCGCATAAATCTAGGACGTGGTTCAAAGAGGAAAGGAAGGGGCGAAAGTACTAGTTCAAAAAGGAAAGGAAGGGACAAGGCTGTAGAGTTTGAGCAGGACTAGATTTGCTGCGCTCACATAGGGAAAGGCGTCTAAAGATAACAAAACTGGGACCAACACAAATATGCTCCTTGGTTGCTTGTTCTTTGTTGCAACAGACTGTGCATGACCACAGTACATCGGTAGATCCACATGGTGCTGGTGCGTCCACTGTCCCATGCAACTCATTAGTTGTTGTTAATCTAAGGCCATGTTTGGTTAAAAACTCCCTAGTCCCTACCTGCTGGGTTCCAGGGACTAAACATGGACTAGAGGTTATTAAATGACATGTTAAAAGACCATGTTACCCCTAGTAATGAACTAATAGAGACAAGGTGCGATGCGTGGCAGGGGCAACTATTGGAAAAGGTCCCAAAAAGACTCCCTCGGGGTCTTCTTTCTTTAGTACCAAATGCCCACTTTTAGTCCCTAAAAGTCCCTCCTCTTTGGTTTAGATGGGACTGACACGGAGTTTTTTTAGTCCCTACACCAAAATGTCCCTGTAAACAAACACCCTCTAATAATGCCGCTAGAAAATTGATGCAATGCCACAGTTAAAAGCAAATTACATATTTAACGAATTTTATTGTTAATATAATCTCTATGTTAATATTAATCAATGCCACCGTTTGAGAAATGCTACTGTCTTGCTTTATTTCCCATTTAGATAAGGTAGATGCTTCTTTTTGTTGGCTTCTGTGTCATCCACCGTTATTGACCACTAATTGTTTCCTTTGCACCTCTGTGTAAACAGGGTTATCTGCTTCACCTCATTGCCATTGTGACCTTTTGTTGCACTACACAAAACACTTTTGTTTTAAGAGTGTTTTGTGCAGTTCAACCAAAATGTCACACCGACAATGTTGCTTGATTGCTTGATCTTAGTGGAACTGCACAAGAGGAGATCTTACTTCCTATCTGTTAAGGCGAATTTGGTTCAGATCTTCTTCTTGTGAGTTGTTTGAATTCCGCATCATGAGAGGTCAGTACTAGCCTTCTTTCACATGATTCTGTAGTGTGCATTCATATGTTGTGCTATTTGTACGATAATGTTGCTTCATTTTAGTGAACTGTACAAATGGAGACAAGACTTCCAATTTGTATGTGCACCGTAATATCCCATTGAGGTAAGATAAGGATATTTCGCAACTGCTGGCCTGTATTTTGCCACTTTCATCAGAAAATTAAGTTTAGTACTATACTTGTGCTCCCTAATTGACATGCCAAATCTTACATTGAAGGCGAAGCTTGTTTGTTATTGAACCAAGTGATGAAGGGGAAGAACAAGGGGAAGAAAAACAAAAATCAACTCCCGGTGCTATCATGAAAAAGTGGTATTGTCCTTGAGAAGTGCTTCATGTGCTGTTTTAAATAATTCCTTTCCTTTTATTCGAGCAAACAGTGATGCTAGCATTTAGTAGTCCTCTTGTTTTTGCACAACAGGATCATCTTCCTCTGAAGAAGAATATGGAGTATGTGAAGTGACTAGTTCTGATTATGCCAGGATGAAGAAGCCCTGTCTATCTTATCATCAGAAGGAGCAGTTGAAGGATGGTTACATTACTCCCCACAAGACCAAACTAACTTCAGCTCAGAAGGACTGACAAAATCTCCATTTTTTTGCTGTGATGCGCGAGTACAATGTTGTTCTAGGATTCTTTCTGGTGAGTTCCATTTTTCTAAAAGTGTGCTCTACATGGACCATGTATGTGCCTGTTGAAACTGTCAATTCATAGTACAGTTTGCTCTATACTAATCACTTTTTTGTATTTGTGCAAACAGGGGTGCTCAGCTTGATTTCAATGGGAACTTCACAAAATGTTCATGAATACATCAAATCATTCATTTCCACCACAAGAAAGGAGGTGCCGATAAGTTCAAGGCGTTGCAACATATAAGGGCGAAATCATACAAGCTACGCGCGAATTTGGTTGATTTTGGTGGAACTGCACAAAAAGAACAGTTGGTTTATTTAGCATGAGGTGACATGTCAATGTCCGAACTGATGGCAAACCCTGCCCATTCCACAATCGTAGGCATTTGATATTTTGGAATGGGACAACCTTGTCAAATTTTGCTCATTGATTTTAGCAAGACATGCGTTTGATATTTTCGAATGGGACGCCCTTGCTGTCAGCAGCGTCGATCAATTTTTTCTTTATTCTTTAGTTGTGAAGTAAATATTGCCTCTAACATGTGAATCGCTGAGATGCATAATCATTGATTGTTTTGAATGTTCTCTATGAATTGCCAGGCCTGTGTGTTTTATTGCAATGTATAGAAACGCTAAAAACCTGCTCAAACTCTTTGTACTCCTTCTGTTCCTTTTTACTTCGCACATTGTGAAAGTGCATACCCTTTTGTATAAGATTGGCCAAGTAGAGATACTTTGACTGCAGACAAAACTTGTATGCAAACTTGAAAGGACCAGAGGGAGTACATGTGAAACTGCTGCAAACGAGGTGATCACCCTGGGAATAATGCTAGTACATATTGTTTTGCATGTTCATCCAATGCCAGTGATACAGGAATTCGAACTAATCGAAATAAATTCATTCATACACGGTCGGATTTCATATAAACATGCCAGATTTCATTACATTTCATACATTCTTCAACTAAAAAGGGGTGCGCTGGAGGTATAATTAATTAACCGAAGCTACCCACTTGTGTCCCGCTGAGCCGAACAGAAGCTTCAGTGACTTAACTGCAGGTGCAGTTGTGTAACTGACATGTGGCCTGTTGGTCCCACGTGTGAGTCACCCAACTGCACCTGCAGTTAAGTAGAAGCAGCGTTACTCTCCAGCAGAACTCCACGTCACCTCCAAGAAGCTAACCGGCCGTTAATGGTCAACCCGCCTAGCTTGGCTTCAACGGGAGGGTAGCAGCGGTGGCCTTACTTGGACCCGAGCGGCGGCGACCTACCGTGTTCTACTATTCCTCGTTTTCTGTGTGGCGCGGCCTCGTTGGCAGCGGGGCGGGGCCTCGGCAGAGCCGGCGATGTCCTCTGTCTCGTTGCCGGCGGGCGGCGCCTCAGCAGAGTGTTGGAAATCCTCCCCCGCGTTGCCGGCAGGGTGGGGCCTCGGCTGAGCCGGCGATGTCCTCTGCCTAGTTGTTGGCGGGGTGGGGCCTCGGCGGAGCCGGCAGTGTCCTCTGCCTCGTTGTTGGCGCCGCGGGGCCTCGGCGGAGCAGGGCCTCGTCGACGCCAGCGGAGCGGGGACTCATCGGAGCCGGCATTGTCCTCTGCCTCGTCCTCGGTCTCGCCAAACAGCGCCTCGCCCGCTTCATCGCCCTCTTTGCTAGCCTCTTTGTAGGCGGCCGCAGCCTCCGCCACCCGCATGCGCTCCTGCCAGCGCTCGAGGCGGCCCTTGCGGGCGAAGTGGTACGAGTCGAGCAGTGCCTCCTGCTCCGCGGCGATCTGCTCCTCCGCCTGCAGATGCTCCTGGAGGAGGTGGTGGTTGTAGGCGGCGTCGGCCTGCGCCTCCCGGAACTGCTCCTGACGCATCTGCCTCACACTGTCCATATATTGGGCACGGGCCTCGCCGATGGTCATGGTGCAATGCACCGGCGAGGATGGCGCGGAGGAGGGGGTTGGCGCCAGATCGTCGACTACCATGTTCTCCATTGGGACGTCGTCGTCCTCCGGCTGCTTGCCGGCCAGCCGGTCGGCAGCAATGGCTGCCATCTCCTTGTGGTCCGTCGTCCGCCCGTCCCGAAGAGCGCTGGAGCGCGAGGAAGCCATGGTGGGCAGTAGTGGTGTGGACAGGAGAAAGGGAACGAATGTGGATGACTGCGGCTATGGCCGGCGCAGCAGTTTATATAGCAATGGTGGGCGGGCGGAGGGACGGACGTGTGGCGCCGGAGTAGCCGCCTCGGCAACCGCGTATCAGTAATGTGGGCGGCAGATGGACGGACGGACGGCACTTGTGTCGTTTGAAGGCGGAGCAATCGCCTGCACCGGGAAGCGGGGCGGGCGGCGCTGACTGTTTCGGGCGGAAAGCGCGCGCGGGCGAGGAGATGACTTTACTTGGAGAGGATGACAATGGGGACCCACCAGGTCCATAGACTCACGTACGCAAGTGCCTCCTTATTTTATATATATATATGTGTGTGTGTGTGTGTGTGTGTGTGTGTGTGCGTATGTGTATAAAACTATACTCCCTCCATCTAGGTGAATAAGTCGTATTAGAAGGTGCATCACGACCTAGGTGCAAGCAGATTGGTGGAAAAGAAGAATATTTCTCTCTTCTAAACACAACATTTAATCACAGCAGTTAAGAGGATGCCTTATTAGCTACCCATGCAGGCCATCGTAATTCATAGCATGCAAAGCGCTTTTATTTCTTGCCTAATAACTGCATGGACGTGTTGCATGCATTGGTCTTTGCCCGAGCAAAAAAAAGGAGGAAAGGGGTTTCCACGGGAGACAACGAGGCAGAGGTGGAAGCGCTCGCTGGAGTTATTTATTTTGCTTCCCCCTGGTTTCCTAACATCACGGTCCCACACCATTGTCAACCTATGTAGTACTAGTCAATAAATGAGAGAATTGCACAAGAAGCGACCGACAGCTGGGACTAAGCAGCTCGAGCAGTATTTGTGTTTTTGAGGTGTGAGCACTGCAGAGTTCTTCGATGTTTAGCCCAGATATTAATTTTTCTCCTCTGAACAACAACGAAAACATCGCTGCAGGTATTAACTGGGCGGGCTGTGGCCCGTCTAGCCCAGGCCAGATATCCAGCCCAGATATTAATTTTTTTCAAGCTAAAAATGCCTAGCCCAGCTATACTTTTTTTAGGAATACCCAGGCAAGGTCAAGTTGTTATTCTCCGCCCCGCTGGGCTGCAAATCTTTCCTAGGAGGGATGGATTAGGCTTAACAAGAAAATGGACTTTAAGAAATAATAAATGGGATGTAATTATAAAAACTAGGCAGTAACTATAAAAAATGCACCAAACACGTGATTACTTTATAAAATATTATTTTTGGATATTGAAAATTTTAATTTCATTAATTGTTGCAAGCGCAATGTTTCGTTGGATTTTTACATAATATAAATTTATATTGAAATTGTATTTAATCTGACTGGAAATTTCAGGATAAAAATATTTCGGATCCCATCAAAATGTGGGAAATTTTATTGAATTCTGTTTTGAACGGTTGGTTGAAATGGGTTGTACTTTTAACAAACTGTAAATGGGCTGTAGTAAATTTCATTAGAATTCAAAAATGGGCTACACATTCTTATAAATCTCAAATGGGCTATAAGTTCTCTGCCACACACTTCTGGCCTTACTAAGTTGACGCGTCCCCTAAAAAAACAGAGTTGACGCATATGCAAGGCTTTGTCAACTTATAGTCAACACACGGTTCTAGCAGCAGTGGCCGTTGGATCTCCATCCAACGGATGCCGTGCTTCTTCTTCAATCTCGGATATTCTAGCTTCACCCGCCCAAAAAATGATTCCTCCCCCTGACATCTGGGGCGCACCGTTTCGGAAGCTGACCTGTGGGCCTACTAAGTTGACGTACCTAGGGCTTTGTCAACTTAGTCAATATAAACGATTCTATCTGCAGTGACCGTACGATGTCCATCCAACGGCCGTAGTGCTTTTCAACCTCTGGTCTTCTTGCTCCAGCCGCCCAAAGCAGCGCCGGTCGTGCCGCCTGCTTCTGCCTCCCGTGGCCGGCTGTGCTGCCGTGGAGGCCTCACTGCCCCCTACTATTCCCACCGCTGGCCAGGCCCTGCGGCGACGGCAGCCTCACACCGCAGCCGAACGAGTGAACCCTCATACTCCTCTCCGCGTGGGCATCCACTGCCGCGTCTTCATCGGCTCCGCGTCGTCCCCTTCCTAGGCCTCGCCGTCGTCCACCGCTCTGGTGCTCTCGGCGCGGCATGGTCAGCGTGGAAGGAACGACTTCCATCGGACATGGACTATACGTGGAGAGGCTGACAGCTGGGTCCATGGTGGTAGCAAGGAAGTGCCTCCTTATTACGTGGAAAATAATGATTCCTCCACCTGACAGCAGGGACCCACCGGACGGGCCACCAGTATTTTGCGAAAAAAATCATTTCCCCTGACTGCTGGGACCCACCGGACGGGCCACCGTATTTCGCAAAAAAACGTTCCCCCCGCTGTCAGCTCGGACCCACCGGAAGTGCCTCCTTATTACGCACAAAAAAATGAATACTCCCCCGGCTAGCTGGGACCCACCTTGCTGGGAGGCTGACTTGTGGGCCTACTAAGTTGATGGGGACGAAGGGCTTTGTCAACTTAGTCAATATGAACGATTCTAGCTCCAGTGACCGTACGATGTCCATCCAACGGCCGTAGTGCTTCTTCAACCTCTGGTCTTCTTGCTCCAGCCGCCCAAAGCAGCGCCGGTCGTGCCGCATGCTCCTGCCTCCCGTGGCCGGCTGTGCTGCCGCAGAGGCCTCACCGCCTCCTACTATTCCCACCGCTGGCCAGGCCCTGCGGCGACGGCAGCCTCACACCGCAGCCGAACCAGTGAACCCTCATAGTCCTCTCCACGCGGGCTTCCACTGCCGCGTCGTCCCCTTCCTAAGCCTCGCCGTCGTCCACCGCCGTGGTGCTCTCCGCGCGGCGTGGTCAACGTGGTCAAGGAACGACTTCCATCGGAAGAGTACTGTACGTGGAGAGGCTGGCAGCTGGGTCCACGGCCACAGCACAGTTTTTTTGTGATTTGCTAAGTAAGTCTCTTTGTCAAGCCTGTTGGGCTGCAAATCTTTCGAGACGAGGAGAGCTTTCATTCGGCTGGCCGACAAAATGGCCCATCAGTAATGAGAAATGGGTTGTACATTTTGAAAACACATCAAACAGGCAATTAGTTTCAAATATCTTTTTTTCATTTCAAGATTTTAAATTACATTAATTTTTATGCGTGGAGAATTTGTTGGATTTTATATTGATATACATTTATTTTTAAAATTAGTTTGAATGTGAGTCAAAATTTTGGGATTAAAAACAGTTCGGACCGCATCGAAATATGCAAAATTTCGTATAATTTTTTAACCGTTGCCACAATATGGGCTGTAATGCTAACAAAAAGAATATGGGCTCCAAAAAAACCTTAAGAATTAGCAAATGCGCTATAAATTATTAGAAATAATGGCAGATGGGTTGTATGTTGTTTTCCACAGATTTGAGGCTTTCCTAAAAAAAGGTTGACGCACAAGCACTGACTGTTGGATGTCCATCCAACGGCCGTCGTGCTTCTTCAATCTCTGCTCTTCTTGCTCCAGCCGCTCAAACAAGCGCCGGCAGGACTGCCTGCTCCCTCCTCCTCGCGGCCGGCTGTGCTGCCGCGCAGGCCTCACCGCCCGACCATACTCCCACCGCTGGCCTAGCCATCCCTTTACTCAACCACACTTGTTGTTATTCTCCAACGACGACAGACAAACTAGTAAACCCTCGTACAGTCGTACTCCCATCCGCGCGGGAAACAACTGCCGAGTCTTCCCTGCCTCCGTGTCGTCCCCTTCCTAGGTCTCGCCGTCGTCCACCGCCCTGGTGCTCTCGGTGCGGCGTGGTCAATGTGGTCAAGGAACGACTTCGATCGGACGTGGACTGTACATGGAGAGGCTGACAGCTGGGTCCACGGCCGCAGCAAGGAAGTGCCTCCTTATTACGCGGAAAATAATGATTCCTCCACCTGACAGCTGGGACCCACCGGACGGGCCACTGTATTTCACGAAAAAACGTTTCCCCCTGACTGCTGGGACCCACCAGCTACATCTTCGCACGCAAGGAAGTGCGTCTGGGCAAAAAAACGATTCGCCCCCTGACTTCTGGGACCCACCAGCTACATCTTCGCTGGCAAGGAAGTGCCTGACAGTCGGGACCCACCTGGTCGAAGCGTACGTAGCGTTGTCATTCTGGTCGCGAACGTGTATGAACATACTGGTCGATGTAGAGGCGCGCACGTGTCGTAGTAGAGGCGCGCACGTAGCATATACACGTATGTACAGCGGCCAGGGTGCAAGAAAGAAAATACGGCCACGTATGTGTACATACGGGCGGGGTCTCGAACGCCTACTCGCGCATACGTACGGCCAGGGCTTGTGTACATGGCTGGGTCGGAACGGAGAAACAACGTCGTCGTCGCGTTCATGGGGAGGCAACGGAATGTGTCGTGTTTATGGGGAGGCAACGGAATGCGTCATGTTCATCGGGAGGTCTTGGACGGAACAGGCGATGGAAACGAGGCCTGGCGTACCACAGAACAGAGGAAACGGCCTTGTGTTCGACCGGCCACGTTCGAAACGAGATCCTGTTCATCAGGAGGGGTCTGGCGTACCGCAAAACGGAGGAAACGGACCTCCTATGGTCGAAACGGGGGTCTTGTTGATCGGGAGGGGTGTGGCGTACCGCAAAACGGACGAAACGGACTTGTGTTGGAGCGCTACGGTCAAAACGCGGGTCCTGTTCATCGGGAGGGGTGTGGCGTACCGCAAATCGGGACTCCACGGGATACTGTTCATCTCCACCGTCGACCCCCTCCAGCCTCCACGAGCTACTGTTCATCCACCGTCGACCTCCTCCAGCCTCCACCTGCGACTGTTCATCCACGGGCTCCTGTTCATCCAGCCTCCACCGCGCGCTACTCCACCGGCTAATGTTCAACCAGCCCTCTCCACGAGCTCTTGTTCAACCACCCCTCCACGGGCTACTGTTCATCCTACCCTCCACCGTCTACTGTTCACCCTGCCCTCCACGGGGTGGTCCTGTTCATCTATCCCTCCACGGGGTCCTGTTCATCCAGCCCCCACTGGCTCAATCGATCGGGGTCCTGTTCATCTAGAGGCAACACCACGGGGTCCTGTTCATCCACCCCCACCGGGAAATGTTCATCCAACCCCCCCCCCCCCCGCCCCGCAACTCTCACTGTTCATCCGGAGGCAACATCGATCGACTTCAGTTAGCAGCAGTAGCGAAGGAATCGCTCGATCTGGTTCAGTTAACAGCCATCGATCGATCGCTCGGGTTCAGTAACACGTAGCCTGCAGTGCAATCGCTCGTGTTCAGTTAGAGCCCAACGCCTCGCTCGGGTTCAGTCAGAGCCAACGCCTCACACACACACGCGTACGTGTACGAGAGAAACGTGCATCGCTCGGCCCCCGACCTCCCACCGTAACCGGGAACTCCCCGAAATTTTCCTCCCCCTCGCTTCTACCACGGTTTTTTCCGTCATGGACGGCCCAAAGAATGTCATGCAGCTGCGTCTCCGGCCCGCCCAGGATGAAAAGCCCATTTTCTGTCATGATTTTTTGTCATAGAAGAAGGATCCCACCACATCTATGATGATACCGGGTTTTGTCACAATTATCGTCATAGAAGTGTCATATGTATGACAGAAAAAAATTTCTTTCGGCCCAAAATGTCACGGATGTGTCTTTTTTTGTAGTGGAACATGCTGATTTGACGGCCGGTAGCTTCCCTAGGCTCCTATAAAACTTCTCCAAACCCTACCCTAGCCACTCCTCTCCCCATTTCCCCCTCTCCCTGCCGCCGCCACCAGGTAGGTCGCCCTCCATAGCCGTCGCCATGGATGAGGAGAGCTTAAGCTCATCCCCGACCCGAACACCTCCGTCGTCTGCGTTGCTGCCACGGGGAGAGAACCCCGACCCTCGTCGTTGTCTTCCTCACCCTCGCACGCGACCACGAGGACCCCGAAGGCTTCTTCCTCGCCGTATGCTTCTCTGCTTCCTCTTCTTCACGGGATCGGCGGCGTCACCGTCGGTCAGCGCCTTCCCCCGCCGTCCCCGGTCAGCCTCGACCTCGTACGACTGCAGCAACACCCACCATGGTGAAGCTCTGCTCCTCCCCATCTCTCTCCGGTCTCGTTGTCCGCAGGCCCATCGATCCGCGCAACCCTGAGGCCGACCACCATGGCCGACCAGGGGAGCGAGCTCAAGCTCGTGCCTTGCCTCTTCCGCACTACATCCACACATGCCTCTTTCCGCAGCTCTCCGCACGAACACGCGCACCCTAGCATGTTTCCGCACGCCCGCTGCTGTAGCGCTTGCCTCGCCATGCATCGCCGCCATCGCCGCAAGCTCCTGCTCCCACACATGCCGCTGGCTTCGTTGCTTTGCCGCACCTTCGCTGCACACCTCCACGCACACGCATCAACACCCGCGCACGGCCACGCTCGATTGCGAGCCCGTGGCCCTGCTTCGTCTTGCCACCGCCATGTCCGAGGCAACCTCGAGCTCGTCCTCGAGTCTTCCCGCGCACCCGAGCCTTCTGCACAGTCTCACCTCACAGCGCACCAACGTCCCTGTTCCGCACGCCCGCCGGTGCTCTACAGCCTCTGTAGTCACCGTCTTGATCGAGTTCGTCGTCAGCAAAGATTCATGTGCATCCATGGAAGGTCAAGGCTTGGCCTTGGTATCCATTCAAAAGGGAGCTGTGCTCCTTCTCTAACAAGATCACAGCACTAGCCCAGCTAGTTAGCCATATGCGCTCGCATCCGGGAGGTCCTGGGTTCGAGCCCCAGGCGCCCAATCCTCTTGGGCCTCATTCACTCTCGGGCTGCTGCACTGTATTGCTTCTGGCCCGCATATGTGTTTTTTTCTGCTCTGTGACATTTTGCATTTTCCAGTGCATGCATATTTACAGGAAATGCCACTGTTTTGTATTGTTAATAACTAAATATGCATGCTTCCAAATTAAACAAACTTAATATGAAAAATGCTTAGAATTTTTTCTAGTTTCATAATATGCAACTTTCAACCATGTTTAAAATGTTAAACTTGTTGTTTGCTTTTATCTTGCATAAATAGCATGTTAAAATGCTTTATTTCATAACTTAATAACCGTAGCTCCAAATTTAATAAACTGTATATGTAAATGGGGTAGAAAAATGCATAGTTTAACATGGTGGCATTACTTTGCATGTTTAACAACTCTAAAATATGGTTTAGGGAAGAACAGTACCAAATCTAAGATATGCACATGAGGATTTTCTGGAATTGTTGTTTCTTATTTCCGGCCTCATTTAAACTTGCTTAAATGTTTAGTTTACTTATGCTTCACCTCTTGCCATGTCTAATAACATTCAATTTTGATGAGTAGCATAAACGGGAATGAACTAAATAATTCATGTGGTGTTTCATCAATATGCAACTCGTTGCATACTGAGCTCCACTTAATTTGTAGTATTGTTTGTGAATATTTCCATTGCATGCCTCATTAAACCGGACATGCATCATACTTGGTTATGCATCATGACATGTTTATGTGATGGTTGTTTACTATGTTGCTTGCTTCTTTCCGGGTTGCTTCTCTCGTTAGCTTCGGTTTCGTTCCGGAGTTGTGAGGATCCGTTCGACTACGTCCGTTTATCTTATTCATGGACTCGTTCTTCTTCCTTGCAGGATCTCAGGCAAGATGACCATACCCTCGAAATCACTTCTATCTTTGCTTGCTAGTTGTTCGTTCTATCGCTATGTCGCGCTACCTACCACTTGTTATATCATGCCTCCCATATTGCCATGTCAAGCCTCTAACCCACCTTTCCTAGCAAACCGTTGTTTGGCTATGTTACCGCTTTTGCTCAGCCCCTCTTATAACGTTGCTAGTTGCAAGTGAAGTTGAAGTTTGTTCCATGTTGGAACATGGTTATGTTGGGATATCACAATATCTTTTATTTAATTAATGCATCTATATACTTGGTAAAGGGTGGAAGGCTCGGCCTTATGCCTGGTGTTTTGTTCCACTGTTGCCGCCCTAGTTTCCGTCATACCGGTGTTATGTTCCTTGATTTTGTGTTCCTTACGCGGTTGGGTGTTATGGGAACCCCTTGACAGTTTGCTTCGAATAAAACTCCTCTAGCAAGGCCCAACCTTAGTTTTACATTTGCCTTACAACCTATACCTTTCCCTTGGGAGTAATTAACCCGAGGGTCATCTTTATTTTAACCCCCCCCCCCCCGGCCAGTGCTTCTCTAAGTGTTGGTTCGGACTAGAGCCCCTTGCAGAGCCACCTCGGGGAAACATGAGGGCTGGTTTTAGTTGTACGTATTGCTCATCCGGTGTTGCCTTGAGAACGAGATATGTGCAGCTCCTATCGGGACTGTCTGCACATCAGGCGGCTTTGCTGGTCTTATTTTACCATTATCGAAATATCTTGTAACCGAGATTCCGAGACTGATCGGGTCTTTCCGGTAGAAGGAATATCCTTCGTTGACTGTGCGAGCTTGTGATAGGCTAAGTTGGGACACCCCTGCAGGGTATAAACTTTCGAGAGCCGTGCCCGCGGTTATGTGGCAGATGGGAATTTTTTAATGTCCGGTTGTAGAGAACTTGACACTTAACTTAATTAAAATGCATCAACCACGTGTGTAGCCGTGATGGTCTCTTTTCGGCGGAGTCCGGGAAGTGAACATGGTTCTTGTGTTATGGTTGTGCGTAAGTAGTTTCAGAATCAGTTCTTGATCATTTCTAGCTTCACGGTCGTTGCGTTGCTTCTCTTCTCGCTCTTATTTGTGTAAGTTAGCCACCATATTTGCTTAGTGCTTGCTGCAGCTCCACCTCTCTACCTTATCATACCCATAAGCTTAAATAGTCTTAATCTCGCGAGTGTGAGATTGCTGAGTCCTCGTGACTCACAGATACTTCCAAACAGTTGCAGGTG
This sequence comes from Triticum urartu, assembly GCF_056163025.1. Taxonomy (NCBI): domain Eukaryota; kingdom Viridiplantae; phylum Streptophyta; class Magnoliopsida; order Poales; family Poaceae; genus Triticum; species Triticum urartu. The sequence goes on along the minus strand of NC_141878.1, from coordinate 181,849,393 downwards.
TCGATGATACCAGTGCAGGTGACGCAACCGAGCTCAAGTGGGAGCTCGATGAAGATCTTATCGTTGTTATGCGTCTTTTTCGGTTGATTAGTAGTGGAGCCCAGTTGGGACGATCGGGGATCTAGCATTTGGGGTTGTCTTCTTTTATTTTGGTTCCTTAGTTGGACCTTGATTGTACTTTGGATGATGTATGTTTAACTTGTTATTTGTGTGAAGTGGCGATTGTAAGCCAACTCTTATCCCTTTCTTATTCAGTACATGGGATTGTGTGAAGATTACCCCTCTTACGACAAAACTGCCGTGCGGCTATGCCTCTAAGTCGTGCCCCGACATGTGGGAGATGTAGCCGCATTGTGGGTGTTACAAGTTGGTAATCAGAGCCATTCCCGACTTAGGAGCCCCCTGCTTGATCGAATCGCTGTTGTTGTTGAGTCTAGAACAAAATGTTTTGAGTCTTAGGATTATATATATCAGAGAGTAGGATTCTTTTTACTCCTCAGTCCCTTCGTCGCTCTCGTGAGGCCTCCTGACGTAGAAGTTTTAACTATTCTCTCCTCAAATTTCATGAATTTTATTTAGGATCACGAGGGTATCTTGGAATCGTTCCGATAGTCTTGTGATGAGAACATTGTTCTTGGTGCCTCCTGACATTTAGGGGTTGTGGTAGTGTCCTAGGGGGTTGAGCTCCGAGGTGTTGTCGTCACAATTTTATCATTGAAGTTCTGGAATACCTGAGTTCATCGACATCGAAAATCTCTTTTATGCAGTTGCTGGTGAGATAACCTCGACGCCACCCAGTACTGGGGCGGGAGTTCGGGAGTATTGCCATAACTCGTATAACGGATGCTATTCGAAGGTTCAAGTACATGATTCCCGAAGGTTTCTTGGTTATGTGTTGAAGATGGATACAACTGGATGTAGGGATTGTTAGTTTGGGTGAGATATATTGCTTTCCCTGTATCCCCAACACCTGATTGCATAACCAGAAAGTTTTGGGAGTTTATAAGTGGGAATTCAAGTATCACGTAGGATATCCTTCCAACAGACACATGATACGATATGGGGTCTATCATATGTTTGTTCCGGCTTATTTTGCAAGCCAATCTTTGTTTTGTTTTCAGTTGTGGTATTCGAGTTGCTTCAATGTCAAGTGTTGATTCCATACATTTTCCAAGCGGTGTTCTCATATTTCTGTGTGAATACTAATCCTTTCGATCATCAAGATGGTCATGTTAATTCTTTTCTACCCGTGTGTTTCTCTTCCAAATGATCCTATCATTTTTCCCATTCGCAAGATCCAATCTCAGTTTTCTCAACGGTATCCATTCCACCCGTCCCAAGTTGCCTTTGTTTTCCCTCCCTCCCACCCTTATATTCGAGGACTCAGATATCTTAATCAAGTATCAATTTTATTCATGTGAAGACTCTTCATTCCTTTCCTTCAATGTCCTTAACCGGTGATTTCTCATGGAGATGCTCACGAGCTACAAGTTCATCATTCTTTCCTTCTTCGTCCTCTTTTCATCCCCGGTGGACTAAATTCAAGCCTTCAGTGTTCATCACATTCCTTCCCTTGTTTCACATGTTTTCTCATGTCGGTGCACCTCTTAATCATCCAATTCTCGCCATTCATTTGTTGGGGAGTGTCGAAGATATCTCAGAAGATTCACGTTTCCATTCTCGATCCGTTCAAGTTATTTCGAGGTTGTTATCTCATTCAAGTTATTTAATTCAACCGGCGCATTATCTCCTTTAAATCGTCAATGGTGTTTCTTTTGAGTGGGTCGTAACCCACAGGTCTTTTCCCAGGATCTTATCTGACTCTTCTAATTTTCCCGGAGCTATCATCAAATTCTTTCAAAGTTGACATAAGAATGAATTATCATTAGTCATATGTCTTTCTCCAAGATCTTTCAAATTCTTTTCATCGTTTGTTCAACCTTTCTAATTTTCATCCCGGAGTATCTCAACAATTCATGGTGGTGTTTCTCATCGTCATTCCCAACATTTGAAGACCGAAGAAGAGTTTTTCCTCCAAATCTTATCTGTTCTCTCAAAGATGCGTAGTTCAAGCTCGACGCCATCCTCTCATAATTGCTTTCGATTGTGAGAATTCTTTCCACCCATCCGGATCAATTCAGGTGTTTTTTCAGTTTGATTCTTCGGAGCCCATCATCTCAGAATTATTCATTGCAACTTTTAGCTCCTGTTCTCCAAATCTTACCGGTGCATCGTTCAAATATCCTCTAATCAGTTCATGATCTCTTCATTCACTTGTATCTAAATTCTCTCAAGTATCTTCGTTCATTTTCTAATTCTTCCCAGTGTTTCGCTATCTTTTCTTTGTTCATTTTTAATTCTTACGGCGGCTCGTTCAAGAATTCTCTTCCGTTGTTATTGTATCAATTCATTCGTTCTTTCCAAATCCTACCGGTGGTTCTTCGAAGACCTTCTCAAGTTTGCGTTATGTCTTTCCCCAATCCTTTCTATGAGAATAAGTAGTATGCCAAATCCGTTGCTTGCCATCAATCCAAATTTATGAAGGATACGCATAACGTAATTCTTATTATTGTTTCATCCAAGTGATCTAGTTTCTTCTTTCCAGAGTTGTTCATCATGTCACATTTCTCGGTTTGAGATGCTTCATCTTTTCTTTTCCCGGAGTTCCAAGCTCTCTCAATTATATCATCACAAAGATCCATCTAAATCATTGTAAGGCTTCACCTTGTGTTTTCAACTTCTCTTTCTTTTTATCATCCTTTTATTACCGGAGTTCTTCATGGAGGCTCTACATGGTGGTTCGTCAAGGATTCCTTTCATTCTTCAATTGTGCTCAAGAATTCTCTCGAAGTTAAGTTCTGCCAAGCTATACTCAAAAATAAACATGGTGTTAAACACATGTATTGTTTTGAGGAGTTCAAGCATTCTTCATCTTGCAATCAGAAGTGCAATTCTTTCATATATCATCTTTTGAGGTGTTGTTATGTCATTGTTTATAATTTCCCTTCGTATTTCATGATTCACAAGTCTTCAAGAGTGACATATCTAAATCCATCATTTTCTCTTCGCTCAAGACTTCTTTTCAACCAATCAATCTCTTCATTGGAATTAGATTGGGTTATATTTCACCTAAAGCTTTCCATAGGGATTGTTGCTATTTATGGTGCTCATAAATGACCCAAGTTCTTCATTTATCCTCCCGGTTAAATAAGTTTCTCGTCTCCTTGTGGATATCAATCCAATCTATTGTTTCCGTTAGTGGCAGAATTTCACCTCAAATTTCGATATGTTTTCCATAAGCCCACAACAAGCTTACTCTTTTCGTTGTTGGTTTTCCAACGACTCCGTTCGACCCTTCTCCTAAAGATGCTTTTCAAGCTCATTTGAGGTAAAAGATGTTTTCTCCTCCATTCTTTTGATTCCATTCTTACATTTGTTCCGGAGGCGTTGTGATGTTGCTCTCTTCGACCCATCATCTTGTTTTGTCAAGATCATGTTCAATTCCTTCCATTTATAGTTGGAGTGTTGTCCAAATTATATCATTCTTTTTCCCTCTCTATCTTGTTTTAATCGGAGTGCTATCCGAATTTGTTCTTCCTTGTTCATCTTTTCTATCAGAGTGTTTTCAACTTTGATCATCTCCGTTGTATTCTTTTCTCAAAATGGTTTAACCTCTCAAGGTTCATGGTTTCACTCATTTGTCAAAGAAGCAACTTTGTTTTACCTCTTCCTCTTTCGTTTCTCCCTGGTGCCATCCTAGATCTCGGGACGAGATCCTCTCATAGTGGTGGAGTGTTGTGATGACCCGAGACCGATGCTCCAGATGCCTTCCATTTATTTTTTGTTATCGTCGTGTGTTTCAATTGTTTGTTGCCATGAACATGCTGAGTGGTTTGTCATATCTTTGCTTCTTGCACCATGCTCATCTCACTTGTTATGTTGCATTGTGTCGTTGTCTTTTTTTGTTGCATTTGCATCATGATCATCATTGTAGTGTGCATATTTGTAGCGTGCATATTTGTTGTGAGCTTGTTATCTTCGTGAACTCCTTTTCCTCATCTTATTTGTTGTTTCATCTTGCCCTTTCCATCTAAACCATCATCAAGTGCAACACCCCATCTCTAGCTTCTTTCTTTCAATTCTCACCCATTTATTCAAGTGACATTATTTCTGATCTATATAATGTTCATTCTTTTCCTATAAATTCTCAACCATGCCTTCAACCTCCCTGCCGAATTTCAGCTCCTTTGAAGATTTTTTGGTTGGGTTCAAAAATGGCTCAAGTTTGAATGTAATTAAAACTTGGATTGTTTTTTCTACCTCTAAAAACCGCCAAGTCAATTTATTCAAATCCTGCACAAATTTCAGGATTACAGGGATATTCTGATATCTCTCTCAACCCTTTCCTATATTCCTGTGCTTTTCGGTCTTTATTTTTATGTTTGAAGAAAACTAAAAGGAAGAGAGAAGCCCAGCGTCGCAGCCCACTTACCTCTCAGCCAAAGCCAGCCCACCCGACATCTCTCAGGTCCAGCCCATAGCGCATGGCCTCCCATGTTCTTCTTCTCTCTGTACGGCGTCCATCCAGGAGCTCCACGTAGACGAACTCGCTGATTTGACGGCCGGTAGCTTCTCTAGGCTCCTATAAAACTTCTCCAAACCCTACCCTAGCCTCTCCTCTCCCCATTTCCCCCTCTCCCTGCCGCCGCCACCAGGTAGGTCGCCCTCCATAGCCGTCGCCATGGACAAGGAGAGCTTAAGCTCATCCCCGGTCTGAACACCTCCGTCGTCTGTGTTGCTACCACGGGGAGAGAACCCCGACCCTCGTCGTCGTCTTCCTCACCCTCGCACGCGACCACGAGGACCCTGAAGGCTTCTTCCTCGTCGTATGCTTCTCTACTTCCTCTACTTCACGGGATCGGCGGCATCGCCGTCGGTCAGCGCCTTCCCCCGCCGTCCCCGGTCAGCCTCGACCTCATACGACTCCAGCAACACCCCCCATGGTGAAGCTCTGCTCCTCCCCATCTCTCTCTCCGGTCTCATTGTCCGCAGGCCCGTCGATCCGCGCAACCCCGAGGCCGTCCGCCATGGCCAACCAGGGGAGCGAGTTCAAGCTCGTGCCTTGCCTCTTCCGCACTGCATCCACACATGCCTCCTTCTGCAGCTCTCCGCACGAACACGCGCACCCTAGCATGTTTCCGAACGCCCACTGCTGTAGCGCTTGCCTTGCCATGCATCGCCACCATGGCCGCAAGCTCCTGCTCCCACACATGCCGCTGGCTTTGTTGCTTTGCCGCACCTTCGCTGCACACCTCCACGCACACGCATCTACACCCGCGCACGGCCGCGCTCGATTGGGAGCCCGTGGCCCTGCTTCGTTTTGCCGCCGCCATGTCCGAGGCGACCTCGAGCTCATCCTTGAGTCTTCCCGCGCACCCGAGCCTTCTGCATGGTCTCACCTCACAGCGCACCAATGTCCCTGTTCCGCACGCCCGCCGGTGTTCTACAGCCTCTGTAGTCGCCGTCTTGATCGAGTTCGTCATCGGCAAAGATTCATGTGCGTCCATGGAAGGTCAAGGCTTGGCCTTGGTATCCATTCAAAAGGGAGCTGTGCTCCTTCTCTAACAAGATCACAACACTAGCCCAGCTGGTTAGCCATACGCGCTCGCATCCGGAAGGTCCTGGGTTCGAGCCCCAAGCGCCCAATCCTCTTGGGCCTCATTCACTCTCGGGCCGCTGCACTGTATTGCTTCTGGCCCGCGTATGTGTTTTTTTTCTGCTCTGTGACATTTTGCATTTTCCAGTGCATGCATATTTACAGGAAATGCCACTAGTTTGTGTTGTTAATAACTAAATATGCATGCTTCCAAATTAAACAAACTTAATATGAAAAATGCTTAGAATTTTGTCTAGTTTCATAATATGCAACTTTAAACCATGTTCAAAATGATAAACTTGCTATTTGCTTTTATCTTGCATAAATAATGCTTTATTTCATAACTTAATAACCGTAGCTCCAAATTTAATAACCGTTATATGTAAATGGGGTAGAAAAATGCATAGTTTAACATGGTGGCATTACTTTGCATGTTTAACAACTCTAAAATATGGTTTAGGGCAGAACAGTACCAAACCTAAGATATACACATGAGGATTTTCCGGAATTGTTGTTTGTTATTTCTGGCCTCATTTAAACTTGACTAAATGTTTAGTTTACTTATCCTTCACCTCTTGCCATGTCTAATAACATTTAATTTTCTTGAGTAGCATAAACGGGAGAGAACTAAATAAGTCATGTGGTGTTTCGTCAATATGCAACTCATTGCATACTAAGCTCCACTTAATTTGTAGTATTGTTTTTGCATATTGCCATGCCATGCCTCATTAAACCGGACATGCATCATACTTGGTTGTGCATCATGACATGTTTATGTGATGGTTGTTTACTATGTTGCTTGCTTCTTTCCGGGTTACTTCTCCCGTTAGCTTCGATTTCGTTCCGGAGTTGTGAGGATCCGTTCAACTACGTCCGTTTGTCTTCTTCATGGACTCGTTCTTCTTCCTTGCGGGATCTCAGGCAAGATGACCATACCCTCGAAATCACTTCTATCTTTGCTTTCTAGTTGTTCGTTCTATCGCTATGTCGCGCTACCTACCACCTGTTATATCATGCCTCCCATATTGCCATGTCACGCCTCGAACCCACCTTTCCTAGCAAACTGTTGTTTGGCTATGTTACCACTTTTGCTCAGCCCCTCTTATAGCATTGCTAGTTGCAGGTGAAGTTGAAGTTTGTTCCATGTTGGAACATGGTTATGTTGGGATATCACAATATCTTTTATTTAATTAATGCATCTATATACTTGGTAAAGGGTGGAAGGCTCGGCCTTATGCCTGGTGTTTTGTTCCACTCTTGTCGCCCTAGTTTCCGTCATACCAGTGTTATGTGCCTTGATTTTGCATTCCTTACGCGGTTGGGTGGTATAGGAACCCCTTGACAGTTCGCTTTGAATAAAACTCCTCCAACAAGGCCCAACCTTGGTTTTACATTTGCCTAACAACCTATACCTTTCCCTTGGGAGTAATTAACCCGAGGGTCATCTTTATTTTAACCCCCCCCCAGGGCCAGTGCTTCTCTAAGTGTTGGTTCGGACTAGAGCCCCTTGCAGAGCCACCTCGGGGAAACTTGAGGGCTGGTTTTAGTTGTACGGATTGCTCATCCGGTGTTGCCCTGAGAACGAGATATGTGCAGCTCCTATCGGGATTGTCGGCACATCGGGTGGCTTTGCTGGTCTTGTTTTACCATTGTCGAAATATCTTGTAACCGGGATTCCGAGACTGATCGGGTCTTTTCGGTAGAAGGAATATCCTTCGTTGACTGTGAGAGCTTGTGATGGGCTAAGTTGGGACACCCCTGCAGGGTATAAACTTTCGAGAGCCGTGCCCGCGGTTATGTGGCAGATGGGAATTTGTTAATGTCTGGTTGTAGAGAACTTGACACTTAACTTAATTAAAATGCATCAATCGTGTGTGTAGCCGTGATGGTCTCTTTTCGGCGGCGTCCGGGAAGTGAACACGGTTCTTGTGTTATGGTTGTGTGTAAGTAGTTTCAGGATCACTTCTTGATCATTTCTAGTTTTATGGTCGTTGCGTTGCTTCTCTTCTCGCTCTTATTTTCATAAGTTAGCCACCATATTTGCTTAGTGCTTGCTGCAGCTCCACCTCTCTACCTTATCCTACCCATAAGCTTAAATAGTCTTGATCTCGTGGGTGTGAGATTGCTGAGTCCTCGTGACTCACAGATACTTCCAAGCAGTTGCAGGTGTCGATGATACCAGTGCAGGTGACGCAACCGAGCTCAAGTGGGAGCTCGATGAAGATATTATCGTTGTTATGCGTCTTTTCCGGTTGATCAGTAGTGGAGCCCAGTTGGGATGATCGGGGATCTAGCATTTGGGGTTGTCTTCTTTTATTTTGGTTCCGTAGTCGGACCTTGATTGTATTTTGGATGTTGTATGTTTAACTTGTTATTTATGTGAAGTGGCGATTGTAATCCAACTCTTATCCCTTTCTTATTCAGTACATGGGATTGTGCGAAGATTACCCTTCTTACGACAAAACTACCATGCGGCTATGCCTCTAAGTCGTGCCCCGACACGTGGGGGATATAGCCGCATTGTGGGTGTTACAACCTATGGCCGAGGCATAGGGAATGACTTTCATTTTCTCTCTATCTTATGCAATGGTTGGGCATTGAGTCTGACTCGACTTCACACCTTGTAACACAGGCAAGAACCCTTTCTTTGACTGATCCATTTTGAACTTCTTCAAAACTTTATCAAGGTATGTGCTTTGTGAAAGTCCAATTAAGCGTCTTGATCTATCTCTATAGATCTTGATGCCCAATATATAAGCAGCTTCACCAAGGTCTTTCATTGAAAAATTCTTATTCAAGTACCCTTTTATGCTATCTAGAAATTCTGTATTATTTCCAATCAACAATATGTCATCCACATATAATATTAGAAATGCTATAGAGCTCCCACTCACTTTCTTGTAAATACAGGCTTCTCCAAAAGTCTGTATAAAACCATATGCTTTGATCACACTATCAATGTGTATATTCCAACTCCAAGAGACTTGCACCAGTCCATAAATGGATCGCTGGAGCTTGCACACTTTGTTAGCACCTTTTGGATCGACAAAACCTTCTGGTTGCATCATATACAACTATTCTTTAAGATATCCATTAAGGAATGGAGTTTTGACATCCATTTGCCAATTTTCATAATCATATAATGCGCTAATTGCTAACATGATTTGGATAGACTTAAGCATTGCTACGGGTGAGAAGGTCTCATCGTAGTCAACTCCTTGAACTTGTCGAAAACCTTTTGCAACAATTCGAGCTTTATAGACAGTGACATTACTGTCAGTGTCTGTCTTCTTCTTGAAAATCCATTTATTCTCTATTGCTTGTGAATCGTAGGGCAAGTCAACCAAAGTCCACACTTTGTTCTCATACATGGATCCCATCTCAGATTTCATGGCCTCAAGCCATTTCGCGGAATCTGTGCTCATCATCGCTTCCTCATAGTTCGTAGGTTCGTCATGGTCAAGTAACATGACCTCCAGAATAGGATTACCGTACCACTCTGGTGTGGATCGTACTCTGGTTGACACTTTGTACTCTAATTGGTGTAGGAACCACACTTTGTACTGTAATTGGTGTAGGAATCACTGGAACTGATTTATGTGAATAACTACTTTCCAATTCGGGAGAAGGTAAAAATACCTCATCAAGTTCTACTTCCCTCACACTCACTTCTTTCAAGAGAAACTCCTTCTCTAGAAAGGATCCATTCTTAGTAACGAATATCTTGCCTTCGGATCTATGATAAAAGGTGTACCCAATAGTCTCCTTTGGGTATCCTATGAAGACACATTTTTTCGATTTGGGTTCGAGCTTATCAGGTTGAAGATTTTTCACATAAGCATCAAAGCCCCAAACTTTAAGAAACAACAGCTTAGGTTTCTTGCCAAACCACAGTTCATATGGTGTTGTCTCAATGGATTTGATGGTGCCCTATTTAACGTGAATGCAGCCGTCTCTAAAGCATAACCCCAAAACGATAGCGGTAAATCAGTAAGAGACATCAGAGATCGCACCATATCTAATAAGGTATGGTTACGACGTTCGGAAACACCATTATGTTGTGGTGTTCCAGGTGGCATGAGTTGCAAAACTATTCCACATTGTTCCAAATGAAGACCAAACTCATAACTCAAATATTCACCTCCACAATCAGATCTTAGAAACTTTATTTTCTTATTACGATGATTTTCTACTTCACTTTGAAATTCTTTGAACTTTTCAAATGTTTCAGACTTATGTTTCATTAAGTAGATATGCCCATATCTGCTCAAATCATCTGTGAAGGTCAGAAAATAATGATACCTGCCGCGAGCCTCAACACTCATCGGACCGCATACATCAGTATGTATTATTTCCAATAAGTCAGTTGCTCGCTCCATTGTTCCGGAGAATGGAGTCTTGGTCATCTTGCCAATGAGGCATGGTTCGCAAGCATCAAGTGATTCCAAAAGCCCATCAGCATGGAGTTTCTTCATGTTCTTTACACCAATATGACCTAAATGGTAGTGCCACAAATAAGTTGCACTATCATTATCAACCTTGCATATTTTGGCTTTAATATTATGAATATGTGTATCACTACTATGGAAATTCAACAAAAATAGACCACTCATCAAGGGTGCATGACCATAAAAGATATTACCCATATAAATAGAACAACCATTATTCTCCGATTTAAATGAATAATCGTCTCGCATTAAACAAGATCCGGATATAATGTTCATGCTCAACGCTGGCACCGAATAACAATTATTTAGGTCTAAAACCAATTTCTATGGTAGATGTAGAGGTAGCATGCCAACGGCGATCACATCGACTTTGGAACCATTTCCCACGCGCATCGTCACCTCGTCCTTAGCCAGTCTTCGTTTAATCTGTAGCCCCTGTTTTGAGTTGCAATTATGAGCAACAAAACCAGTATCAACTACCCATGTGCTACTATGAGCATTAGTAAGGTACACATCAATAACATGTATATCAAATATACCTTTCACTTTTCCATCCTTCTTATCCTCCATATACTTGGGGCAGTTCCGCTTCCAGTGACCAGTCCCTTTGCAGTAGAAGCACTCAGTCTCAGGCTTAGGTCCAGACTTGGGTTTCTTCCCCTGAGCAGCAACTGGCTTGCTGTTCTTCTTAAATTTCCCCTTCTTCCCTTTGCCCTTTTTCTTGAAACTAGTGGTGTTGTTAACCATCAACACTTGATGCTCCTTCTTGATTTCTACCTCCGCGGCCTATAGCATTGCAAAGAGCTCGGGAATTGTCTTTTCCATGCCTTGCATATTACAGTTCATCATGAAGCCTTTATAGCTTGGTGGCAGTGATTGAAGAACTCTATCGATGACACTATCATCAGGAAGATTAACTCCCAGCTGAGTCAAGTGGTTGTGGTTCCCAGATATTCTGAGTATGTGTTCACTGACATAACTATTCTCCTCCATTTTGCAGCTATAGAACTTGTTGGAGACTTCATATCTCTCAACTCAGGCATTTGCTTGAAATATTAACTTCAACTCCTGGAACACTCATATGCTCCATGACGTTCAAAATGTCTTTGAAGTCCCGATTCTAAGCCATAAAGCATGGCACACTGAACTGTCGAGTAGTCATCAACTTTGCTCTGCCAGACGTTCATAATGTCCAGAGTTGCTCCTGCGGCGGGTCTTGCACCTAGCGATGCTTCCAGGACGTAATTCTTCTATGCAGTAATGAGGATAATCCTCAAGTTACAGACCCAATCCTTGTAGTTGCTACCATCATCTTTCAACGTAGCCTTCTCTAGGAACGCATTAAAATTCAAGGGAACGGTAGCACGGGCCATTGATCTACAACAACATAGAGATGCAAATACTATCAGGTAGTAAGTCATGATAAACTAAAGTTCAATTAATCACATTACTTAAGAACTCCCACTTAGATAGACATCCCTCTAGTCATCTAAACGATCACGTGATCCATATTAACTAAACCATGTCCGATCATCATGTGAGATGGAGTAGTTTTCAATGGTGAACATCACTATGTTGATCATATCTACTATATGATTCATGTTCGACCTTTCGGTCTCAGTGTTCCGAGGCCATATCTACATATGCTGGGCTCGTCAAGTTTAACCCGAGTATTCTGCACGTGCAAAACTAGCTTGCACCCGTTGTATGTGAACGTAGATCTTATCACGCCCGATCATCACTTGGTGTCTCAGCACGACGAACTGTAGCAACGGTGCATACTCAGGGAGAACACTTGTACCTTGAAATTTAGTGAGGGATCATCTTATAATGCTACAGTCGTACTAAGAAAAATAAGATGCATAAAGGATAAACATCACATGCAATCAAAATATGTGACATGATATGGCCATCATCATCTTGTGCCTTTGATCTCCATCTCCAAAGCACCGTCATGATCTCCATCGTCACCGTCTTGACACCTTGATCTCCATCCTAACATCGTTGTCGTCTCGCCAACTATTGATTCTACGACTATCGCTACCGCTTAGTGATAAAGTAAAGCAATTACATGGCGATTGCATTTCATACAATAAAGCGACAACCATAAGGCTCCTGCCAGTTGCCGATAACTTCTACAAAACATGATCATCTCATACAACAATTTATATCTCATCACATCTTGACCATATCACATCACAACATGCCCTGCAAAAACAAGTTAAACGTCCTCTACTTTGTTGTCGCAAGTTTTACGTGGCTGCTACGGGTTTCTAGCAAGAACTGTTCTTACCTACGCATTATAACCACAACGATTTTTCGTCAAGTGTGTTGTTTTAACCTTCAACAAGGACCGGTCGTAGTCCAACTCGATTCAACTGAAGTTGGAGAAACAGACACCCGCCAGCCACCTGTGTGCGAAGCACGTCGGTAGAACTAGTCTCATGAACGCGGTCATGTAATGTCGGTCCGGCCGCTTCATCCAACAAAGCCGCCGAATCAAAGTAAGACATTGGTGGTAAGCAGTATGACTATTATCGCCCACAACTCTTTGTGTTCTACTCGTGCATATAACATCTACGCATAGACCTGGCTCAGATGCCACTATTGGGGAACGTAGTAATTCAAAATTTTCCTACGATCACGCAAGATCTAACTAGGATATGCATAGCAACAAGAGGGGACAGTGTGTCCATGTACCCTCGTAGACCAAAAGCAGGAGCGTTTAGTAACGCGGTTGATGTAGTCGAACGTCTTAACGATCCAACCGATCCAAGTACCGAACATACGGCACCTCCATGTTCAGCACACGTTCAGCATGATGACGTCCCTCAAGCTCTTGATCCATTTGAGGACGAGGGAGAGTTTCGTCAGCCCGACAGCGTGGCAACGGTGATGATGAAGTTACCGGCGCAGGACTTCACCTAAGCACTACGACGATATGACCAAGGAGTTGAACTGTGGAGGGGGGCACCGCACACGGCTAAGAGAATGTCTGTTGTGCCTTCGGGGTGCCCCCCTCCCCGCCTTCATATATAAAGGGGGGCGCACCATAGGGGGGAGTCCTACTTGGACTCCTAGTCCAAGTAGGATTCGGCCCCCCCTCCTTCCTTCCACTGGAGAGGGAAAAGGGGAAGGGAGAGAGAGGGACAAGGAAATAGGGCGGGCGCCCCCTTCCCCTAGTCCAATTCGGTTTGGGCAAGGGGGCACGACCCTCCTCACATGGCCTTTCTCCTCGCCTCCAATATGGCCCAATAGGCCCAATACTTCCCCCGAGGGGTTCCAGTAACCCCTTGGTACTCCGGTAAAATATCTGAATCACTCAAAACCATTTCGATGTCCGAATATAACCTTCCAATATATGAATCTTTACCTCTTGACCATTTCGAGACTCCTCGTCATGTCTGTGATCTCATCTAGGACTTGCTACCTCTTGAGCACTACGTTGGTTTTCCCTTGAAGAGGAAAGGGTGATGCAGCAAAGTAGCGTAAGTATTTCCCTCAGTTTTTGAGAACCAAGGTATCAATCCAGTAGGAGGCCACACACGAGTCCCTCGCACCTACAAAAACAAATAAAATCCTCGCAACCAACGCAATAAAGGGGTTGTCAATCCCTTCACGGTCACTTACGGAAGTGAGATCTGATAGATATGATAAGATAATATTTTTGGTATTTTTATGATAAAGATGCAAAGTAAACAAAGCAAAATAAACGAAAAATGAAATAGCTTGTTGACGGAAGATTAATATGATGGAAAATAAACTCGGGGCCATAGGTTTCACTAGTGGCTTCTCTCGAGAGCATAAGTATTACGGTGGGTAAACAAACTAATGTTGAGCAATTGACATAATTGAGCATAGTTATGTTAATATCTAGGTATGGTCATGTATATAGGCATCACGTCCGAGACAAGTAGACCGACTCCTGCCTGCATCTACTACTATTACTCCACACATCGACCGCTATCCAGCATGCATCTAGAGTATTAAGTTCAAAAGAACAGAGTAACGCTTTAAGCAAGATGACATGATGTAGAGGGATAAACTCATGCAATATGAAATAAACCCCATCTTGTTATCCTCGATGGCAACAATACAATACGTGCCTTGTTGCCCCTACTGTCACTGGGAAAGGACACCGCAAGATTGAACCCAAAGCTAAGCACTTCTGCCATTGCAAGAAAGATCAATCTAGTAGGCCAAACCAAACTAATAATTCGAAGAGACTTGCAAAGATAACCAATCATACATAAAAGAATTCAGAGAAGATTCAAATATTGTTCATAGATAAACTTGATCATAAACCCACAATTCATCGGTCTCAACAAACACACCGCAAAAGAAGATTACATCGAATAGATCTCCACAACAGAGGGGGAGAACTTTGTATTGATATCCAAAAAGAGAGAAGAAGCCATCTAGCTAATAACTATGGACCCGAAGGTCTGAAGTAAACTACTCACACTTCATCAGAGAGGCTCTGGTGTTGATGTAGAAGCCCTCCGTGATCGATGCCCCCTCCGGCGGAGCTCCGGAAAAGGCCCCAAGATGGGATCTCACGGGTTGGCTCTGTATCTGGTAGTTTGGGGTACGTAGGTATATATAGGAGGAAGAAGTGCGTCGATGGGGCAACGTGGGACCCACGAGGGTGGAGGGCGCGCCCCCTACCTCGTGCCCTCCTGGTTGCTCTCTTGACGTAGGGTCCAAGTCCTCTGGATCATGTTCGTTCCAAAAATCATGTTCCCGAAGGTTTCATTCCATTTGGACTCCGTTTGATATTCTTTTTATGCAAAACTCTGAAATAGGCAAAAAAGGGTTGGGCCTCCAGTTAATAGGTTAGTCCCAAAAATAATATAAAAGTGTATAATAAAGCCCAATAATGTCCAAAACAGGATATAATATAGCATGGAAAAATCAAAAATTATAGATACGTTGGAGACGTATCAGGACTCCGAACAAACTTCGGTCATCAAATTACATAACTCATAATACAAATCATCATCGAACGTTAAGCGTGCGGACCCTACAGGTTCGAGAACTATGTAGACATGACCGAGACACATCTCCGGTCAATAACCAATAGCGGAACCTGGATGCTCATATTGGCTCCTGCATATTCTACGAAAATCTTTATCAGTTAAACCGCATAACAACACACGTTATTCCCTTTTGTCATCGGTATGTTACTTGCCCGAGATTCGATCGTCGGTATCCTCATACCTAGTTCAATCTCGTTACCGGAAAGTCTCTTTACTCGTTCCGTAAAGCATCATATTGTAACTAAATCATTAGTCACATTGCTTGCAAGGCTTTAATGTGATGTGCATTACCGAGAGGGCCCAGAGATACCTCTCCGATACTCAGAGTGACAAATCGTAATCTTGATCTATGCCAACTCAACAAACACCATCAGAGACACCTGTAGAGCATCTTTATAATCACCCAGTTACGTTGTGACATTTGATAGCACACAAAGTGTTCCTCCGGTATTCGGGAGTTGCATAATCTCATAGTCAAAGGAATATGTACAAGTCATGAAGAAAGCAATAGCAATAAAACTAAACGATCATAATGCTAAGCTAACGGATGGGTCTTGTCCATTACATCATTCTCTAATGATGTGATCCCATTCATCAAATGAAAACACCTGTCTATGGTCAGGAAACTTAACCATCTTTGATTAATGAGCTAGTCAAGTAGAGGCATACTAGGGACACTCTGTTTGTCTATGTATTCACACATGTACTAAGTTTCCGGTTAATACAATTCTAGCATGAATAATAAACATTTATCATGATATAAGGAAATATAAATAACAACTTTATTATTGCCTCTAGGGCATATTTCCTTAATCTTGTCCATCACATCATTCTCCAAATGATGTGATCCCGTTATCAAATGACAAGTCATGTCCATGGTAAGGAAACCTTAACCATCTTTGATCAACGAGCTAGTCAAGTAGAGGCTCACCAGGGACACGATGTTTGTTTATGTATTCACACACATGTATTTAGGTTTCCGATCAATACAATTCTAGCATGAATAATAAACCTTTATCATGAATAAGCAAATATAAAATAACAACTTTATTATTGCCTCTAGGGCATATTTCCTTCAGTCTCCCACTTGCACTAGAGTCAATAATCTAGTTCACGTCACCATGCGATTTATCACCCATAGCTCACATCGTCATGTGATTAACACCCAAAGAGTACTAAGGTGTGATCATGTTTTGCTTGTGAGAGAGGTTTAATCAACGGGTCTGTCACATTCAGATTCGTATGTATTTTGCAAACTTCTATGTCTACAATGCTCTGCATGGAGGTACTCTAGCTAATTGATCCCACTTTCAATATGTATCCAAATCGAGACTCGGAGTCATCTGGATCGGTGTCCAAGCTTGCATCGACGTAATACGTTATGATGAACTCTTTATCACCTCCATAACCGAGAAATACTTCCTTACTCCTCGTAGGTAACTAAGGATAATTTTGACCGATGTCCAGTGATCTACTCGTGGATCACTATTGTACCCCCTTGCCAAAATCATGGCAAGGTACACAATAGGTCTGGTATATAGCATGGCATACTTTCTAGAACCTATGGCTAAGGCATATGGAATGACTTTTATTCTCTCTCTATCTTCTGGAGTGGTCGGGTTTTGAATCTTACTCAACTTTACACCTTGTAATACAGGCAAGAACCTTTTCTTGGACTGTACCTTTTTGAACTTCTTCAAATCTTATCAAGGTATGTGTTTTGTGAAAGTTCTATTAAACGTCTTGATCTATCTCTATAGATCTTGATGCCCAATATATAAGTAGCTTCACCGAGGTCTTTCATTGAAATTTTTTATTCAAGTATCATTTTATGCTATCCAGAAGTTCTATATTATTTCCAATCAATAATATGCCATCTACATATAATATTAGAAATGCTATAGAGCTCCCACTCACTTTCTTGTAAATACAGGCTTCACCGAAAGTCTGTATAAAACCATATGCTTTGATCACCTCATCAAAGTGTATATTCCAACTCTGAGATGTTTGCACCAGTCCATAGATGGATCGTTGGAGCTTGCACACTTTGTTAGCACCTTTAGGATCGACAAAACCTTCTGGTTGCATCATATACACCTCTTCTTTAAGAAATCCATTAAGGAATGCAGTTTTGATGTCCATTTGCCAAATTTCATAATCATAAAATGCGGCAATTGCTAACATGATTCGGACTGACTTAAGCATCGCTATGGATGAGAAGGTCTCATCGTAGTCAACCCCTTGAACTTGTCAAAAACCTTTCACGACAAGTCGAGCTTTGTAGACCGTGAAATTACCATTAGCATCAGTCTTCTTCTTGAACATCCATTTATTCTCAATGGCTTGCCGATCATCGGGCAAGTCCACCAAAGTCCACACTTTGTTCTCATACATGGATCCTATCTCCGATTTCATGGCTTCAAGCCATTTACCGGAATCTGGGCTCATCATAGCTTCTTCATAGTTTGTAGGTTTGCCATGGTCTAATAACATGACTTCCAGGACAGGATTACCGTACCACACTGGTGCGGAACGTGCTCTATTCGACCTACGAGGTCTAGTAGTAACTTGATCTGAAGTTTCATGATCATCATCATTAACTTCCTCTCTAGTTGGTGTAGGCATCACGGGAACAGATTTCACTGATGTGCTACTTTCCAAATTGAGAGAAGGTACAATTACCTCATCAAGTTCTACTTTCTTCCCACTCACTTCCTTCAAGAGAAACTTCTTCTCTAGAAAGGATCCATTCTTAGCAACAAAGATCTTGCCTTCGGATCTGTGGTAGAAGGTGTACCCAATTGTTTCCTCGGGGTCTCCTATGAAGACACACTTCTCCGCTTTGGGTTCGAGCTTATCAGGCTGAAGCCTTTTGACATAAGCGTCACATCCCCAAACTTTTAAGAAATGACAGCTTAGGTTTCTTGCCAAACCACAGTTCATACGGTGTCATCTCAACGGATTTAGACGGTGCCCTATTTAACGTGAATGTGGTTGTCTTTAATGCATAACCCCAAAACGATATTGGCAAATCGGTAAGAGACATCATATAATGCACCATATCTAATAAAGTACGGTTATGACGTTCGACACACCATTACGCTGTGGTGTTCCAGGTGGCGTGACTTGTGAAACTATTCCACATTGTTTTATATGAAGGCAAAACTCGTAACTCAAATATTTGCCTCTACGATCAAATTGTAGAAACTTTATTTTCTTGTTACGATGATTCTCCACTTTATTCTGAAATTCTTTGAACTTTTCAAATGTTTCAGGCTTGTGTTTCATTAAGTAGATATACCCACATCTGCTCAAATCATCTGTGAAGGTCAAAAAATAATGATATCCGTCGCGTGCTTCAACACTCATTGGACCGCATACATCGGTATGTATTATTTCCAATAAGTTATTAGCTCACTCCATTGTTCCGAAGAATGGAGTTTTAGTCATCTTGTCCATGAGGCATGGTTCGCAAGTATCAAATGATTCATAATCAAGTGATTCCAAAAGTTCATCCAAATGGAGTTTCTTCATGCGCTTTACACCAATATGACCTAAACGGAAGTGCCACAAGTATGTTGCATTATCATTATCAACTTTGCATCTTTTGGCATCAATATTATGAATATGTGTATCACTACGATCGAGATTCAATAAACCATTCACATTGGGTGTATGACCATAGAAGGTTTTATTCATGTAAACAGAATAACAATTATTCTCTAAATTAAATGAATAACCGTACTGCAATAAACATGATCCAGTCATATTCACGCTCAACGCAAACACTAAATAACATTAATTTAGGTTTCAACACTAATGCCGAAGGTAGAGGGAGTGTGCAATGGTGATCATATCAACCTTGGAATTACTTACAACACACATCGTCCTCGCTTTTAACTAGTCTCTACAACTCTTGTTTCGAGTTACTAATCTTAGCAACTGAACCGGTATCAAATACCTAGGGGTCACTATGAACACTAGTAAAATACACATCAATAACATGTATATCAAATATACCTTTGTTCACTTTGCCATCCTTCTTATCTGCCAAGTATTTGGGGCAGTTCCACTTCGAGTGACCATTTTCTTCGCAGTAGAAGCACTTAGTTTCAGGCTTGGGTCCAACTTGGGGCTTCTTCATGGGAGTGGCAACTTGCTTGCCATTCTTCTTGAAGTTCCCTTTCTTTCCTCGCCATTTTTCTTGAAACTAGTGGTATTTTTAACCCATCAACACTTGATGCTCTTTCTTGATTTCTACCTTCGCCGATTTCAACATCGCGAAGAGCTTGGGAATTGTTGTTGTCATCCCTTGCATATTATAGCTCATCACGAAGTTCTAGTAGCTTGCTGATAGTGACTAGAGAACTCTGTCAATCACTATCTTATCTAGAAGATTAACTCCCACTTGATTCAAGTGATTGTAGTACCCAGACATTTCGAGCACATGCTCACTAGCTGAGCTATTCTCATACATCTTGTAGGCAAAGTACTTGTCAGAGGTCTCATACCTCTCGACATGGGCATGAGTCTGAAATACCAATTTCAGCTCTTGGAACATCTCATATGCTCTGCGGTGTTCAAAACATTTTTGAAGTCCCGGTTCTAAGCCGTAAAGCATGGCGCACTAAACTATCAAGTAGTCATCATATCGAGCTTGCCAAATGTTCATAACGTCTGCATATGTTCCTGCAATAGGTCTGTCACCTAGCGGTGCATCAAGGACATAATTCTTCTATGCAGCAATGAGGATAATCCTCAAATCACAGACCCAGTCCGCATCATTGCTACTATCATCTTTCAACTTAGTTTTCTCTAGGAACATATCAAAAAATTATATAGGAGCTATATAGCGAGCTATTGATCTACAACGTAGATATGCAAAACTATCGAGACTAAGTTCATGATAAATTAAGTTCAATTTAATCAAATTACTAATGAAATCCTACTAAAATAGACATCCCTCAAGTCATCTAAGTGATACGTGATCCAAATCAACTAACCCATGTCTGATCATCATGTGAGATGTGGTAGTCATTAATGGTGAACATCTCTATGTTGATCACATCTACTATATGATTCATGTTCGACCTTTTGGTCTCTAGTGTTCCGAGGCCATGTCTGTATATGCTAGGCTCGTCAAGTTTAACCCAAGTATTCTGCATGTGTAAAACTATCTTACACCTGTTGTATGTGAACGTAGAGTCTATCACACCCGATCATCACGTGGTATCTCGAAACGACGAACTTTCGCAAAGGTGCCTACTCAGGGAGAACACTTTTACGTTGAAATTTAGTGAAGGGATCATCTTATAATGCTACCGTCATTCTAAGCAAAATAAGATATAAATAAGATAAACATCACATGCAATCAAAATATGTGACATGATATGGCCAGCATCATCTTGTGCTTTTGATC
Organism: Triticum urartu; assembly: GCF_056163025.1. Taxonomy (NCBI): domain Eukaryota; kingdom Viridiplantae; phylum Streptophyta; class Magnoliopsida; order Poales; family Poaceae; genus Triticum; species Triticum urartu. The sequence continues at coordinate 181,828,831 of NC_141878.1, read as the reverse complement.
TCCATCTCCAAAGCATCGTCATGATCCCCACCGTCACCAGCTCGACACCTTGATCTGCATCGTAGTGTCATGGTCGTCTCACCAACTATTGCTTCTACAACTATCGCTAACACATAGTGATAAAGTAAAGCAATTACATGGTGTTTGCATTTCATACAATAAAGAGACAACCATAATGCTCCTGCCGGTTGCCAGATATCTTACAAAACATGATCATCTCATACAATAACGTTTATCACATCATTTCTTGACCATATCACATCACAACATGCCCTGCAAAAACAAGTTAGACGTCCTGTACTTTGTTGTTGCAAGTTTTACGTGGCTGCTACGGGCTTGTAGCAAGAACCATTCTTACCTACGCATAAAACCACAACGGTGTTTCGTCAAGTTTGCTATTTTAACCTTCTTCAAGGACCAGTCGCAGTCAAATTCGATTCAACTAAAGTAGGAGAAAGAGACACCCACCAGCCACCTTTATGCAAAACTAGTTGCATGTCTGTCGGTGGAACCAGTCTCATGTGCGTGGACATGTAAAGTTGGTCCGGGCCGCTTCATCTCACAATACCGCCGAATCAAAATAAGACGTTGGTGGTAAGCAGTATGACTATCACCACCCACAACTCTTTGTGTTCTACTCGTGCATATCATCTACGCATAGACTTGGCTCATGATGCCACTGTTGGGAATCGTTGCATGGAAAACAAAAAATTTCTATGCACATGCAATGGCCTATCCATGGAGATGCATAGCAATGAGATGGAGAGTGTGTCTACGTACCCTCGTAGAACATAAGCGGAAGTGTTTCACAACGCAGTTAATGTAGTCGAACTTCTTCATGCTTCAACCGATCAAGTACCGAACGCACGGCACCTCCGTGTTCTACACACGTTTAGCTCAGTGACATTCCTCGACTTCTTAATCCAGCAAGACGTCGAGGTAGTAAATGAGTTCCATCAACACGATGGTGTGGTGACGGTGATGGTGAAGCGATCCTCGCATGGCTTCGCCAAAGCACTACAAAAATATGACCGAGGGTTTAAACGGTGGAGGGGCGCGCCGCACACGGCAAAACAATTGTCTGGGGTGTGCTAGGCGCCCCCTCCTCATATATATAGGTGGGAGGGAGAGGGGAGAGGCCAAGGGGCATCCCAAGTAGGTCTGAATCCTACTTGGGCTCCTGCCCTTGGCCGCGCGCCCCTGCCATGTTTGTTGGAGGGGAAGGAAAGAGGGAGGAGAGGGAAGGAAGGGGGAATCCTATTCCTCTCTTTCCTTTCCCTTCCCCTCTTTCCTTCTCCTCCTAGGCCGGCCCATATGGGGGGCGCACCAACCCCATGTGGCTAGTGCATTTCCCCTCTTGGCCCATAAGGCCCATATCTTTTGCGGGGGGTCCCGGAACCCCTTCCAGTGACCCGATAAGTACCTGGTACCCCCCGAAACACTTCCGGAGTCCGAATACCATCATCTTATATATCAATCTTTACCTATCGCCATTTTGAAACTCCTTGTCATGTCCGTGATCTCATCCGAGACTCCGAACAACATTCGGTCACCAAATCACATAACTCATATAATATTATATCTTCATCGAACGTTAAGTGTGCGGACCCTACGGGTTCGAGAACTATGTAGACATGACCGAGACACCTCTCCGGTCAATAACCAATAGTGGAACCTGGATGCCCATATTAGCTCCTACATATTCTATGAAGATCTTTATCGGTCGAACCATTATGACAACATATGTAATTCCCTTTGTCTATCGGTATGTTACTTGCATGAGATTCGATCGTCTGTATCAAAACGAAAACGGCATAAAGTACCAAAATGAAAACGGGTTGCCTTCCACCAACACACACTTGATAAGGATCGCAAGATGAGTGTTTTATAGAAAATAGGATAGCTCCCCCAAGACTAGTGCATTATAGAGAAATTGCATTTGAATACAAAATGCACAAGGTGGGATCACCACTTTCACTATATCTCGAAAACACTAGACAAGATCAAGAAATAAACAAGATCCACAAGTGGTATGGAAGACAAAGGGAGTTGATACATTCCTTGGCAAGATAAAAGGCAAATAAAAGCAAAAGCCAATGTAAAGATGATAAATAAATTCTACCACGCAAGTGAGTAACAATTGTCAAAAGATAAGAAGTAAATGGAAATAATTCCTGGTGGTAGATAGAAAGGATATCCGACATCATTTTCACACCAAACAAAAAGCAAATTGCAACTTGTAGAGCTAACATGCCTCCTAGGAACAAGATAATTTACAATATCAACTCTAGGTGACAATATCTCAAATGTACACATTTTCTAGGCTAGTAATATACACATAGCATATTACTCCCCCATAATGTGATACCAATTAAGGATAAACAAGATGCAAATAAAAGGATCCAACAAGAGATAACTAATGGACTATTTAGAATTTGAATTTCTCATGAGAAGACATACCACATAGAGACTAGATAATCTTGAAATATCAATACTAGATGGTATTACTCATGTACACACATTTATAGGATTGTGAGGTGCACAAAGCACATCACTCCCCCATAATGGGATATTCCATTAATCTCTCACAAGAGCCAACTAAGAAATAAACAATATGCAAAGGCTCAACGCATGACACACACGTACATGATGTGCAAACCAACACACACATACTTGATTGCTCAAGATAATCAAGTAGGAAGCACAACATATACAAACACATGCAAGGAACGAAACCAAACATGCAAAGGGGAAAGTAACTATCAATGTAGACACTTTAAGAACGAGTTACCGCAAGGAGGAACATTGGATATATGATAGAAACTTGATAATTCGAAAGACTTGGCTTGAGACAATAAGAATGATGAAGTCCCCTTAATTCTTCATAATGTAGTGAAGTCTCCAATGACCTCCAGAAACACATATTGATCAAGTATGAGCTAGTTGTTCCCCAACCAAGTTGGGTCCTAAGAGGTTAGTCACAATAGGCTTGGCTACCCAAATGGTTCTTTTCTTGACACCACTTTGAGCACCAACAAATTTGGCAAACACGTTGCCAACCTTATCCTTCCCAAGAGAATAGATATCATCAATTAGAATAGGGTTGGATAAGGTACCATTTGTGCATGAAGAAGCGATGTGACCTTTTTCACGACATAGGTAGCAACGTCTACTATTTACTTTCTTCTCACTTGATTTCTCAACTTGAGAAGCATTGTCTTGAGTTTTCTTGGGAAGAGGCCTTTCTTCAACTTGAGGTTGAGAAAAAGAGTGAACTTGTGGCCGCTTCCCTTGTTCTTGTCACTAATGGCCTTCTTCTTCAAAGGGCAAGATCTAACATGATGCCCTTAAATTTTGCACTTGAAGCAAATGATCTTGGCTGAATTCTTGACTTGTTTTTGGCCCTTCTTGTTGTTGCTCTTAGACTTCTTCTTCTTATTGGAGTTGAATCCAAGTCCAACTTTGTCATTGGGGGATTTTTGTACAATCAAGATATTGTTGAGTGTGGCCTTCCCTTCATGACACTTTTCCAAATCATTCTTCAAAGAAGTAACTTGGGCCTTGAGCTCTTTGATTTCCTCTACATGGTTAGTCTCAAAACAAGCACTAGAGGAAGTGTAAGCTTCACCGTTAAAGCAACAAGTCAAGGAAAGCAATTCATCACAAGATGTACCAATGTTATGCATGGATGAATTGCGAGGACTAGCACACGGCAATATAGCATTTTGACTAAAAGTAGTGCTAGTATACACATGAGGCTCACTAGATGTTACCTTAGCAAGCATGGCCTCATGAGCTATCTTTAGCACATTATGGGATACTAGAAGATCATCATGAGAGCTTGTGAGCTTTACATGATTTTCTTCCAACATCCCATAATTGCTAGATAGCAACTCAAGTTGAGCCCTTAGCTCAACATTCGCCTTCAATATGGATGCTTCACAAGAGATAGAGTTAGTAGCACAAGCATCATCATTAACAACAAGAGCAGAAGACAACTTGGCAAGCTCTTTTGAATATGAAGCTTTAAGTTGGGCATGAGACTCGGTGAGTTTGATGAGCTCACTCTTAATGACCCTTGAGCCATTTTCAAGGTGCTCAAAGTCCTCAAGGAGTTTAGCATGCACAACTTCAAGGTCCTCATTTTTAGTTTCAAAATCATTGGCCACCTCAAGAGCTCTATCACGAGATTCCCTCACTCTAGATAATTCTAGAGCAAAAGTCTCCTCAAGAGATTCCTTGGTGGTTTGTTCAAGTTCAAGAGCTTGAGAGAGGTCCGCAATCTCATTAGCGTAATCACGCTCATGACCTTCCATTTTATCAATGGTGACCTCATGCTCCTCAAGACGAGATTCCAGCTCATCAATATATTTCTTGCCCTCAATAGCAATAGACATGATTTCCATGAAGTTAGAACGAGCAATTTTATTCTTAAGAAGAGCTTTAAAAATCATTTCCCCCTTAATTTTTAAGGAGGCAACATCATCATTCTCTTCATCATAATCAACATCATCATCACTCTTTCCATCATCAATATCATGACAAGATATATTGGGATTCAAAGTGGGAGATACCTTTGAAGCCTTGGCCATAAGGCAAAATGAAATAGATGATGATGTAGGATCCCTTGAAGCACCATTCAAGACCACATCTTGTTCCATGGGATGTTGGGTTGCCTCTACATTGTTAGCACAACAATTCGAGGAAATATATGCATTTTTATCATGGCAACAAGACATAGTAAACATATCATCATGAGATTTAGTCAAGCAATTTCTACATGATATGCAAGTACTATCAACACAAGCATGTGAAACATTTGGAGTGCTCGGAGTGCTAAAGTCCAAAGATGAAGCATTGCAATAAGAAAGTGATGAAGGATTATCAACAATAAGCCCACTATCATCATTGCAATGTACACCACTACGCACCATGTCATTACCTTGTGGCAAACCACATGTAGGTGAAGTAGAAGAAGTTGAGAACACAACACGGCCGGATGTGGAGGGAGAACAATCATCCCCACAAAACTTGGACACGCCATATTTATCTTGAAGCTTTGTCCACAACTCATGAGCATCCCGGAATGGCATGAGTTGAAATATAACTACATTGCTCAAAGCATCGAAAAGCACATTAGAAGCTTGAGCATTGAGATAAGAGTTTTTCTCATCCTCTGACAATAATCTTTGGGGATCCTTTGGAGGAGAAAAACTAATATCTACAATTCGCTCTAAATTTGGGTCCATGACCCTAAAGAGATTAAGCATGCGGATTACCCAAACATCAAAATTTGTGCCATCAAAACTAAGAGTGTCAGAGAATCCTAATCCCCTAGTTGACATCTTTACTATCTAGGCGGTAAAGCCTAATAAAGAGAGACGAGGCGCCGGTACCAATTGAAAGATCGTGGATGTCGCCTAGAGGGGGGTGAATAGGTGCCTTAAAATAATTATGATTTAGGCTTGAACAAATGCGGAATAAACCTAGTGGTTAATTTGTCAAGCACAAAACCTACAACAACTAGGCTCACCTATGTGCACCAACAACTTATGCTAAGCAAGATAAACTACTAGGTGATAGCAAGATATATGACAAGAAACAATATGGCTATCACAAAGTAAAGTGCATAATTAAAGAGCTCGGGTAAGAGATAACCGAGGCACGCGGAGACGATGATGTATCCCGAAGTTCACACCCTTGCGGATGCTAATCTCCGTTTGGAGTGGTGTGGAGGCACAATGCTCCCCAAGAAGCCACTAGGGCCACCGTAATCTCCTCACGCCCTCGCACAATGCAAGATGTCGTCATTCCACTAAGGGACCCTTGAGGGCGGTCACCAAACACGTACAAATGCCAACCCTTGGGGGCGGTCACCGAACACATACACTTTGGCAACCCTTGGGGGTGGTCACCGGAACCCATCAAATTGCTCGGGGCGATCTCCACAACCTAATTGGAGACCCCGACGCTTGCCCGGAGCTTTAGGCCACAATGATTGAGCTCTGAACACCACCAACCGTCTAGGGCGCCCAAGCACCCAAGAGGAACAAGCTCAAGGGTACCAAGCACCCAAGAGTAATAAGCTTCTCAACTTGTAAATTCCACGTATCACCGTGGAGAACTCAAACCGATGCACCAAATGCAATGGCAAGGGCACACGGAGTGCCCAAGTCCTTCTCTCTCAAATCCCACCGAAGCAACTAATGCTAGGGAGGAAAATGAGAGGAAGAACAAGAAGGAGAACACCAAGAACTCCAAGATCTAGATCCAAGGGGTTCCCCTCACATAGAGGAGAAAGTGATTGGTGGAAATGTGGATCTAGATCTCCTCTCTCTTTTCCCTCAAAAACTAGCAAGAATCCATGGAGGGATTGAGAGTTAGCAAGCTCGAAGAAGGTCAACAATGGGGGAAGAACACGAGCTCAAAGGATAAGGATCATTGGGGAAGAACACCCCCTTTTATAGGTGGGGAAAAATCCAACCGTTATGCTCATAGCCTGCACAGAGCGGTACTACCGCTTGTCCTCATGGTACTACCACTAGGGGTAGCGGTACTACCTCAACGGGTAGCGGTACTACTGCTTGCGAGCGGTACTAAAAAATTACATCCGTGCCTACCACCGCTGGACTTGTGACAAGTTTTTGGTCCGGAGTGGAAGTAGCCACGGAAATAGCCACGGTAGTACCGCTCAAGCGGTAGTACCTCTACCACGAGCGGTAGTACTGCTGCAGCTGTTAAGAGGACACCAAAACTGACACAACTTCTGCAAACGGACTCCGAATTCAATGAAACCAAGTTTGTTGGAAAGCTAGTGACAAGGGCTAACACAATCTTGATAGAAATAACAATAAGAGGCAAATTAGAAAAGTCCCATAAGAAAATGGTGAGAACCCTTCCTCGAATAAGACCGGTAAAACCTCCAACACCGAAAACACAATAGAAAAAGCATGTGAACTCCATTTTCGATGAACTCAAGCTTGTCATCTAGATGACCATAAGCTATAAGACTCACAAAGAGAACCAAACAAGAACCAAGAAAGATGATGCAAGCATGCTATGGTTTGAGCTCTCTACGAACGATACGATCAAGCTACTCACTTGAGAGCCCCCCTTGATAGTACGGCAAACGATCCTATAACCCGGTCTCCAAACTACCACCATGAGACCGCTAGAATAGAGAACCTATCAAGGCCAAACCTTTGCCTTGCACAAAGTCCACTTGAGCTAGATGTAGACGATCTTGACTTCCTCAAGTAGGGCCACCTTTCTTAATTGCGTTGGCTCGGTGAAGACTAGTAGATTGCTCCCCCATACTCCATTATGGGTGAGCCACTTTTCGACACATCTTCACAAGTCCATTGTCACCACAATGGATGGCAATATTCAAGCACTTGATCTATTCGTGATGCATCACTTGAACGTGCACGCCGCAACCTAACCCCATAAAGAACTCTCATGAAGACTATGGGTTAGTACACAAAGCGTAATGGTCAATGCTTACCATACCATGGGATCACTTGATCCCTCTCGGTACATCTTCTACGCTTTGTGATTTGATCAACTTGATTCACTCTTGACTTAGTCTTGATCAACCTTGAACCTTTCCAACTCTCTTCATTTGGATGATGCCTTGAAGGTAAGCATGAATGATCACACAATCTTCTTCTTCAAGACATGCTTGCAATAAGCTCAACTCTCACATGACCAATCTTTAGGTAATTCCTTGGTCGACACAAACTCTCGTTGAAACCAACACATGTACTCCAAGAAAAGCCTATGGACAAAACCTTCAAATACAACTCAAGGCAACCATTAGTCCATGGAGATTGTCATCAATTACCAAAACCAAACATGTGGGCACCGCATGTTCTTTCAGTAGGTATGCTAGCTGTTTTGAGGAAGGTATATGGTGGGTTTATGGTACAGGCGAAAGTTGCGTGGTACTAGAGAGGCTAGCAATGGTGGAAGGGTGAGAGTGCGTATAATCCATGGACTCAACATTAGTCATAAAGAACTCACATACTTATTGCAAAAATCTATTAGTTATCGAAACAAAGTACTACGTGCATGCTCCTAGGGGGATAGATTGGTAGGAAAAGACCATCGCTCGTCCCAGACCGCCACTCATAAGGAAGACAAACAATAAATAAATCATGCTCCGACTTCATCACATAACGGTTCACCATACGTGCATGCTACAGGAATCACAAACTTTAACACTATTTCCAAAATTCACAACTACTCAACTAGCATGAATCTAATATCACCATCTTTATATCTCAAAACAATCATCAAGTATCAAACTTCTCATAGTATTCAATGCACTTTTTATGATAGTGTTTATTATACCGATTCATGTGTGTCTCTCCCAAAAGGTGTGTACAGCAAGGATGATTGTGGTAAACTAAAAAGAAAAGACTCAAATCATACAAGACGCTCCAAGCAAAACACATATCATGTGGTGAATAAAAATATAGCCTCAAGTAAAGTTACCGATGGACGAAGACGAAAGAGGGGATGCCTTCCGGGGCATCCCGGAGCTTAGGCTTTTGGTTGTCCTTGAATTTTACCTTGGGGTGCCTTGGTCATCCCCAAGCTTAGGCTTTTGCCACTCCTTGTTCCAAAATCCATCAAATCTTTACCCAAAACTTGAAAACTTCACAACACAAAACTCAACAGAAAATCTCATGAGCTCCGTTAGTATAAGAAAACAAACCACCACTTCAAGGTACTGTAATGAACTCATTATTTTTTTATATTGGTGTTAAACCTAATGTATTCCAACTTCTCTATGGTTCGTACGCCCCGATACTAGCCATAGATTCATCAAAATAAGCAAACAACACACGAAAAACAGAATCTGTCAAAAACAGAACAGTCTGTAGTAATCTGTAGGTTTCAAATAATTATGTAAACCCAAAAATTCTTAAAGAAATTGGTGGACGTGAGGAATTTGTCTATTAATCATCTGCAAAAATAATCAACCTAATAGCACTCTCCAGTAATAAATGGCAGCAAATCTCGTGAGCGCTAAAGTTTCTGTTTTTTACAGCAAGATCACATAAACTTCCCCCAAGTCTTCCCAAAGGTTCTACTTGGCACAAACACTAATTAAAAGCATAAAAACACATCTAAACAGAATCTAGATGGATTATTTATTACTAAACAGGAACAAAAAAACAAGAAACAAAATAAAATTGGGTTGCCTCCCAACAAGCGCTATCGTTTAACGCCCCTAGCTAGGCATAAAAACAAGAATAGATCTAGGTATTGTCATCTTTGGTAGGCAATTCTTCAATAAAACACTTATAACCCTTAGGAGTTTCCTTCTTTTTATTAATGATCAAACTCCTAGGCAAGAAGTCAAGAAATTCATTCGTAGCATAAGGTTCCTTAATGATAGCGAAAAAGTTGGGGTAAACACTTATTGATATGAGATCCGCATTTTCCTTAGAAGATTCACCCATTTTTATTTTAGGCACATACATAAGCTTGGCAACTCTAGTAGTAGGAGGATTTGGAGTATTTTTTACGGAAGAAAAGGCAGACCCTAAGTTGGTAATAATGTCCTCAAGTTTATCAATTCTTGTGGAATCTTAATCTATCTTTTTGTTAACTATGGGTTCTTTTTCTTTAAAAAAATCATAGTAACTCCTACCTTAGATCCATATTGGGTAATCTGGTTGTGGATCTTTTTATTCAAATTCTCAATCAACTCTACAGTGGCAACTTTATTTTCAATAATTTCAAGCCTTTGCATCACATGTTCCAAAGTTAAAATAGTTCCATTAACCAAGAGAGGTGGTTGCCCAAACAAATCTATCATAGCATTATAAGAATCAAAAGTATGGCTCCCCAAGAAATTCCCTCCGGTAATGGTATCAAGAATATATCTATTCCAAGGGGTGATGCCTGCATAAAAATTGCGAAGAAGAACGGAAGTGGATCACTTCCTAGTGGATCTATTCTGAGCATTGCAAATTCTATACCAAGCATCTTTTAGATTTTCTCCCTCCCTTTGTTTAAAATTGAGAACTTCATGATCGGGAGTACTAACAATGATAGAAGGGCTAGCCATAATAGCAAACCACATGGACACACAAGAAGCAAGCAAAAAAGAGGCGAGCGGAAAAGAGGGCAAATAAAACGACAAGGGTGAAGTGGGGGAGAGGAAAACGAGAGGCAAATGGAAAATAATGTAATGCATGGGATAAGAGTTTGTGATGGGTACTTGGTATCGGCGCCGGAAATCCGCACGTTGGTGGGAGATCAAAGCTTGACTTGACTTGGTGTAAACTTCCCCGGCAACGGCACCAGAAATCCTTCTAGCTACCTCTTGAGCTTGCGTTGGTTTACCCTTGAAGAGGAAAGGTGATGCAACACAGTAGCGTAAGTATTTCCCTCAGTTTTGAGAACCAAGGTATAAATCCAGTAGGAGGTAACACACAAGTCCCCTAGTACCTGCACAAACAAACAAGAACCTTGCAACCAACGCGATAATGGGGTTGTCAATCCCTTCACGGTCACTTACGAAAGTGAGATCTGATAGAGATAATAAGATAAATATTTTTGGTATTTTTGTTGTATAGATTGGAAAATAAAGATTGCAAAATAGAAATAGCAAATTGATAGGAAAATAATATGATGGAATATAGACCCGGGGGCCATAGGTTTCACTAGTGGCTTCTCTCAAGATAGCAAATTCTACGGTGGGTAAACGAATTACTGTCGAGCAACTGATAGAAAAGCGCATAGTTATGAGAATATCTAGGTATGATCATGTATATAGACATCACGTCCGCGACAAGTAGACCGAAACGATTCTGCATCTACTACTATTACTCCACACATCGACCGCTATCCAGCATGCATCTAGAGTATTAAGTTCATAAGAACAGAGTAACGCATTAGGCAAGATGACATGATGTAGAGGGATAAACTCAAGAAATATGATATAAACCCCATTTTTTTATCCTCGATGGAAACAATACAATACGTGCCTTGCTGCCCCTGCTGTCACTGGGAAAGGACACCGCAAGATTGAACCCAAAGCTAAGCACTTCTCCCATTGCAAGGAAGATCAATCTAGTAGGCCAAACCAAACTGATAATTCGAAGAGACTTGCAAAGATATTTAAATCATGCATAAAAGATTTTAGAGACGAATCAAATATTGTTCATAGATAATCTTGATCATAAACCCACAATTCATCGGATCTCGACAAACACACCGCAAAAAGAATTACATCGAATAGATCTCCAAGAGAATCGAGGACAACTTTGTATTGAGATCCAAAGAGAGAGAAGAAGCCATCTAGCTAATAACTATGGACCCGAAGGTCTGTGATAAACTACTCACACATCATCGGAGAGGCTATGGTGTTGATGTAGAAGCCCTCCGTGATCGATTCCCCCTCCGGTGGAGCGCAGAAAAAGGCCCCAAGATGGGATCTCACGGGTGCAGAAGGTTGCGGCGGTGGAAATAGGGTTTCGTGGTGCTCCTCGATGTTTTAGGGGTATATGGGTATATATAGGAGGAAGAAGTACGTCGGTGGAGCTGCGAGGGGCCCATGAGGGTGGGGGCGCACCTGCCCCCCTGGGCGTGCCCCCCTACCTCATGGCCTCCTCACTTCTTTCTTGACGGCCACTCCAAGTCTCCCGGATCATGTTTGTTCCAAAAATAACTCTCCCGAAGGTTTCATTCCGTTTGATATTCTTTTTCTGCGAAACACTGAAATAGGCAAAAAAAACAGCAATTTACACTCGGCCTTTGGTTAGTAGGTTAGTCCCAAAAATAATATAAAAAGGTAAATTCAAGCCCATTAAACATCCAAAACAGATAATATAATAGCATGGAAAAATCAAAAATTATAGATACGTTGGAGACGTATCACGTCTCCATCGTATCTACTTTTCCAAACACTTTTGACCTTGTTTTGGACTCTAACTTGCATGATTTCAATGGAACTCACCCGGACTGACGCTGTTTTTAGCAGAATTGCCATGGTGTTATTTTTGTGCAGAAATAAAAGTTCTCAGAATGACCTGAAACTTCACGGAGAATATTTTTGGAAATTGTCGGGGATATACCCCGCAGTGTAACCCGGCCGGAAGTATAACCCGGCCGGACTTGGCGATTCACCGGTGACCCGCACTGACCAGACGGTTTACAAGTAACCTGACTGAACATTATGACTCACTGGTAACCCGGCGGGCGGGACAGGCAGATGACAAGGCCCAAGGCCCAGAAGGCCGGTTTATGTTAATGGTGGGCCAGTTTAAGAGAAAAGGTGTGAGGAATATTTCCCTTAAAAGGAGTCAAGACCCGGACTTGTATCCAGTTTGTATTAGAAGGTAGACTAGTCCTAATCCTAATAGGACTCCACATGTAACCCGCCCCTTCAACATATATAAGGAGGGTCAGGGCTCCCCAAAGGAGGGGGCAACAAGAAACAATCTCTAGGGCTAGATACAAAGGGGGAGCCGGCTTATGCGGCGACTCTCTCATGAGGATAATGAGATCTAGCCACAAACAGCATGTAGGGCTATTCCAGACAATGTTTCTCGGGGCCCAAAGCTGTCTAAATCCTTGTCTTGTGTTGCGTCTCTCGATTCCGCTCAATCCCTCTCAAGCTACTACATAGATGCGTTGGCCTCACGACTAAGTCCTCACACTAGGACATCTGGCATGATATTTCCACGACAGTTGGCGCCCACCGTGGGGCTGGCGCACGGTGGTGTTGAGTTCTTGAAGGGATCTTTCACAAGTTTCGAGAAGTTCGTAATTTTCAAATGAAACGAGCCGGATTGCATCTATGTGCACCGTCAAACGCAGCCAGGCGATCCGTCGTGTCTGAATCACTTTCCGTTGCATTATCGCTAGAAGCCAAGCGCGCAAAGGGGATTTCATCAGTACAGATTATGATCATCAAATTACTGTTGTTTTTGTCTGATTCGCCGAGTCGCCATCACCATCGCACGTGAAGCCTCAAGAAATCAAGTGGAGTACTACTTTGACTCAAGTCGGACTCCTGGCTCAAAAGGAAAGAAAAAGGGTTACTAGGACACGAGAGATAATTCAAGAGGAATATTCCTTAATTGATGAGACACTTGAGCTAAAAGTTAAAAGTGAGCTGGTCTGATTCTAGTACGATTCAGATTTTTTATTCCGTCTGCGACCGAGAGTAGGTATCCGAGTCAATTGGGGAAGAGTTCAAGTACTACTACGGGATCATCAACAGGGAGAAAAAGCACATACGGCCAACACATGACCTAACACTCCAAATCTCAAGACCACAGCCTCAGGCGCCACGCTTCACGAACATGCTGCGCATGCATGTGTTGAAGTGTTTGGCAGTTTAGCAATAAAAAAAGATAAATGAGGACCATGACCCGGACGGGCGTAGGTTATCCACGGCCACTACAATTAGGTCAAACCCGCCTGGGTCGACCGGGCCGCTCCCCCGCTGCTGCGGCTCTATCATGGTCGACACGTCCCTCCGTCACCTCGCCCTTGTGCCATGACCCGCTACTGCTGCCTTCGTCAGTGTGCGTCCCGGCAGACGTACGCACAAGTCATCTTTTGTCCAAGAAAAACAGGACAATGGCTCACTATTTATAGAGACATGACGAGATCGTCTCTCGTTCAAACATCAGGTGATATTTTCCAGTCTATTTTTAATAGCATTTATTAATTTGCGAGAACAATTATTTTGTCCCGTAATATTTTTACACAGGATAGTCATTCAAGACAGGGGTGTTGTACAACGGATATGGAGTACGCACCAGTATAACTCTGCACTGGCGTTGGTCTGTGTCATGTTGCTTGACGGGTACACATGCAAGTCGCCGCCCCCGCTGTTCGGTTTACATCTGTCCGCACCTGTGGCCGATTCTCTCGTCCGTGCCGGCTTACAACGCCTGCGATCGACTCGCCCGCCCGCACCGGCTTACAACGCCGCGGCCGGCTCATCTGTCTGCTCTCACGGCCGACGCTGTCGTGATTGGTTTTAGCGTCACCAAGTCTGGTCCACATCAACATATCGGGCCACACCTGTCTGCATGAGCTGTTTATTGAGTATAAACAAGTCACAGCTTGGTTAGCCAGTTTTCTTTTAACAAAATGGAGGCAAATTATCATATACTATCAACCGCCGTCTGCACTGGGTGGCCCAATGGGCAGGCGCACAAGTCGCTGCCACTATAGTTTGGTTAACTTCAAATAGCCAGTTGGAAGGAACCATTGGCCGAGTTGCTGACACGGCTCATACGGATCATTTATAACCCACCGCAGTCACCTCAACCTTCTGTGGATTAACATTGCGTTGTCAACACCAATGATATACACCTTCTGCTATGGTTAAATACGGAGAATCTCAAGACAACTCCTCGAGTCGTCTTAAGACTCGGGGGCTACGATGACATGACTCAGCAAATCTTGCCAGCTTTAGCAAATTTAAGAACCCCAGGACGATAGGAGGGGAAGATAACCCGGTCCCGGAGGCTACTGCTATATTGATGAAAATTTAAAGGCCGTCAGAAAATTTCCGGCTTAAAAAGTATATGACAATTACAAAATCTCGGCTCAATGAAGAAGTTCCAGGTCATCAGAAGGGATTCCAGTTTATATCGCGGTCAAATACGGAGAATCTCAAGCCAACTCCTCGAGTCACCTTGAGACTCAGAGGCTACAATGATATGACTCAGCAAATGTTGCCGGTTTCAGGGAAGTCAAGAACCCCAGGATGTTGGAGGGAAAGCTAACCTGGTCCCGGAGGCTACTACCATATTGATGAAAATTTAAAGGCCGTCAGAAAATTTCCGGTTCAAAATGAAGAATTTTGGTTTAAAATTCGGCTCAAGGGAAGTCAGTCTCACTGAAGCTCTCAAATCCGGTTTAAGAATTTCCGGTTCCAAAAAGAATTAATCTCTCGCAAGTTCGAGTTTAAAGGCCGTCAGAAAATTTTCCGGCTTAAAAAGAAGGATTCCGGTTTAAAATCCGGCTCAAGAGAAATCATGTCTCCCACACAGCGCTGAAACCCTTAGTACCTTGTTCAAATCTGGTTTAAGAGGAAACTATCTCTTACAAAGCTCTGATGCTCTCAATATCCGGTTCAAAATCCCGGTTCAAGAAGAATTTATCTCTTGCAAAAAGTTAAAGGTTGCCGAAGAGGACCTGTTGCCATGACGCGCGGTTCAAACATGGGTTATCCTGCCTTATTGGCTTATCATATTATAGATCACATGGGGGCTTCTATTTATAAAGCGGAGTTCTGATTACATATTGATCCGGCTATCAAGCCAATATTATCATAAGAGCACAGCTCTGGTTACTTCGGTAATCCGGCTATCAAGCCAATATTATCATAAATGGCCAAAGAGAGTCTGTTGCACAGCACAGCTCAAACATGGGTATCCCTTGAGCACAGCTCACAATATCACTTGGAGGCTATGTTCGAACCATAGTCACACCTCTTGCTAGGCTTAAAGCCACCAGGGAAATCACTTGGGGGCTCTGGTCATATCCGAACCATAGCTTATACCCTCTTGATCAGCATAAGGGCACTAGGGAAATCACTTGGGGGCTTGGTCGTATCCGAACCATAGCTACACCTCTTGATAGGCATAAGTCCACCAGGGAAATCACTTGGGGGCTATGGATTCGAACCATAGTTACACCTCTTGATAGGCATAAGGGCACTAGGGAAATCACTTGGGGGCTTGGTCGTATTCGAAACATAGTTACACCTCTTGATCGGCGCAATGCCACAATTATGACTACATGGGGGCTCTGGTCATATCCGAACCATAGCATAAACCCTCTTGATCATACATATACATCATCATATATTGCATCATACGTTGCATCATCATTACATCATCATAGCATGTATCATATGTGCATGGATATACCGGCGTTCATTAACCCGACTTGACTTTCAACGGCAAGTTGTTTGTACATGATCACTTATAATCCGACGCTTATTAACCCGGTCCGGTTTTGACTAACAAGTCGCCAGTGTTATAAGAAAAATCCGGTGTTTATTATATCCTGATATGGTTTATTATCATAATCCGGCAAATTAAGGAAGGAGTTCTCAATACTGAAGATTGGGGTTACCACCCTCACTACAAGAATTGGTTAAACCAACGAGGTGATTCAATGTCACATGTATCATCTATGTCATATTTGATTATCTTCAATTATAGCTTTGGTTATAAACCCTGGTTATTTATATGGGCATTATGACCCTCCCTGCGGTAAACTGCCAAGGATTCTTGTGATCTACTTGTGTGCAATATAAGAATGCATTCGGGTGACTACCCACCCTGGTTTTCGACGTTAAGTCGCCAGGGCATATGTTATTTACACTTTGAGCAGGATTTGCAGAATTATGACATATAAATTCAAGCTCATCATCAAAATTGATGCTTCAAAAGGGTTATCCATTTTGGATTTTCTCAAAGGCTATCAGCCGTCGGGTTATAAAAATTCCGGCTTACAATGAATGCGCATTAAGTCGCCATCGGCCAAGTGATGTCGAGTATTTAAACTCCAAATTTACTTATCAACTGGTAAGATATTCATATCTAGCCAAAATTGGCTGGATTTTCATGATGATATTGAATGATTGAGGTTTTTAAACTGGATTATATTATTCAAATTTTCAAATAGCCAAACATGGCTGGATTTTTTATGGCTATCAATAACCAGTATTATGATCAAGGTTTTCAAAGTCGCTTTAGCGCAATGGCTATCATATTATCAATGGATACGATTTATTCTACAATGGAGGGAATAGTCCCGAGTCGCTGCAGGCTTACGACCCGGCACTTGGGGGCTACGTTATTCAAATGGAGATTATATCAAATATGCAAGTCTCATGCCACTACAAGCATGCACCATGACACTTGGGGGCTAATGCAAAGTCATTTTTATTGGCCTTATTAAAGATCTGACTCATCACATCATAATGAGCCGGCCCTTGGGGGCTACCAATTGCTCCAATCAATGATTCAAGGTACATAAGTCTTAATCTGTTATATTCAAGGGTCAACTGCTCAGTTGGTAAAACACAAAGCTCTTAACCTTGTGGACGCGGGTTCAAGCCCCATGGTGGAGTTACATCATATGATGTTATTTTCAATGAAGCATGATTATATTTATAAAGTCCCTGCTCATTATTGCATAACGATCCGGCCCTTGGGGGCTACACTGGTTGAAGTTTTTTGAGCGTCAAGCAATTACAAGTCCCAGGTTGCTGCAAGCATGACAACCCGGCACTTGGGGGCTACATAATATGGAGTATTCAGTTTTTACTAAAGTGACTGGGATGAACAACATGGATTTCTTAAGTGGCAGTATTTATATTGAAGCAAGTCTTAAGCCATCACTTTGTTCTGTTCAAGACTTGGGGGCTACAGATAACATGGATATAAGGGAGAAAAATCTTCAAATTCTCAGTTTTGAATAAACCAGATTGACCCGGCCTCATCAATAATCATGAACCGGCGTTGATAATAATCATGAACCGGCATTGGCAATAATCATGACCCGGAATTATCAGTTTTTATAACCCGCCGATTTTGGAAATCATAGCTTGGCAAGTTCTACATTTCCAAGCCAGCAGAATATCAGTTGAATATTTGAACACCAGTATTTTTGTCAAGTCAGAGCATTGAAGGCCGATTCAAATGGATTACTTATTTACAATATTTATTCTACAAGCAAATTGATTATGAAGCTGGTCTATTGACCCGGATATTTTAGAAGAACAAAATGACAAGGACTTAAGGATGATCAGGTGCCAGTTTACAAGAATTCTTAACCCGGAGCACAACCTGTCAAATTTGTTCTTGTGTTTATTTTGCAGCATAAGTTCACCATGGATAAATCCAAGCTAAACTTGGGGGCTAATGTCGGGGATATACCCCGCGGTGTAACCCGGCCAGAAGTATAACCCGGTCGGACTTGGCGATTCACCGGCGACCCGCACTGACCAGACGGTTTACAAGTAACCTGACTGAACATTATGACTCACTGGTAACCCGGCGGGCGGGACAGACGGATGACAAGGCCCAAGGCCCAGAAGGCCGGTTTATGTTAATGGTGGGCCGGTTTAAGAGAAAAGGTGTGAGGAATATTTCCCTTAAAAGGAGTCAAGACCCGGACTTGTATCCGGTTTGTATTAGAAGATAGACTAGTCCTAATCCTAATAGGACTCCACATGTAACCCGCCCCTTCAACATATATAAGGAGGGGCAGGGCTCCCTAAAGGAGGGGGCAACAAGAAGCAATCTCTAGGGCTAGATACAAAGGGGGAGCCGGCTTATGCGGCGACTCTCTCCTGAGGATAATGAGATCTAGCCACAAACAGCATGTAGGGCTATTCCAGACGATGTTTCCCGGGGCCCGAACCTGTCTAAATCCTTGTCTTGTGTTGCGTCTCTCGATTCCGTTCAACCCCTCTCAAGCTACTACATAGATGCGTTGGCCTCACGACTAAGTCCTCACACTAGGACATCTGCCATGATATTTCCACGACAGAAATTATAAAAAATACTAGCGAAAGAATCAACACTAGGGGCCCACACCCTGTCCACGAGGGTGGGGGCGCGCCCCCTGTCTCGTGGGCCCCCTGAGGCTCCACCGACCTCAACTCCAACTCTATATATTCACGTTCGGGGAGAAAAAAATCAGAGAGAAGGATTCATCACGTTTTACGATATGGAGTCGGCGTGTAACACCCACAATGTGGCTATATCACCCACGTGTCGGGGCACGACTTAGAGGCATAGCTGCATGGTAGGTTTGTCGCAAGAGGGGTAATCTTCACACAATCCCATGTACTGAATAAGAAAGGGGTAGAGAGTTGGCTTACAACCGCCACTTCACACAAATACAAGTTAAACATACATCATCCAGATTACAATCAAAGGTCCGACTACGGAACCAAAATAAAAGAAGACAACCCCACACTACAAAAAAATACACTTCCGTGATGATACGTGTTTGTCACAGTATGTTGCTTTTTTGTCATGCACGTACATCCATGACAAATTTATGATAGAATCAAGATAGTCATACCTGTGTTGTCGTAGAAGTGTTCCATGACATTACCAAAATTATCATCACGGAAGTGTCCACTTCCATGACGATGAATCGCGCGTCACAGAAGTGCTTTCGTCAAGGGTGACCGACACGTGGCATCCACCGTAACGGAACGCCGTTAAGCTATCGGGTCGGGTTTTGGATCCGATAACCCATTAATAGCCCCGACCAATGGGAAATTTCCACGTGTAAAATTCTTATTGGCCGGACAAAACACGTGTCAGCTCGTCAGCGGGTCAGATAGGCGCCTATGATACGTCGACACGTGGCACGGCCCAACAGTGGCCCATTCCTGTGAAAAGGTCGGCCCGTTTGACTTGGTCAAAAGCTGGCGGGCCAGCCCATGGAAAGCCTGTTAACGGCATGTTCGCATATAGCCCATTTGCAGCCCGCTAACCCAAGGCCCGTTACGCCCTATCCGAATTAGGCCCGGTAGCGTCATCTAGGCCGTCCACTATGATTCCAGCCCGTTTTCACTTCTGGTCCATGTATAGCCCATGACGTCTTTCGGCCCATATGAGGCCCTTTGTAACTCTTGGCCCATTAGTGGCCCGTGCTGAAACTAGCCCGTAATGAACAGTGTACTACTTTACACCCATTAACAGCCCGTGGTGAAACTGGCCCGTAATGAACAGTGTATCACTTTATACCCATTAACGGCCCGTTATTCCGTTGGGCCGTTTCCAGCCCAAGTTAACTTTCGGCCTTCTGAGGGCCCATTTATTCTTGGGCTCATTTGCAGCATTCGGTTACTTACGACCCTTTACTATCATTTTCTGCTTGTGGGCCAAATTCAGCCCGTCGTTACAGTCGTCCCGTTTGTGGACCGTTAGTCTGTTGGGCATTTTCATAGCATCACCAAATACGGCCTATTAACGGCCCGTTATGGTCAGCCCATAAGACGTACGATTTCTATTAAAGGCCCGTCTACGACCCATTAAAGGCCCGTGCAAGACCCATAAATGTGCCAGCAGCCCATGGATCCTACGAGACATACAAGGCCCATGGATCCTACGAGACGTAGAAGGCCCATGGAACCTACGAGACGTAGAAGGCCCATGGACCTACGAGATGTAGAAGGCCCATGGATCCGATGGCCCGTGAAGGGCCATGGTCGGGCGAATTGGCCCCCGTTTGAACGATATAGCATATTCAAAGAATTATCCTACTCAATACTATCACCTCTAAAAAGACTACACTATTACAACAAAGAGATCAAGGCATAGAAAGGTAGAATAATCCTACACTATACAATAAAGAAATTACAGCCGATTATACCCACTGGGCATTATGGTTCGGCACAGGTGATAATAAAGATACACAAACAGCAAATTACATACACTGGGTAAATACAGCTCATACATCATGGACGTGCATCAACTTAACTCCATTTGAACTATAATCTCTTCAGAAAATAGGATTGGCCTAATTCAGATAGCACAAATTTCAGTCTGCAAAATCTCCAATTCCTTCATGGTTACCTCAATGTCTTGTTTCATTTTTTGACTCCTGCATCTAATACCTACATGTCCAGTCTCAACTTGTTGATTATACGTTGACAATCATGTACACGTTGTCTTGCCACCTCTAGTTGATGCTCGAGAACATCAGCACATTCCAATCCATAATCATTCGGTAACGGCCATGCCGCACTGCTCGCAGATCTTTGTGTTGATGTCACTTCATCCTGAAATCTTTCTGTAAGTACACATGACTAGGGCAAAAATATAGTTACAACAGTGAAGCGAACAAGACACTATTTTGTACTACATGGCAAAACAGGACTAACAATAATGTTACATGTCACTTTAAAAAAATGTTACACGTCATGAAGCATAAGCAGGTGATATTTTAAAAATTATAAAAAAGATAGTCTGTGCAGCCTGCATACAGAAATCCATCTTGGCTCACCAGAGGAGCATGATGTTGGGGCCCAATCGAAAACACAGACAAGTTACAAATTTAGACAGCACATTGCGTATAAGTAAGCAAGCAGTTGGCCGTTTTGTGCCTCAATTTAAGTCTTAGGGAGCATAATGAACAGCAAAGGGTTTCATACAAACATACTACATCAGGCAAAACTATGCAATCATTAGTGTAGTATAAACTAGATTGTGAGCCTCGTGCAATAATAGTTGGTTAATAGACTTCAAAGCTTCAGGCACACTTCGACAGAGTAATTAAATGGTAAGGCCTTTAATTATGTCAACTAATAGTGATACAAGTACCGAACATCAGGCATGATTATTTGGGCATCTCATTAACTGAGGACAAATAAAGCAATTGAAAAGAGAAAATTAACTATGCCTGAAACAAACAAGGAATTGAACTGTTGAGTTGCATACAGTGACTTACCTTAGCAGGATGAAGAGGCTCAGCGCAGCTCCTACTTCTCTTACAAGGCTCCTTCCTAACATCTTGTACTTGGAAATCCTTAATCTTATCTTCATTGCACCCCCTCTGCAAGGTGACACAAACTAGTTACTCGTCTCCTTGGAAGATAAATATGCATACTTTCCAGTCTGTGAACACAAAAGGATGAGATTATAACAAAACAACACCACATGATGAAACATGCCGCATCTCTTGCACTTGCACATAATGAAATGAGCATTTACTATGTCTGCACTATGTAAAAACTAGGCATACCTTCGAACTGGATCTCCAAGTACTCTTGGAGAGCCTAATGTAGTGTACAGCCAAACCTTTATGTCACCTATGAGTTAGACAAGGCCCCACTACAGTAGCCCTTAGTGTTTAAATCATTGACAAGCTCTGTTAGAGTGTTAGGTCAAGAACAGCAAGTAATCAAAGCAAATAGTCCTAGTATGGCTGGCTGATGCAAACAAGCAATTGAATAGAAGTGTGAGCAAATCTTACATATCAACAAAAGAAGCAAAGAAGGAGGCTTAAAGACCATCACTTGACTGACCAGATTTAAGGGGCATTTAAACATCATGTGCAACGTATGAACTAACATAAACATTGCATATTCCAGATTCTACAATGGAATGCACATGTATTAGGTTATGCCATGTATGATGATGCCTAAATGTACAGATAGCAGGCATGAGTGATTCATCATTGCACGCACAATTGAATTGCGGGTTAAGGGCCAGTTCGATTCTGCCTTTTCAGGGCATATTGTCAAAATAAGCCATAAAAGATGTAAAGAAGTCATTTTTGAGTTATGGGCTTGGGCTTAACTAATTTCGCTTTCGATGGGGGGGGTGTTTCAGGTAGAACCTCACTAAAAATTGAAGGGAAGGGATATAGTGAAATGACTCTGTTGTCTGCCTATATTACACTCAAAATGCAATTGCTGACGCCCGTGTCACACCTGACCCTCAAGTAAAAACAAACACGCAAGCATTCATTTCCCTGCCCGCTTGCATCTCCTCTCCCCTTTCCCTCTACCTCGATCCCCTGCCTGCAGCACTAGGGTTCCTCCAGCGAGCCGTCGCCACTAGTCCCATTTGGCCTTGTCCTCGACGATGCTATGTCCAGCTAGGCTACATGGCCGGCGGGTAGGGGCAAATCTCCCTGGCTTCTCCTCCCTCTAGCACCGCCCCTCATTCTCATGGTCTCCAGCAGCTGCTCCACTGTGGTTCGTCCAACGCACTACTCCAGCGGGCGCTGCAAAACTACGGCTGATGCCACACTGCGGCAGAAGGCACCTTATTCCCCCTCCCCTCCTCCCAGGCCATGGCCTTGAGGTGTTGTTAAAGGATGAGCTCATCCAACAAGGTGAGGATCTCCTCTAATTTTTTGCCAAATTTTCATTCTGATCCACTATACGATGAATTGCTATGAGCTGCTTCTGCTACTGCTATATGATGCATTGCTATGAGCTGCTCCTGTTGCTATATGATGAATTGCTATGAGCTGCTGCTGTATGATGAGTTGCTATGAGCTTCTGCTGCTGCTATATGATGAATTGCTATGAGCTGTTGCTGCTATATGATGAGTTGCTACAAGCTGCTCCTGCTGCTGCTATATGATGAGTTGCTACAAGCTGCTCCTACTGCTGCTATATGATGAATTGCTATGAGCTGCTCCTGTTGCTGCTATATGATGAATTGCTATGAGCTGCTCCTGTTGTTGTTATATGATGAATTGCTATGAGCTGCTGCTGGTATATGATGAATTGCAGACTGCTGCTGTTGTATGATGAGTTGCTATGAGCTGCTGCTGCTGCTTCTATATGATGCTTTCAGGTGGTGCTGCTATACGATAATAACCAGCCACTTGGACCATCGAATTTCAATAAATAATTGTTCTTCATTTAAATGTGGGTCATGCGTTCTTCATTTAAATTAGGCAATAGGATCTCTATGGAAAACATTGACCAAATTAGATTGTGCCAAGTAGATGGTATCTTTGTATTTGCATTTTGAGCAAATAGTGATGGTCTGTTTTCCTATCATATTAATTACTGCACTAGGTTCAATTTGTGATGTTTGCAAGTCAAATTAATTTCCATATGGGTAGCAAAATGAAAAAAAATGCAATCTAGACTTTCCACTGATCATACCAAAGATAAGATGAAAACGCAATGAAAAGAACTGGTTGGCTTATTACATGGAACATATATTCACAGGTGCTTATTTTCTTAGGATAACTCATAATAACTGTCCCTAAGAAACTTGGCTAATAGAACTGGCATACAAATAACATGTCACGATGATTGCAATGGAGGAGTGACGTACCATAGCACACTGTATAGGCTCACCATTGCCTCTCCTTTTTTGCGATGTTCCATGAAATTGCCACATACATCTTGTACTTTTTCATTGTGTAACCCTATCTGCAAGTTGACACGGCTAATTTCAGACATCTCTACATGATACTACATTGCATATCCCTTGCGCATATTTAAACCACCAATTAACGATTGTGTGCGTACCATAAACTAGCCATGACTCTGTATGCTGGACTAGCAGGCACTCTAAGGGAGCCTAATGTAGTGCACTGGAATTCCTACATGCCACCTACGATTTTGTGTAATGTACTGCCCCTGTTCCTAAATATATGTCTTTGTAGAGATTCCAGTATGGACCACATACAGATGTATATAGATGCATTTTTGAGTGTAGATTCACTCATTTTGCTCCGTATGTAGCCTATAGTGGAATCTCTAGAAAGAGTTATATTTAGGAACGGAGGTACGAGGTAGTATCATGTATGACATCTACATATCTAATTTAGCAGCCAGTAGTAGAAATCATTGTCTGCACAAAGGGATTACTGGTCAAAAATCCTAGCAAAGCACGCTGGCAGGCACAGAACAATACAAGAGAGAGAGACGCGCTTACAAGATCATAGCAGTGCCTCAGTCCAGGATCTTGGTTGAACAAGCTGTTAGATCCAGAAGAAACACCGTCCTTGTAGTTTTTGCCAGCTGCATAACAGGTAACAGCGACCGGTTATTATATTTGAAGTACATCGGGCAGGTGATGCTGGACGGGTTTAAAGGTGACAAGTACCTAGGCCGTGGCGGGTGCTTGGCATCTCTCCGGACTGTGGGAATCAGGTTAGAAACATCGAGGGTGATGACGCTGCGTTGGCTGTCGGGTCCGGTAAGGAGATCTAGAACCGTCGAGTAGGGTGTTTGTGGAGCGGCTCCGGTAGGGTGGACTATGGTGTGGGCGAAGCGGATCTATGGTCGTGGACGAGGGCGTAGGTGAAGCTGCTCCGGTGGTTGGGTTAAGGATGGTGTCGACGATGCGGATCTGCGGCCATGGACGGGGCATCAAAAGCTGCTCCGGTGGTTGGGTTAAGGGTGGTGTCGACGATGCGGATCTACG
Organism: Triticum urartu; assembly: GCF_056163025.1. NCBI lineage: Eukaryota > Viridiplantae > Streptophyta > Magnoliopsida > Poales > Poaceae > Triticum > Triticum urartu. Next base: position 181,803,911 of record NC_141878.1, on the reverse strand, counting down.
GCCGTGGATGGGGCGTCAGAAGCTGCTCCGGTAGGTTGGATGAGGGTACGAGGAAGCAGATCTGAGGCCGTGGACTTGTGAGTTGGCAAAGCGGCCCCGGTAGGGTTGAGAATGGTATAGGCGAAGCTACTCCGGTAGGGTTGAGGAAGGTGTCGGCGAAGCGGCTCCGGTAGGGTTGAGGAAGGTGTCGGCGAAGAGGATCAGAGGCCGTCGACGGGGGCGTCGATGGGGCGGCTCCGGGGGGTGTGGACGAAGCGTCTCTAGTGGGGAGTACGAATGAGCCACTACAGATGCGCGACGGTTGACGACAGTACCGACGAAGTAGATCCGGCGCCGTGGACAAGGCCGGCACTAAATGGGCTATGGTACAGTGGTGGATGAGCAGTATACTTGTTTCTAGGGGAGGTGGGAGGGGTAGATGCGGCCGCAGAAGCAGATCCGGCGAGGTGGACGCCGCTGGCAGTGAATGGGCTATGGTACGCCGGTGGATGAGCAGTCTAGGGTTTCGAGAGGGGAGGGGAGAAAGGGGGATGAAGTACGGACGGCGTGCCGTGTAGTTAGTCGTTTTTGCGGGAGGGGGAGAGGAAATGGGGGTGCCGTGTAGTGGGGGAACCGGAAGCTACCAAAGCAGCCCCGACCTATCATGTAGATGAGGGCGGTATTGTAACTGTTGGTCTCCGTGCACTAAGGACAAAAGGGGGATTTCGCATGCTAAAGACTAAGGTGGCGGAAATTTTAGAAGGAGGCGGGAGATTTTGCCGCCCACGGGATCGTTCGTATCCAGTTTCAACTAATTTTGGACCGTGCTAGCGGGAAGGTCATGCTAGACTGTGTACACGGGGCACGCGTCAGCAGTTAATAACTGGTGTGAAGTCCACCCCAGAAAAGGACAATAACTCGGGATGATGCGCTGATAACTTGGACGTTCACACGGGCGCGGCCAATCGTACGGGTGTAGTGGCGCGTGCACAAAAAAGGGATCAAACTCTCAGCCTATGTATTTCTCGTGTAAATAGATAATTTAGTGCCATTGGTTATTTACTTTAAACATAATGCATTGACGTGTTAGTGTAGAGGCGCACAAAAAGAAATGGATATTGTAGTCAACTACTTAAAAGTGTTACCTCATATGATTACATAGCCTCCATTTCATAAATTGTGTACCCGTTGAATTCATATATGAATATTACATATATTACTTCAAAATAGAAACTTAAATCATCCAAGACTAATGAATTTGAATGCAAGAGTAACAATGGTGCATGTTCATGATAGCTACATTGGTTGTTTGAAGAAACATCACTGTAACTTTGGCATGCACAACTAAAAAGGCTTATTTAAATAGAAAAAAATGTGATATGTGAGTGTCCAATCTTTATAGCGTTGAATGGATATTGTACCTTTGGCCACGATACGAAGTAGATATTGACTTATGTTCAAGCGATGCACGTCCACGATCGCTAGATAGTGATACGTCAATGAATTGTGCAATCTCTCTCACACGCATACATATCTCATTTCCCTGTGGGCATCGGAATCACACACATGCACTTCGTGTATTTCTCTCCCTCCGTCAGGGTTAAATTCGTCTTTCTACCCCGTCCTACAAGTCTCTCACACAGAAACACATGCGCTCTCTATGTCTAACACGCCCACCCCTTTAATTCCGCCCACCCACAGCCACTAATGTCTCTCACACATATGCTATCTACCTATCCCTTAATATAGCTAGATATGTGTCACACAAACTCCTTCTCCCTACTAGCAAGATGCCCATGTGTTGCACGGAACATCAAGATGCATTTGTATGAGAAGTTTATCTTGTGGGAGAAAAGGATGAACGAGGGAATGCCTTATTTGCAAATGCGGAGAGGGGTGTGGGTATATTTTTGCAAAATTGCCATAGTTTCCTTCTTGTCCGTCGGATATAAATCGGATGGCCTATATTGCAGGATGGCAGGAACACCATCATCACCAACTCTGTTTTTTTATAAGAGTAGAGATATGTGAGTGTCACTGCCCCCCCCCCCCACACACACACTTCCCAACACTGAAGGAGTAGGGTGACACCTCGATCTTGATACTAATCTATCGACTGGCTTCTCTCTCAAACATACACACACACACACACTACCCGACACCGAAGGAGTAGGGTGGCACATCGATCTTGATAATAATCTATCTACTCCTCTTTCAAACACACACACACACACACTCGCTAGTTGTGCCTCTGTGTCTACCACACACACTCTCAATATGTCTTTCTCTCCCCCCCCAACCCCCCCAACAATGACAGCAGAAGGGTGACAACTCGATCTGATCATAATCTGTCAATTGGTTTCTCTCTCAAACATTGTGTCTCGGTGCCTCACTCAGTAGCCCCCTCGATATGTAGACTTCTCGCGCGCGCACGGCTGTAGTGACGATGACGCTGAACCCAATGTGCCTTGTTTTTACCGGCCTCATGTGATAGTTTTCACCCTGTTTTCTGTTAATTAACAAGGCAACCTTTTCTTTGTTGCTACTAGTGAATCTGAAGTCATTCGGGGCAGACATAAAATATATCACTTCAACCCAATTATCGCAGCAACTATTTTAAAAGAAATTAGCTAGCTGCCCGTGCATTGCACGGAACATCAAGATGCATTTGTATGAGTAGTTTATCTTGTGAGAGAAAAGGTTGAACAAGGGAAGGCCTTATTTGCGAATGTGGAGAGACGTGTGGGTATATTTTTGCAAAATTGCCATAGTTTCTTTCCTATCCGTTAGATATAAATCCGACGGCCTATATTGCAGGATGGCACGCACACCATCATCACCAACTCTTTTTCTACTCCCTCCGTCCGAAAATACTAGTCATCAAAATGGATAAAAAGAGATGTATCTAAAACTAAAATACGTCTAGATACATTTCATTTTATCCATTTTGATGACAAGTATTTCCGGACGGAGGAAGTATTTGTCTTTTTAGAGATTTCAACAAGTGACTATGACCGGACCTTACCAACATACTCAAAAAAGTAGTCCATAATTTTGATGTTACCCTCTTTTCGTGGTGGTGCAATGCCATCTGGATACCTCATAAATAAATCAAGGACAAATCTGACCCCTTCCTGAAAAGACATACGAAGAAAAATGAGTGAATCTACACTCTAAAATATGTCTACATACACATCCGTATGTGGTAGTCCATTTGAAATCTGAAAAAGACAAATATTTAGGAACGAATGGAGTATATATAAGAGTAGACATGGAGATATATCTCCAGCATGGTCTACAACAAAAATGTGCTGGGCTGGTTAGCGCCGGATGCTCGCAACGCGATGACATGAGTTTGTATTCTGTCTTTTAACTTTATATTTTTATATTATATATTACTCTACTTATTTGATATATACTTCTTTCGCCACTGTACTGATAGTGGAACCCACAGAGTACTTAGAATACAAGATTAAGGATGGACTTCTTTCTTTTTAATTTTTTGTACGAAGCTGTAGCCACCCTGCAAGTCACATGTACACTGTGCATGCAATTAACTTTTTATAGAGGGACAATCATACAGGCAATTAGCTCAAATGGATTGGATGTCACTCTATTATTTCTAGCATAAAGAGCATCTCCAACGGCAGCCGGCAAATTTCCTCCCGCTTCCTTAAGCGGAGGACGACATCAAACGCCAACGGCATACATTTTTACAACTCTAACCAACCAGATGAAATTCGTGCAAACACGGACTGATTTCATATAAGCATGAAGGATTTCGTATAAAAAAGCCGGATCTTCATATAAACATCATGGATTTCATTACATTTACATGAACTAAGAGGTGCCAATCCGGCTCTCTTGTCTAATTAATACTCCCTCCGTCCGGAAATACTTGTCCTAGAAATGGATGTATCTAGACTTAATTTTAGTTGTAGATACATATAATTTATCCATTCTTAGAACAAAAATTCCCCGCCAGCTGGAGAGGGAGTACATAATCTAAATGGCCGCCCGCGGATCCCTTTGTCTTCCTCATGTCCGTCAGACACTTGCGGGGTCGACGAAGGTCCTGGAAGAGACGAAGCAGCAAAGAAACCACCTGAATCCGCGGTCGTCGCCTCGGCGGTGGCCTTCATGGGTCCCAAGTGGCGGCGGCCTCCCATGTTCTACTTCTCCTCGATGATGGCGGCGGACACAGAGAAGCTGGCCACCGACTCGTCGCTCTCCATGCACCCGGCTTCTGTCTCTGCCCGCATGGCGCTGCCGCAGGCACGGGAGGCGCGCCCACAGACACAGGAGGCGCGGCCACCGCAGACACTGGTGGCGCGGTATGACGCGACAACGATGGCGCCCGTACCGGCGTGCTCGCCGTCGTGCCGGCGTGGAGCAACTCGCCACTCCTCATCGAGCTGAACTGGAGCGGCGAGTTGCTGAACCATGCGCCTGCTTGGGGCGGCAACTGGCTCCGTCGGGCCAAGCGAGGTTGGTGAAGCACGGAGCGGCCTCACCCGTATCCGTAGGGCTCGGCGGGCCACCCAGCCGGGTAATATGCCGGAGAACGGCTCATCGGAAGCCATCGGAGGAGTGGAGAAAATGGTGAAGGAGGAGATGGGGGAGCGGCGGAGGGGTGCGATTCTTGCCCGCTGTCTGTCTGGCCTCGTGTAAATAGAGGGCGGATGGTAGGAGCTTGGCCAGCGTCTGGCCTCGTTTAAACTAAGGGCGGACGGGAGGAGCTCGGCCGGTGTTGCGTTTAATTCCGGCCCGCTCATGAACGGACGTGTGGCCGGAGTAGGATTCTCGATTTGCATGCGGGTTTAACGGAGGGGTTTAATGGAGGCGTTGGGCGTGCAGCGGGCGGCGCAGTACTATTCGATTTGACAGCAGTAATGAGCCGTCAAATCACAAAGGCCCTCGCCTATCGTGAAACCGACCGAGCTAGACTGCCCCGCCCTCTAGCCTTCTAAAAAATGTATATACTCCACTTTTGTACAGTAGTAGTATCGATGGATTGCGCCATGGAGCAAAACTTGAAATTAAAAAAAGGTGGTACATATAGAGAGCGCTCGTCGCCAAATTATGCATATAGTACTATTAAAAAGGCTTGTCACAATAATGGTGTCCAGCACAAGTGCACAACCCACCCCTCAAATAAAACTAAGCACCCTGGAATTCTTTAACAAAACTAAGCACCCTGGAATTCTTTAACAAAACTAAGCACCCTGAAATTCTTTGACAACTAAACTGCTGGCTATATGATGTTGGCCATATATATTGTACGTATATAATGTGAAGAACCGAGTGGTAGTACTGTACCAACTAAAAGATGAAATGTAAGAAATACTTGTATGTACGTACTGAAGAGTTAAAGTAACAAGAAGAAACATAACATAGTTCTGCTGGGGGCTCAGCACAACACACCCCTCAAATTAAATTAAGCACACCTGAAATTAAACTTTGCAACTATTCCGGTAGACACTGCATTAGAACCACCATGAGCAACGACACTGCCACCTTACTCAGAGTCCTTGTCCACGTCCTCGACTTCGTCCTTGTCCCTCTTCCTCTTGGCCGATACTTCTTTGCTTGAACCGAACACTTGGCTGTTACTCTTCATCCAACCCTTGTAGATATTGAAGCAAAGGTAGCCATCCATTGCAGCGTACTGGATGTGTTCTATATCTAGTACATTCCGCTGCCATGCATGACGATGAAACGTGTATGGAGGTTTCTCCAGTTTACTGTACGAAGGATGAACCATGGCTCCTGCCAGGGTCAGCATTGAAGGCTGAAGAGAGGACACCAGCCGATTCTTCTGGAGGTCGAAGGTGTTGCCTACAACGAGGCCTACCCGACGCAGGACTTCTTTGTCGTTACCAAAGTCTACAGTAATGAATTTGACTAGGTTGCTCCCGAGGAAGTCCTTAAAATCCTGGCACTCAACGTCGGAATGGCATATGTGGTAGACCAAGCATAAGTCATGCACGCAAACTTGGATCACGGCGGGCTTCTTCCTCTCTTCGTCCTTTAGATCCTTCTCTCGTCCCAGGACTGTGGTGTACTCAACATCTAGCCCAGCGACCCACTCATCATCTGAGTTTTCGAACATGCGTCTGAAGCGAGAAAGGCATCCTTTCACCGTCGCGGAAGAACGGGTGTAGATGACGTCGAACTCATCGCCGGTGATGGTTCTAACCTTGTACTCACTGCCGATCCTGGAGATTTGGGACGCCATGGATTTGGGAGGAGGGTTAGGATTAGTGGAACTGTCGTAATGTGAATGGACGGGATGACTAGGAGCGAACCGCCATAGTATTGAAGGACGTGCGGGGATGAGTAGGAGCGAACTGCCAGCGTGCGAACGGCAGGATAGTGGCTTTCCATTCTCCCATGATACGGGCTTCCGAGAGCCCTTGGATCTGAGATCGAACGGTTGAATGGCGTGATTCTAGACCTATGGGTGAATATCCTATCCTGGAGGGTTATTCTACAAATTTTCAGCAACTTAGCATGCGACCGTTTGATCTCAGATCCAAGGGCTGCCAGCAGCCTGTATCGTGGTCGCGCCTACCACGACCGTCGCGTCGCTCGTGCGGTCGCGCCCTTGGAGATTTAACACGGTGCGTTAGGCTATCTAATGTTTGGCATGTTATACATAGTCATCACTTAGTCACTCATACTACAACAAGGTTGGCTATAAGTGTATTTTTTACTCCTCTCTATCTCTTTCTTCGTACTCCCTCCGTCCCATAATATAAGAACGTTTTTGACACTAGTGTAGTGCCAAAAACGTTCTTATATTATGGGACACATGGAGTACTAGTATTTATTGCATTTGCCAAGGAGTGACCTCTTCCAATGAAATGGTGTTGCTAAGTTTGCCTCATTTAATTAGCTATAGACTCAAAATTGTCTTTTCACCTAGGTACACACGCTCAGCACCGTTTCTTCCTTGGGTCACCAAACTAGTCTCTCTCTTCTTGAATAACTTGCCACATCAGACTTTATGCCTATGTGGCAAGCTTAAGCACTCGTAAAAGTAAGTACTAGTGCGCTTTACATGGCATTTTTGCATATGTGGAGGAAATAGAGGCAAGGAAAAAGTGGAGAAGTGGGCTCTCATGCAAGAGCCAGCCTCTACTACATGGTGGAGCATTGGGAGAGGCACCTGTATGGAGGTGGTCAGGAATCTGGGAGACTCACGTCGGTCGTAGCGCCGCAGTTAAAATGATAATGGCAAGTCAAATCATGGGGGCCCACCTGTCCAGCAATAACTCGCTGTCAAATCACACAGCCCTACATTTGCAGCAGCCTACTCCCTCGTCTTCTCGCGTCTCTGTCGAAGCGACTAAAGCGCTATGTTACAGTAACATATTATGTTACCACAAGCACCTCTTTCCTCATTAAATAGTTGCCACATAAGCAAAATTGTCTTGGGATGTGTTAAGTTACTACCTAAGTTACTCCCACTATGGCTAGCCTAAGAAACAACGTGAGAGTTAATGCACCACGCCTATGTGTTTACTATTTGGTTTTCGTAAGATGACTTAATACTCACCTAGACGGAAGGAGTATTCGATTTGAAAGCGGGCGGCGCAGTTCCCGATACAGCTTTAATGCAGACGAGGGAGGGAGTAGCGGTTCCCGATATGTTGAACGGCCAATGCATCCTCCTCAATTAATGCATGAGGGAAGTAATGGGAGGAGGTCCGGGAAAAGAGGCTGCACGATGTGAATGCAACGCAGTTTGCCCTCATTGCCCTCATATAAAGGCGCCCCTCCATTCCAATGCATCTACCACATCGTACGCACCTAAGCATTTGCCTAAGCACCTACATTAAGCGCAAAAGAGCTCACTCCAGACCCATGGCGGTGATGCGCGTGAGCGGCCAGCGGCTGCGCCAGATGTTCCACGACGCCGGCCTGCGGCATGGCACCGAGGATCGTCTCCAGACGGTGTTGGAGACCGGCTGGTGGATGGCCGCCGTCGACGCCAACTACGACTCTCATTTGAACCAGATGATCGTTGACACCAGCAACAAGTTCACCGTCATCAAGAAGCTCGCGGACGACATCGCCGTACTCCTCCAGCCCGCGCGCTCGGGCTCCTCATTGCCTGCCACCCTAATCTGCCTCCATGGCCGGAACCTCTTTCAAGAACCGGTGGCCCTGCGACTGCCCGCCGACGCCATGAAGAATGTCCACCTGGAGGTCGCGCTCGCCGCGAGGCGCCTCGCCCTGCAAGAATTCATCGACCTACACATCCACGTGTACGAGCAAATCGTGTACATAGGTATCTACAATGCTAGTGAGGACGCTACGAGGTTGGCCTTCCTCAACCGGCTGAAAGCCTTGGATGCCTTTGCTGAGAAGCACCTCGACCTCGCCACAAAAGCCACCGCTCCTTAGCCATCGGTCGGTGGCCCGGCGCACTCAGTTGAGGAGGAGGAGGTCGTATGTTCGTGGATCCATCTTTCTTCTTGCCTTCTGTAACCACCACTGCGATCGCATCATCATGGCCTTAATTCTTATTGTGTTGTTGCATTCTCGTTCCAGTCAATACCGACATGTGCGATCCCTTTGCTTAATTATATGCATCACTGTAACTAGTACTTGATCCATCAATTTATAAGTTGTGCTTACCTTTTCCATCAACTTCGTGCAACGCGCGGGCATCTTGCTAGAAACACTAGAATATGTCTATATAATCCGTATGTGATAGTCCATTTGAAATCTCAAAAAAGACAAATATTTAGGTACGGAGGGAGTAATATATTAGGAGCGGTGGGGCCGAGAGGGATGAGGGGCACGTCGGGGGGATGAGGATCCCCTAACGCGAACAATCCTACCATTCTGTCACTGACATGTGGGACCCATAAGCGTGGGTCCCACCTGTCAGCGAGGGAAAGGCAGGGCAAGGCAGTGATAGCCACGTCAGAGGATCCATGTCCACGTCGGGGGACGTCGTGCCGTGGGTTGGAGCGGCGTCATGGGAATCGCGAGTGGGTGTGGCAGTGGTAGAAACAAGAAACGTGATGGTCGCCGTGGTTCAACTTCCATGGACAAGCTGTCATGTCTGCTGAGACATGTATATCAAAACTAGAGTGTTTATATTTCAAGCACGTGAACAAGTATTATTCTACTACTTTGGATCCATTGCAACGCACGGGCCAGCACATTGGTAGTAGTAGTGTCCATCTCTATCTCTAGAGGCCTTCCCTCGTTCATCCTTTTCTCTCACAAGATAAACTACTCATACAAATGCATCTTGATGTTCTATGGAACACACGAGGATGTTTCCGTGGGGGTCTCTCCAGCGCGGCGTGGCCGTAGTTGCAAGTTGACGCCCCTTTAGATGCTGACATTGAGGGGCACTCGGATTTCCTCCGATGAGCAGGTAAGATGAGTTTGATCACGTAGTAAATGCATTCTAAAGACTACTTCCGTGTCCATTTCCTAATCCCCCCTGCCCACTATTTCACAGGTTAGGCTCGGTGCGAGTGGAGATTGTCTTGCATATGTACGGGAGGGTACCAACATCAATTTGCACAACATTTACAACAGTGACACCGTTCCCGTAGAACCTTTGTCCAATATTGGGATCAGCCATGCAATGGGCCACCGCATGAATTGGTACGATGGAACCACGGTGAGATTGAAAAAGAAAGCACGAACCTTGCACATGGCGGTCAAAGGCGGACCATGCTGTCTGCGGCCGATTTGTTGCCGTACGAGTAGGAAGATGCTATGCTCCTTTCTAACCGCGACAAACCAGGGGACTTATTTTGTATGGGACACATCCTACGATATACTCCCTCTCTCCCAGTTTATTTGTTTTGAATCTTTTCGTTTTGTAAGTTTCAAATTCAAATTTAGAGCTCCCCATCACATGTTGAGATTAAAATGTCCATTAAATCGTTGTGTGCATGTATAGTAAAGAAACAAATCTCGAGTTTGGCACGAGTTCGTGTTGTGGGAGCACCACAAGCCCTGGCGCAGGAGTTACATTTCCCTCTCAGAGCCGTCGGGACTGAGCTTCAGCGCCTTACTACACCTACCTTTGAGTCAATAACATGTGGACCCGATAGGTGACTGGTCCACATGTAATGCTCCCGTAGGCAGAGGGGCAGTGGGGCCAAGAGGGGTGAGTCGCAGGTCGGGGGACGTGTGGTTTCATGGGTCGAGCGGCGTCGTGGGAATCGCGGGTGGCTGTGGTAGAAACTTGATGCTCGTCGCATTTTAGGTGGCCCACATGTCATGCACACAAAGGCAGAGGGGCGGTGCGGCCGAGAGGGGTGAGGCGCACGTCGGGGGGCGTGGTGCCGTGGGTTGGAGAGGCGTCGTGGGAATCGCGAGATGAAACGTGATGGTCGCCATAGTTGAACTTCCATGGACAAGATGTCATGTCTACGGACACATGCACTGCATACCGATCACTGGAAGGAGTAGCAGAGAAAGCTATATATGCGGATAAATAGTTCCTTATAGTCAAGCGGACCCACGCTACTACTCTGTTCCAAAGACATGCACACCATCGAAATAGTCCATCTATATCAATATACACCGAGAGGGAATAATTTTTTTACAAGAGAGGAAATAGTTCATCCATCCATAATGCCCTCCTGCTGGTGCAGCCTTTTCTTCTTCTTCTTCTTCTTCTTCTTCTTCTTCTTCTTCTTCTTCTTCTTCTTCTTCTTCTTCTTGTTCTCATTCTCTGTGGGAGACGGCTTCGCAACAAGCTCTTTGGACCTTGCAGCTATCTCGAAACTCACACGGGCATCGAGGGCAGCATATTTTATCCGCTCATACATCAAGGGATAATTCTCCCACCCAGACGACCTTAATGCCACCGTCTCGTCACCCTTCTGAAGATTTGTACCGAGCACAAAATTTGCTACGTCGAATAGGGATGGTGTCTGTTTATCACAAACTTCTACAGGAATTTTGATTCTGGTTTGTAGGTCAGCGATGCTTTTCAAATCAAGGTTGTACGGCTCCAGCTTCTGTTTGTCCCCTTCGATGGCTGCCCCACAGAAGTATACGTCCTCCCGAGACAAGAAATCATGAAGCTCGCCTAGTATGGAGGGCGAGTGTATGATGTGGTACACCAAAACATCATCTTTGAGGCATAGCTGAAGGACGGCGGCACGCTGGATCTTCCCAGGGGCACGCTCCGTGTACTCTGCGTCGAGACCGATGACCCTCGTCTCTACCTTTTCGAGGGAGTTGGATACATTGTTGATCCACTGCCGAACAACCCTTGGGTGGACGGTGACGGTGGCAACTATGCGCATCGAGCCTTCGACGACGACATGTTGGACGCTAAAAACCTGCATCTCGATCTCTTTCGCCATTTGGAACTGCTGGAACGGAGGGCTATGGTTTGGAGAATTAGGATTAGATGGCTAGTCTAACTGAAGTAGTAGATGATTATTTAAAGAGGTTAAAACAATGTGAACGCAGTGGGTTTTGGATGCAAATGAAGACGAAGGGGAGGTGAAGAAGCCGAGGAGAATCGGTTCCCGATGGAGAAGGAGTAAATGGGTGAAGTGGCATGCAGGCAGTTGATTAGACGGCTAGGTAGACTAAAAGAAAAGGCTATGCGGGTAGGCTGATGAGTCGTACCTGTTCGTGTATGTGCCCATCCTTCCTGATAGGTGGGACCTATGCAAACAGATAAAAAAATGTGTCGTAGTTTTTTTTGAGCGCGTGAGTGGGAGACACAACATTATCTGGATAAGGAATACTCCCTCCGTTTAGGTGAGTATAAGTCACCTCATGAAAATCAGGTTTTCCCAAAACCTTTAGGCGTGGAGCATTAACTTCCTGCTTGATCCCCTCCCAGCCTCGTTAGCCAGCATTCTCTTCCTCTGCTGCCGCGTTCTACCTTTCCATTTTTCCTCTTCTCAAGTGTGGAACGATCTGCATGCCGTCCTTGATGCACCAGAACGACCACTGCATGCATCCCAGCAGAGCATTGATTGGGCATGCACGAGAATTTAGTTCTGCTCGCAATATGGATGATACCTGAACGATGAAGTGAACAGGCATGCTAGCACGGGAGACCTATTTACGCTATACAATACTGGAGTACTCATGTACCTACTAGTAGTAGTAGTAGTAGTAGTAGTACAACTGTGGTACACTTGATGGTCAAAATACTATTCATCCAGTCCTCATAGTGAAGTGACAACACCCTGTGCCTGACACTAGTCCAGGCGGCGTGTTCGGGTTACCAAAGTCAGCCTCACCCTGTGCACAGTGCAGTCTGTCACCGCCGCTGTACAGCACATTGGCGCCTCGCCTCATCTCCCTCTCCGCTCCCATAGCACCACTCCATCTCCATCTCCTTCTCTGTCTCCATCTCACTGTGCCCCCGTGTACCGTCGCCTCACTTGCCTCCCCAGTACCACTATTCCCTTGCTAGCCGCTCCAGCACCGACATCCTTCTCCCCCATAAATCAAGCCCCCTTCCAAACTCCACCATGGTCGAACGCGAACCGCGCAGCATCCATATGAGCCACGATTGGAGCAATCTCCCCAGTGACATCCTCGACCTCTGTTGTTCGTGTATGGATATGTTGAGCGCCCTGCGGCTGGTTGCATGCTCGAGGGACATGCACACGGCCATCGTCGAAGCGAGGCCTAAGATTTTCAAGACACCCTTCTTGCTGCTATCTGGTCTTGCGAGATTCACTCACCATGATACGAAGGCGTGCATGATGCCCCTCGACTTCAATCCGATCTCCATTAGTCGAAACTTCTTTGCAGGTATGTAGTGGGTCGCCGTACATCATTTCCCTCGACATCGATCCGATCACCATCGCCCGAAACTTCTTGGCAGGTATGTACTAGGTTGGCATGAACTCCCACTGGATGGCTGCCTTCAGAGAAGACGGTAAAAAGTTGGTGCTCGTGAACTTCTAGACCTCCCATGAGATTATCCTTCCTCTGTTGGATTATATAGAGTATTACCATCACGGTACAAGTCGTCTAGATTACTACGTCAGTTGGATGGACCTTGTTTTGCAGAAGATTGTAATCTGCCAAGTGCCCACACGACATGCGAATTACGCAGACTTCAAGCTAATTGCCTTGCTCGACCGCGGACTCGCCTATCTTTACGCCGGTGCCTTCTTTAGCTAGAGACAACTCGGCTCGCGGTGGATCATCGTCAAAGCTGATACACACTTCTGTGATGCTATTGAACACAATGGCATCATCTACGTGATCGACAAAGCAGATGGCACCACGTATTGCTGGGACGGCGCGTGTAAGTTGTTTCCTCTCATGTTAGTTTCCTCATTTTCATGATGTAGAAACATGCACCACACTGTTGGTTTCATCTAACCATACATTAGGGAAGTAATTGTGCATATGGAGAACTCTATATTTGGAAGTAGTGAAATCCTGCAATGCTTACCATGTGTACATACCTATATTCGCCCTTCAGCAATCAATGGCTAGAATAATATCCTCACAAAAATTTTGCCCACAGAACATGAGTATATAACAATGCATGGTCTGTTAGTTACCTTGAAGAATTTGTTTGTGAGGACAGAACATGATTACATAACATGCATGACATGGTATTTTCCTGTGAAGAATCGATTGCGAGATAACATGAGTATAACCGCACTTCTATATTTTCGAACCCAGTATACATTTCCCTGTATTTTCCTCCCAGTTCCAACAAGGACATATCAATGTTGTTTCTTGCATTATCCTACTCATACTCTAAACAATGCTGATCTTACATTAACAATGCATGTCCTTTTTGATATGATGCAGTGTCCCTACAGTTACTGCCCTTTGTAATCACACCACCTTTGCCAAAAACAGGGAAGCACAACTGGTTCCTCGCTCGATCAGACAACGGCAAAAGACTGATGATCATTCGGACACATGAGCCGAAAAAGTTATATTGCAAAAACCCCACTGTATACAAGCACCGTGTAATACGTGAGTATCCGGACAGTGGCTATTACGTCTATGAGCAGGATACCAGCTTGTTGGGGCCTTTAGGATTTTTTAGTTGGAGGCGGGTAAACAGCCTTGGTTCACACTCTCTGTTTCTCGGACTCAATTATCCGATTAACCAGGAGATCACCGTTGGCAAGGACCTTGATGGCAGAGAGGCTCTGTTTGCTATGGAAAACTGTGTCTACACGGCGAGCCCTAGGAGTTTGGGAGCAAACTCCCCTGATTGTCAACGATACAGGCTACAGCCAAAAGAAGGTGAGAATGACAAAGGCTTCCGGATTAACTTTGATCCTTGGATGTCTCAATTACGACAGGCGGTGATGTGGTTTGAGCCTTCAGGTTGATAGGTAATTGGGCTGTTGCATCGAAAGGGTGGAGTACTGGTGTCTCCGGATCACTGGTCGCTGAAGCGGGGCTGCAAATTATGATGGTGTTGGATCATCTCTTCGAATGACTTTGTTGTCTTTGCTGCTGGTTCTGGATGGGTAGTTCTTTCTTTTGTTATGCATATTCCTTGTCATTTGGTCATCCTCGTCTATGTCACTCTTACTATGTAATAGTTGCTTCTGTTTAGAATGTCATTCTCGTCTGGATCACGAGAGTCTGAGCGCTGCAGATGGGTGCGTTTTGGTGGTGTAGCAAGACTTCTTATGAACTATCATGTCTTGCTGTTTATGTCAGTAGTAGTCACTAGTCAGTGTTTGAATGTTGTATATATTGTTGTTTCGAACTATTTATTGTCTCGAACTACTAGTGGGCTAAATGAGGGCATCACCATTCTCCAGTGTTCAGAGTATATCTCCTTTTTTCAAGTTATATAATTTGAGCTCAGTGTCTTTTCGATGATGTACACTTGTTTGGGCCAGTGAGGTGTCGTTGAATATGGGCCGAGTAGTAATGCAATGCCAAACAGGTCAATTATGACTCTCAGGCCGGGCTCTCAAAAGATCCTGGAAAAAAAGGCCGGTGTCGGTGTCAAAACCGGCGGATCTCGGGTAGGGGGTCCCGAACTGTGTGTCTAGGCAGATGGTAACAGGAGGCAGGGGACACGATGTTTTACCCAGGTTCGGGCCCTCTTGATGGAGGTAGAACCCTACGTCCTGCTTGATTAATATTGATGATATGGGTAGTACAAGAGTAGATCTACCACGAGATCAGAGAGGCTAAACCCTAGAAGCTAGCCTATGGTATGATTGTATGTTCTATCGACTAGCCTGGCCCTGGTTTATATAATGCACCAGAGGCCTAGGTTAACAAGAGTCCTAGCCGAATACGCCGGTGGGGGGAAGTCCTTGTCTTGATCACCAAGTCTTTGTGGAATCTTCCTTGTATGCGGCAGCTGTCCGAACTGGCCCATGAGTATACGGCCATGGGGGGCCTCGGCCCAATCTAATAGATCGGGAGACGACGTGGTGAGTACCCCCTAGTCCAGGACACCGTCAGTAGCCCCCTGAACCGGTCTTCAAGTTAGGGACGCTCCTCGATTCTTCTGAACTGTTCTTCATCTTCGGTCGTCGGTCTTGAAAACTGGTTCAACAAATCTTCTTTATCTTCGATCTTGAGGATCGCCGAAATGCATTCGACGAGTTTACACGTCGGGTATCCGAGGAGCCCCTATAAGTTTCCGGCCTTTACCAATGCCTTGTTATTTTTATGCCACACCTCAGGTTTGAAGTTGTTCCCGGGCGGCAGCGTCCTCTTGCGTCCGAGCTCCAACGCCGGACTGTATTCGAGGTATCTTTTGCAACCGAGCACCAACGCCGGACCACTTCCCAGCTCTAACGCCGGAATGTATCCGAGCTCCAACGCCGGACTATGTATCCGAGCTCCAACGCCAGACTGTATATCCGAGCTCCAACGCCGGACTGTATCCGAGCTCCAATGCCAGACTATATCCGAGGTGTCATAAATCACCTTGGTTCAAAGAAGTTTGAAGGAGTTTAGCCGAGCTTAATGCCGGAAATGCCCTCTATGGAGCCAGCCACTAGCGCCCGAGCTTTATGCCGGGCTGCTTCCGAGGTGGTGCACCACCCCGAATGTGGGCCGATTTTTGTGAATATTTTTTATTGGTGCAATTTATTCTCTGCTGAGATATATGGCCAGTAGCCCTCAAGGTGTGTATCGGTCTGAAACCCGAGATGCACCTGAAGGATGACGTAAGACCGCTGATCCCAGTAGTCGCTGAGACTCAGGTTGATTTGCAAAATCGGCCTCAGGATCAAGTCCATGCTCGGCAGAATACTTCGGGACACTAAAAGCGGCATGCTCAGTCCTCGAGACTCAGGTTGGGTGCAGCCGACCAACCTGAGGTTCAAAATCTCCTCGGAAACTATATTGCACATAAAATTTTCTGCATTGGACAAGCAATGCAGTAGCCCCCGAGACACTGGTCGGGTGGTAACACCAGATCAGGGGATCAATGTGCCCCTTTAATATTTGTAAATAATAAGCCTGAAGCCCAGTAGCCCCCGAGCCTTAATGCAGGCACGGGTGGCCGAATTAAGGATCAATATCCATAGTAAAATCACAAATTATGTGTAATGACTCTATGTATCCAAGTACTTTACGTCATTAATGCTCGGATCCGCATTGTACAAAACTTTGTTGACCGACCATCGGCTTCCACCTCCTCGGCCAGTAGCCGAGGAGTGTTTGTCCTACTTTATAAAGCCTTTATGAGGGAAAATATTTACAACAAACAAGGCAATCTGGCCATACGGTTTTATAAACAAAGGTACGCAGAGAGTTATATTACTGTTTAACAGAAGAAATGTCTTCCAAAGAAAATAGTCCCGCTATCAGTTCCTTTCTTTGGGTTGTCATGCTAAGCATGATCATTAAACCTCAGCTCTAATGTAAGAGCAAAATATTGAGGATTTAGTTTGGGAGGCCAGTTAATAGCCCCCGGTAGTGTTCAGCGATAGTCGGGGTCAAGCCGTAAACACTTCGGCCAATGTTATGAACGGCCCATCATTTAACATAGTCATCAGATCGCTGACCAGTTTACGCTTATTGTGAAAGTAAGTTTTCGGCTTTCTCCACTGAGGTGCTTAACCATGTGAGCTGGAAGCACAATCGCAGTGGTTCTCCCTTTACACGCCTAGCCGAACAAAACGGAACGTAGGAAGCAAGTGTAGGAGTCGGGCAACCCAACTATTGACCGAAGACACAATTTGAAACCGATGCATATATAAGAATATCTGAGAATGTTTTTGCCGAATCCCTAAAGGTGTCCGGCGTTGCACTGCGAGACTAATGCTGGAAAAGCACAAATAGTTTAAAAGTGCCAAAAAGCTTGGAAAACCAAGAAACGTCCGTAAAAACATGACGTCCGAACAATATCAAGTGTTCGGTGCCAATCCGAAAGTTGGTCTTAGAAAAAAGAAGTGCTTCTGTCGTGCTTTAACATGATACATCCTATCTCAAGACTTCGAGCGGGTCAGCCTACGGCTTCAACCTCCTATCCCGAGGGCGGAGTACTTCTCATCAGGCCAGTTTAGCAAACTAAACTCCAGCGGCTTTGAGAGAGAAATTAGGCTCCCCGGCTAGTGACCGCACACTTGTGTCGAAAAAAGGAGTGATAAATAATAATAATAAAACTTTGCAACGACTAAGAAGAAGAACACTTATTATAAAACGGCTCAAATAAACTTAAGAGCCCCCAAGTGACTTGGGTAGAAGAATGATTGCATGTACCGAAGTACTTATATCATATCTATGTTCAACCGAACTTTAAACGCGTCTTAACCGACCATCAGCTTCTCCCTATTCGGTCAAGGACCGAAAAGTGTTATGTACTCCATCGGTCGAGAATATCGACGGTGTTTCCAATAACCAGGCAATCAGGCCATAAGGCTGTAACAGACAAAGCGCGCTCAGGGAACTTATGCTATATTACCGTGAAGTGTAAGAAGCATCTTTGAAGAAAATAGTACCCCCACCGATACCTTTCTTCGGTGCTCATTGTTATTATGAGACTTGTGCAATAGATTTTTTGTACTCATGAGTTCCGTTGTGTGCCGACCATCATTGAAAACTATAAGAGCGCTAGCTTTTGGCTTCACCCAGTCTGAGGTCCGGCTCGGGCGACCCGATCGTGACAATCGCAGAGGTGCTCCCTTTACTCCCTAGCCGAACAATCGGGAACGTAGGGGTAAACATAGGAGCGAGGCAACCCAGCTTGCAAATCGCTTAAGTCAATATGGTGCATATTGTGGCGTAGTACACGAACAAGGAACGAAGCCGTACAAGTATAATCATATGCAAGTGGAAAAGCTTCATGAAGGAAGCCCCCAAATGAATTGGGTATTTGAATTTATGCGTCACAAACAAAGTTTGGACAAGGAAATTTTTTACAAGCAACTTTTTTCCAAAAAAGTATAATGCTTGGTCGAACCGAACACAAGTTAGAAATTAAAGCTTTGAGCATGAAAGCGACTTAGCTGGTTAATGTGTTCGGTATTGATGACGCGGTCCGAGCTTGATGCGGGGCAAGGTTCCATCCCCCAAGCTGGTCCCGAGGTGGCGGAGCGGAGAGCTCGACACGCCGAAGTGGTGACATAGCACGGTCAATGCAGACCGGCAGAGTGACGCCGAAGTCCCCGGATCATTTTCCTGTGCACAAAAAATAGTGCAAACCGGAGATAATAGTAATAATGATAATTAAAAAAAATGTTGCATAATAAATAATTTATGCAAAGTGAGGAATAGAAGAAATATGGCCTGGCGCCGAAGTCAATGTCGATGCAGGGCGTCGGCGTGATGTAGTAAAGGCGTGGCAAAGCCTGAATTCACAGGTCGGTCCGAGCTCCGGATGCGGTGTTCGCCAGACTATGTACGGAAACTGATCGAACCACCACGCGACCGTCGTTAATGCAGTCACCATTTGATAGACCTGTGTACATATCATGGACAAACCAGAGTAATAATTCCTTGGGAAAAATGAACCCAAACAAGCAAAAAAATACTGGGATTAATAGCACCTGGTTTATTTATTGTAGCAATCCGAAGGAAGGTGATTCCCAAAATTGGGACTCGCTCCGCACACCCATTGCCTGATGGGCGATAAAACGACGGCATGGCAATGCTGGTAAAGGTTGACTCGCCGAGGCAAAGCCCTCGGCCCAGCTAACGTGACGGAGCTGGTTGGCTAGTGACGCTGAAGTGTCTGGAGTAGGTTGATGAAGAGATGGCGAAGCCCCCGGTCCAGCCGAGATGTCGAAGCCTCGACGTCAGCCGATGAGTCGAAGAAGGTCGGCGTGATGGACACCAGCTTAAAGAAGCAATAGTGCGGCCCTGTCGATGCCGGCTTGATGAAGCGACCGTGCAGCGATGCCGGTATGCCCGCTCCGTGTAATCCGTGGGGCAGCGATGTTGATGATGATTTATCCTTCGCGATGTCAGACTCTTTTTCGGCTTGCCGAGATGATGATCCGAAGAAGTTGAGCTCGGCTAAAGTGACGACGTGTCTAGCGCAGGTCGGCAGCCGTGGAGTAATATTGCCAGACAGGTTTGACACCAGCATGATGTTGAAGATCATGTTCAAAAGATCTTAAAGTTAGTGGGATGTGTTCGGGAACAAAACACAATACCCCATACAAGACTTCCTTCAAAAGGAATGTCCGAAATCCTGTTCATAAAAAAGATGAACTCGGGTCGGATTCGTTTTCGCGCAGAAAACAGATCCGAAAAGTGATGCACTAATCGAAAGGTTCCCGGAGTTTGGACGGTCGGATCGAGCTGAAATTTTGAGAGGTGGTAGATATAGGAATTCCTCAGCCGATCAACAGTTGGATCTTCCAAAGAACGTCCGAGCTAGAAGCTGGACACCACGCCCTAAACTCATCCAAATTCCCATCCAGATTTGACAGGGCTCCGGTATATCGTGGATTTCCAGAGATTACTCCATCGGAACTCGACGAAATTTTCCAGGGTTGTTATAGACTCAATTCCGCACAATTCCACCAAAGCGATCGTCAAAGCGATAGTCGAGGAGGTGGTGGCGGCAGATACGAGTTCACTGTCCAAAAAACAGCACGGTCGCTTGAGGGCAATGTTGACGTTGAGCCCCCGAGCTCCATAGATGATTCCTCCGTGATCTTGATAGAGATCGGAGTTGATGTTTGATGAAGGCCCTCGTCTGAACATGGTGATCTGAACACGGGGCGCAATTCTTGGTCGAACCAAGGTGACCAGTCGAACTAGTGACGAAGACGCCGAAGTCGCAGTTGATCTGCAGGCGAGCCATCGATCCTTTTGTCGATCACACAGCGGAACTCTCAATGAAAGCACCAATGTCGGTGTCAAAACCGGCGGATCTCGGGTAGGGGGTCCCGAACTGTGCGTCTAGGCGAATGGTAACAGGAGGCAGGGGACACGATGTTTTACCCAGGTTTGGGCCCTCTTGATGGAGGTAAAACCCTATGTCCTGCTTGATTAATATTGATGATATTGGTAGTACAAGAGTAGATCTACCACGAGATCAGAGAGGCTAAACCCTAGAAGCTAGCCTATGGTATGATTGTATGTTCTATCGACTAGCCTGGCCCTGGTTTATATAATGCACCAGAGGCCTAGGTTAACAAGAGTCCTAGCTGAATACGCCGGTGGGGGAAAGTCCTTGTCTTGATCGCCAAGTCTTTGTGGAATCTTCCTTGTATGCGGCAGCTGTCCGAACTGGCCCATGAGTATACGGCAATGGGGGGCCTCGGCCCAATCTAATAGATCGGGAGACGACGTGGTGAGTACCCCCTAGTCCAGGACACTGTCAGTCGGGCTCTCCAAAAAAAGAAAGAATAAGGACTCTTAGGCCAACATGTGGGCGCCACCGGTGTTTTCGTGTGCTTGCGCACCGAGAGCATATTGGCGCGTGCTCGAAATTCATGCTACCTTTTCATCCCCAGTCTCCCGCCCCTCCCCCACCTCTGGAATCTCGATTCCTACTCCAGTTCCCCCAAATCCCCCTCCTGTACTCCCTATACTCAAGCGCACTATCATGTCGCCGTTCAACGCGGATCTCTGAGCCGGAGATCCTGAGGTCCGTCCTGCCTTCAGTCACTGCGTGACGTCGCTCAACACTGGCATGGCGGTGCTTGACGACCAGTTTGCCGGCAAAGTGCTGATGGTAACCATCAACGGCGACCGGCCTCCCATCTCGCCGGATGACCTTGTCAAAGCTCTTGGAATTGCGCACGGCATCCAAATAAGTGACTTGCTCGTTGAAGTCTGTCCGCCACCGGCTGATTTCTTCGTCAGGTTCCGGACAACTTTCGACTGCAGTCGTGTGATCGAATCTTCCCGGTGTTTGTTCTGCGATGGCGCGCTGGTGAGCTTTGATCGGTGGCACCCGGGATGGGGCTCGGTGCCCTCTGAGCTTGAGTTTTTATCAAAGCTTACCTTCCACGGCGTGCCTCAACGTGCTTGGAACAGCGAGTCCATGAACGAGCTTATCAACGACCTTGGAGGTGAGCTCGTAAGTATGTTTGTTCCTCCAGACAGCTGGGCTCTGACGGTTATGGCATGGATGAAGAAGCCGTCCACCATACCGAAGGTGATTGGTGTTGAGATACCGGTGCAGGAACCGGGGTTGTACTATTCGTCGCCACCAAGGCCGCCGCGGACCACGTTAGGGATGTACCTGTATCGAGTGTTCGTGCATGTCGAAGAAGTGGTCAATCAATTAATCGAAGTCCTGCCGCCGCCACTGGTGCCAGGGTCCGTCGACGACGTCCATTACAGGAGTCAACGTCAGACTTTCCCCGTGTTGCTCGAAACGATGGATGGCACAGGGCCTACTCCATCGCGCGGCGGAGGCCACTGCTTCTTTGGGAGAAGAGGCAGGGCTGGCGGCCTGGATTTTCTCTAATTTGAGGTAACAACTGAATCTTGTCAGATACTAGTTAAATCCGAGCTATGGGTGTGAAGCACTGATATGCCAGTACATTTGATTGTGACCTGTTCTAATTTTATACCTGAACTTTTTTTAGAAAGGGCTGTACGTCAACTTAATGTGCTAGCAGAACTTATTGCGTTGTCTGTCTGTTTTCTTTGCACGACATTCAAGATATTTCTCCGTCATTGATAAAGACGATGAACCGTTATGTACGACTTCGTTGGTTTCAACATAGACCTTCCCGTAAAGATCCACTGCTTCCATCCTGATTGTGCCGCCTGCGTGAAATTTTTGTATGCAAGTTCAGTGTGCTATGATGTTCTATATGATTGTGTCAACTATATAAGTTTTTACTGAGCATCAGCAATGCATATAGCTGAAGGATGTATTTACGAGCATCGGCCGATGGGTCT